>NW_012151618.1:4036196-4037776 GCF_000956105.1 Propithecus coquereli | reverse complement strand
TCTGAATGATACCCTGTGATTTAGGAAATGTTCTCACTCTGGCTTTTGGGAATAGACACTATTTCCATCTCTTTGTAAACTCTTCTAAACACTGTTGCCTCTACTCCTTTTAGGTTGTTGAAGGAAAACCTCTGCATATGTTTTCGTATACTTTTTCTGTGCAACTCTCTCTTCTCTGGTACCCCGTCCTATGAACTCCAGTTTCCCTGACTTTCTCAGATTTTCTAGCTTTGTCTCCTCAATTTAGGGAGACCTCTGGGCTCTGAGTGGGTCCCCTCTCCCTGTGTGATGGGCTGGAAATGTTCTTCTGGTAGTAAGATGGGGTAATAATAGGTCTCACTACATTCATTTCCTGCCTCTCTAGGATCACCATATTTTGTTCTCTTATGTCAAATGTCTTAAGAATTATTTCATACATTTTGTCCAGTTTTTTAGTTGTCCAGGCAATATGGTAAATCCAGTTCGTATTACTCCATCTTGGTTGGAAACAGAAGTTCTTCTGTTTTATTTTATATGAAAGTTTTGTAATATTGCCTGGTAAAAGCTTACTCTAACAACTTATACTACTCACTGATAAGCATTTCATACTTTTGTTTATACACATGGCTCCATTCATACCCAGTGTCTTATATATTTTCCTGGTAGTCTTAGACTGGTTGGGGCCAGTGGACATGATTCTTCTATATATGAGGAAACTGAGGCACAGAGAGGCTAAGTGGTTTGCTCAAAATATATAATTATTTTAAGAATTGAAACTAGGACCTAGGAATACAGAATCAGATTGCTTGGACCTTTGTGTTGTATCAGGCTGTTATAGTGATGTTTTAGGAATAGAGTCATGTTCTGGGTCATTTGGGAATTTAAAAAAAAGTTTATTCTTTACTTCATAAGAATATAAAACTTCTGTGGGTGAAGTTGAATCATACATGAGGTCAAGTGGTTCCATTCTACGGAGAGGAGGAATTTATTCCATTCATTCATTCACATTCAATAGGTACATGAAGCACCTATTAGGTGCAGCAGCTTGAAAGACTGGCAGGCCTGCCATAAGTCGGGAGAAAACACTCATGTCTGTTTGTATTTCCTGTTTTTCTCTCCCAATTCTCACCTCATTAAGCTCAATAAATGTTCAAATTTGGGTCTCAGCTAAGGCCTCTTTGAAATAATTTTATCCTTTTCTTGCTCTTTTTAAATGTTGTAAGGAAATGTACTTCCTACTGGCATAAGGAAAGCTATAACACCTTAAAAATTCTTCTGTAAGAGCTGATGGAAACACTCCTTTGAGGATGATTTTGGTTCTGTCCTTCCTGGAGGGAATGTAAAACAGAAGGAATCGCGGGTCCTTTTCACACCTTGAATTCTATTTGCGTCCATTTCATAATCTATTTTTATGGCTGCCATCCAATTTTGTCTCTTTAGGTTGTATCCAGAAGTATCTTGGCTTTGAGTTAGGCAGGATAGGAAGAGGCTTGCTGTGGGATGAGTTAACCTGGCCAAACAGAGACTCCTGTGACACTTAAGAAGTGGTACAAAAGCGGTAGAGAGGGATGTCTGTCTTTGGTGTAGAGTATTTGGAGTCT
>NW_012151618.1:4030051-4034701 GCF_000956105.1 Propithecus coquereli | reverse complement strand
GAACAAAGGCAAAAATAGATACATTGGACTACATTAAAATACAAAAAATTCTGTATATCAAAGGACACAAGCAACAGAGTAAAATTCAGCCTACAAAATGAGAGGAAATATTTGCAAATCACATATCTAGGAAAGGGTTAATATCCAGGATATATAAAGAACTACTGCAATTCAACGACGACAAAAAGAACCCAATTAAAAAATGGGTAAAGGACTTGAATAGACATTTCTCCAAAGGTGACGTACAAACGGTCCACAAGCACATAAAAAGAGATGCTCTAATCATTAGGGAAATGTAAATCAAAACCACAAAGACATACCTCCTCGCATCCTTTAGGATAGCTACTACAAAACAACAACAACAGGCTGGGCTCAGTGGTTCACACCTGTAATCCTAGCACTTTGGGAGTCTGAGGCAGGAGGATTGCTTGAGCTCAGGAGTCAACATAGCGAGACCTCATCTCTACAAAATATAAAAAAGTTAGCCAGGTGTGGTGGTGTGCACCTGTAGTCTCAGCTACTGGTGGGGAGGCTATGGCAGTCGAATCACTTAAGCCGAGGAGTTTGAAGTTTCAGTGAGCTATGATGATAGCACTGCACTCTAGCTCAGGCAATAGAGTGAGGCCCTGTTTCAAAAACAAAAAACAAACAAAAAATTAACAAAAAGGAAACAACTAAAACAAAATAAAACGGAAAATAACAAATGTTGGTGAAGATGTGGAGAAATTGAAATATTGTGCACTGTTGGTAGAAATGTAAAATGGTGCAGTCACTGTGGAAAATAGTGTGGTGGTTCCTAAAAAAATTTAAAAATAGAATTACCATGTGATCCATCATTTTCACTTCTGGGTACACATCCAAAAGAATTGAAAACAGGGTCTCAAAGAGATATTTGTGCACCTATGTCCATAGCAGCGTTATTCGTAATAGCTAAAGAGTGGAAGCAACCCAAGTGGACATTGATGGATGAACACATAAACAGATATAGTATTTACAATAGAATGTTATTCAGTCTTACAAAGGAAAGAAATTCTGACACATGCTACAACATGGCTGAACCTTGAGCTTATTATGCTAAGTGAAATTAGCTAGTCACAGAAAGACAAATATTGTATGATTCTGCTTATATTAGATATCTTGAGTAATCAGATTCACAGGGACAGACAGTACAGTGGTGGTTGTCAGGGATTCAGGGGAGGAAAAAAGGAGGAATTGTTGTTTAATGGGTATAGAATATCAATTATGCAAGACAGAGTTGTGGAGATTGGTTGTACAACAATGTGAGTGAACTTAATACTACTGAACTGCACACTTAGAAATGCTTAAATGGTAAATTTTATGTTATATATATTCTACCACAAGAAAGAAGAAACAATGGGAATATCTTTTGCCAATAAACTGCTTGATGTTCTACCAACTGAGGATTGGATTAACATTTACCACCGCGAAGACTCAGGCAAGGACAGGAGGAGCTCGGGGAGGCACAGAGGTAAATTTAATGATAGACTATAATAAATGGTGTAGCAGAGGCATAAAACAAAGTACAGTGGGAACAAAGGAGGAACAAACTGAAGAAGTCTTCCTGGAGGCGTCAGAGATGCCATCACCAACAAGGTGGTAACATTTGAGTTGCTTTGAAGGATGACTGGGAATATGACAGGTGGAAAAAGGGCAAAATGGAATAGTAGGGAGGAAGAACAGAACGAACACATGCCATAGAGTTGTGAAAGACCACGGTTTGGGAATGGTGGTGGCACAGCACAGCTCTATATTAATACTGCGGATATTCCCATTGGTCCATGGCTAAAGTCTATGAAATGTGCAAATTTATTTTCTCTTCATAATCCATTTTAGATTCTATATCAGTTTCCTATTGATGCTATAACAAATCACCACAAACTTAGAGGCTTAAAGCAACACAAATTTATCTTACAGTTGTGGAGGTTGGAAGTTCTAAAATCAAGATGTCAGCAGGGCTGTATTCCTTCTGAAGGCTCTAGGGGAGAATCCATTTCTTTGCCTTTTCCAGCTTCTACAGGCAGCCTGCATTCTTTGGCTGGTGACCCCTTCTTTGCCTTACTCTGACTCTGCTTCTATCATTGCAACTCCTTTTCTCACTCTGACCTGCTTGCCTCTCTTCTAGAAGGACCCTGTAATCACTTACGCTGGGCATGCCTGAATAATCCAAGACACTCTTCCCATCTCAAGGCCCTTAATCTAATCACAATTATAAAGTCCCTTTTGCTATATAAGGTAATATATTCATAGGTTGTGGGAATGAGGATGTAAATATCACTGGAGGTTCATTATTCTGTCTCCTGTAGATTCTATAGGGGCTAATTATCTTAGGTCTCAAAAGATAGAGGCTGAACGAATTTGTATATCTGAAGAGTGCAATGAAATAGTATCTTTCTTGCTATTTGTATTTGACTTTGCAACTCATTATATCATTACCTTTTCATCAGTCTGTATCATGATCTGTGACTCTCAAAATACTCCCTAAACATTTGTAGTTTCTGCATTGGTAGGACCCTCGTGACACCAATCCTTGCCATGTCATGAAGTATTTAAAAAGTTCCTATTACCTTCTTTCCTTTCACCATCAAACTTTTGGAAAGAGGAATCAACATTCACCATCTCCTTTTCCTTAATTCCCATTCACACTTCCGCCCAGGAAAAGCTGGCACCCCTCTGGGCTTCAGTTTTCTCACCTGGCCCTTATTTTTGAGATGTTTCTCTCCAGCTTTAAACTCCCCCGACTCCATGCTACTACTTCTTCTCAATCATGCAGCATCAGGAGTGGGCTGGTTCCCCTCAAGTCTCTCAGCCCCTACTCAATTATATTTCTCCTAGGATCCCAAGCCAAGCTGTCAGTCTAATCATTGTATTGTGACAAGCTTCAGTTCAGAATGCAGCAAAAACTTTCCTGGTATTGTAGAATTCCATTAAGAAACAATTCAAGCTGTGAATGAAGGCTGCTCCCGCATCCCTGGGAGAATTCTCTCTTGATGCTGGGCTGCATACTGATGTCTTTCTGGCTAGAGGTTAGTATACTAATACTGCAAAATTATCACCATCTCAGGGTAGAAGGAGATAGGAACCCCAGCACAGATATGCCCAGGGCAGCCTGGCTTGTGAGAGTTCCAAGTTACTAACAGATTTTGCTTTTAGTTATGTATTTATATTTTGTATAATCAATTATATATTTTGGGCTAAAGAAAAACAGCACACCATCTAACCAGGGAAAAGAGAGCAGTTTCCCTCTGAGAAGAGCTAAATATCTTATTAAATATTTTAAATTGCTTTACAAAATATTTCAGCTTGGATTTTCTGTAATTTAGTTTATAATAATCACTAAGGGGGATCTCACAGTGGTTGATTAGGCTCCAAAAGCTTTTCCTGATTATTTTAAGAACAATGTGATTATCTTCCTGCTTCTAGGGAAAAGGATTTATTGGGGGAATTCTTCTAAAATAAGGTGTAAGCAGGGAAGTGTTGCCTTAGGTTTTGTGTTAACTGATAGTAAGTGAACGATACAATTTTATTCATTTCTTTGTCCATTCAATATATTTAATAAAGTCTTACCATGTGCCAGAGTCTGTACTGGGCCCTAAGTATGGATATGACTTAGACATAGCTTGGTTTTTAGAGGGCTTCCAGTCTAGTGAAGTAGACAGATACGTAGATATCGTATCAACTAAGTGCATAAGTGTAACAAAATGTCATGGATACTGCCTTAGTCCGTTTGTGCTTCTGTAACAGAATACTTGAGACTGAGTAAGTTATAGAGAACAGAAATTTATTTTCTTCCAGTTATGGAAGCTGGGAAGTCCAAGATCAAGGCACTGATATCTGGTGAGGGCCTTCTTGCTGCATCCTCACATAGAAGAAAGCAGAAGGGCAAGTGATCTGAACACTGTGTGAAGCCTCTTTTATAAGGGCCTTAATCCCATATCCCATTCATAAGGGGAGGAGTCCTCGTGTCCTCATCACCTCTTAAAGGCCCTACCTCCTAATACTATCACGTTGGTAACACCTGAATTTTGGAGGAGACACATTCAAACCATAGCAGATGCTATCAAAGCATCTACATGATGCACAATGAGGGCAAAATGGGGGCAACTCCATGATTTTCTCACTAGGACATGGAGGAAGCATCACTTGGTGTCCTTGTAAGTTCCCATCCAGAGAAGCAGCCATGTGGACGAAAAGGCATTCTGAAGAAGGCCTGGTATTATCCCCACATTGGTTCAACAACTGCTAAATATTTATAGAGTATCTATCATAAGCTATGAACTTCTTTATGGTCAAAATTCATGGGCGAGTGATCAAATAAAAAGGAAAGAAATTACAAGAGAATCAAGGAAGATTTTTCTTTCTGAAATAATAGAGAACAAGGAAGTAGATAGTAAAAATCCTAGGGAATGTACTGTAATATTAAATATTTACCTGGTATGGGCTGAAAGCTTTTTCATTCTCTGGTCAGGTTTATCAAATTGGAAACTAAGAAGGGGGAGGGTTGGACAGGAGTGAGGGATCAAAACTTACCTACTGGGTACACTGTTCTGGTGATAGGTACACTAAAAGCCCTGACTTCACCATTATACAATTCATCCATGTAACAAAAAACACTTGTACCACCTAAATCTA
>NW_012151618.1:4028344-4029654 GCF_000956105.1 Propithecus coquereli | reverse complement strand
TAAAAAATAGTCAGCATTACTTGAGGTTAAAGACATGAAATCTAGACAAGAAGATACCTACCAAATTGCCAACATTTAGATGTTTGATAATATCCAGTGTTGGAGGGTAAAGAAACTGTCAATTTCAAATGTTATGAATGAGAGAAAAATGGGTGCAACCATTTTGGAGGTCAATTGGATTCTAACAAAACTGAAAATGTGTACATATCCTTTGATCTAGTAATCCCACACCTAGAATTTATCCTAAGATAAGTGTTTAAAGAAGTTATGTACCAAGATGTTTCTTCAGCCTTGTTTCTAATAGCAATAGCAATATCAATTGGAGGTCAATCAAGTAAATTATGATTAATTCACAATTTGAATCAGTATGGTTGATTCTATGGAATACCTCTAAGGGAAAGCTGTAAATACATTTGTGCTAACATAGAAAGATCTCTACCATTAAAAAGATGTGGAGCAGAGTGAATTATGCCTGTAAATAGAAAGTGTTATAACAGGTACAAGAAACTGCTAACATCGATTCTCCAGGGAGTGGAACTGGGAGGATTTGGAGTAAGATAGAGATTTAATTTTATCGTGCACATTGAACCATTTCACTTGTTTCTCTATGTGTCTTTGTTATTTTTTCCAGTTAAAAACAAAGACTAGTTTAGATAGTAGACAGAGGAGTGCAGTGGCCTGGTATTCACTGTGGAATGCTATGTCAGAAGCCTCTTCGTAGCCCTGAAATAGAAATTTTCTTAATGTAGGCATTTTGAGTTCTAATGATATTTCTAGTTATTTTTCTGGAGCCCCCAGTAAACCAGAGAGAGGTCACCAGTGTCTATCACATGTTCAACAATGGCCCTAAAGGAAGAATATTTTATTAAGTGACTGTGATGTTTAGAGAGGATGGGGCTCCAAGATGGGAGAGAGAGAATTGTGGTACTTGCATGTTTTATTTTATTTACTTAAAAACCGTCAATTAAAGGGAAGCAATTAAACATCACCTATTTAGTACTCTTGACAAAAATCCAATCATAAGGAAATACTCAAGCAAATCTAAATTTAGGGACATTTTGCAAAACAACCAACCTGACCTCTTAAAAAATATCAACGTCATGAAACAAAAAAAAAAGGGAAGCGGGTGGAGGGCAATAGAATAAAGGCAATTAAAGAGACATTAAATGTGGTATGTGATATTTAACTAACTCCTGTATTAGAAAAAATAGAGAAATTTGCCTGGGTTACACGTTAGATAATCACATTGTGCTCATATAAAATTTCTTGAGTATCATGTTTGTATTCTAGTTATGTAGGAGAATGTCATA
>NW_012151618.1:4023759-4027264 GCF_000956105.1 Propithecus coquereli | reverse complement strand
TTGGTGGTAAATCAGGGGAGTGTCTTTCCCTGAAAGCCAAGTGAAGAGAGTATTTCAAGGAGGACTAAGTGCTTAACCATGCCAGGTGCTATTGTTGGGTCAATTAAGGTAAATATTAAGAATTGACCACTGAATTAAACAACATGGAGATCACTGGTGACCTTGACATGAGCAAGCAAGGTCATTTTTGAAGATTTTGGCTGCGAGTAACAGAAAACCTTAATAAAACTATGATAACGTAATGACTGTAATAACATTGCCTTAAACAAAGAGGAGGCCATTTTCCCCACCCCATATAAGAAGAAATCTAGAGAGCTTGTTGCTGGTGTTGGTTAAAGCAGATCAACTTGTCAGAGCCACCATCTCTGGTCCCTGTAATTTTCTTTCTTTTTTCTTTTCTTGTGTCAAGACTTTATTTCTCTTTTGTATAAATTTACGAGCGTAAGGATACAAGTGTAATTTTTTTACATGCATAAATTGCGTAGTGGTGAAGTCAGACCTTTTAGAGTATCCTTCACCAGAATGACGTGCATTGTGCTCCTTGAGTAATTTTTCATCATCCACCTCACTTCCACCCCCTCACACTTCTGAATCCCCCTTGTCTATCATTCCACACTCTGCATCCATGTGTACACATTATTCAGCTCTCACTTGTAAGTGAGAACATGCTGTATTTGTCTTTCTGTGTTTAACCTGTCTCACTTAATGGCCTCCAGTTCCATCCATGTCATTGAGTCAACAAAGAAATGAAGACTGAAATTAAAAAAATGTTTTAAAACAAATATAAATAGAAACACAATATACCCAAACCTGTGGGATACATCTCTCTGTAATTTTCTTGGCCTTTTGTCATGGTGTCAGAATGGCTGCTTGTGTTCCACTCAGTACACTCACATTCAATGAATGAAGGAGAACAGTATCATCAGGATTTCAAAAGCTCCCCAGAAACCCATCCCTTGCATTCCCTCAACCCCTTATAGTTATCTGTTCATGTCCCATTCATCAAAACAGTATCCCATGGCCATCACCAGCTTAAACAGAGATCAGAAAAGTAAGTTCATTTTGTACAGAAGTATCCCAAAGTCCAAGAGAGGTTAAATGACTTGACCAACAGCACACTGGTACTATAGCAGGGTCAAGACAAACTCTATCTGTCCCCAAATTTGGATTCTTGTACACCGTGATACTGCCACAGTCTACAGACGTGACAATTACGGTCTAAATTAGGGCAATTACAGTAATGTAGGGATGATTTTGAGAGTATCATCAGAGGAAGAATTGAAAGTATTGCTGAGCAATTGAGACAGGAGTTGAGTAAGAATGTCAAGAATCCTAAAAGGCAGATAAAACGTTCAGACAACAGCTAGGTCAAAGAAATAGACGACTTGCAATCAGACCAAACCAAGGAATATTTACTAAGTGCTACTTTCTGGGCCTATGTATGGGAATCCAAAAAAAAAAAAAAAAAAGCTAAGAATGAGTTCACAAGTGATTTGGAAAGCCCTGCAATACTGTTAGAATATTGAGATAGCAATAGTGCAAAAGGGCTTACAGTGTATGGCATGTAGCAGGGTCTCAAGAAATATTTGATTCTCATCTCTTAGTTGGCTTTGCTACTTAATATTTTCCTTCTCCTGTCTGTTCTTTTTACTGCCACCGAAGCTATCATACAAATTCAAATCGAATTGAACATCCCCTTGCTTAAAAACTGTCAAATGCTCCCTGTTGCCAGCTGGATAAAATCCAAAATTCTCAGTCTACTGTTGTTCCTGACATCCTTATCTAGTTTCATGCCACTGAATGACTTGCTTATTCTGGAACATGGCGAGCTCCTGTATGTCCCTTTCATGTTTTCTATCTGGAAACTTCCATGTCATGCTGCAAGATTTGCTTTATGTCATATCAACTGTGAAGCCTGATTCTATCTCCCCTGACAGAGTTAGTTACTTCCTTAGTATTCCTGTATCACAGCTTTATATTAGCCCTTATTTTGTTACACATATTGTAATTGTTTGTGGGTTTTATTCCTTGTAGGCAGTGTGCTTTCTGGCATGAGGCATTGCTTTTCATTTCTCTTAAGAATCTTTGCCAAGCATAGTTCCTGGCATTTAGTAGTTGATTGGCAAATGAATATATGAAGAGCAGAATCAGAGATTCTTTTCTGTCCTTCGTCCTCAGAAGGATAAGCTCCAGTAGAGAGATCTGAAGGGAACATGAGCTTTTTCTTCTGGTGGGAGGTCCATAAATGATGCAAAGTAATATCGATGTAAACAACCATTTCTAATTAGGGTGACTTAGACTGTGCCTGCAAGGCCATCACTAAATCAAAGTGGAAATAAAATTAATCAGTCTAAATTGCCATACGGTTTTTAAATAATGACAGGATTGGTGCTTCTGAGTACCTCAAGCATGGTTTGGCTGTATCAATGAGCCAGTCTTTTCAAAGCAGTGTAATTTAATTTCACTCCAATTAGCATAAAATTAGAATAGAATTTTACTACCCAACCACTTATGCCTCCACCCCTCAAGTGTAGCCTGCTGACTGGGATCCTACAAGGTGTCTGAAATACTCAGACAACAGCTAAATTAAAAGGAGGAACTTCATCTACTGGTAAGACCAAATCCTAAATATTTACTGAGTGCTACTCCCTGTGTCCATGGTGTGTGAAGGCCGGAGAAATATCAGGAATGAGTTCACAAGGGAGTTAGGACAGCTGGATTCCTTGAGTCCTGCAATACTCTAGAGATCAGAATGATGACCTGATCTTTCAAATGAAGGTTTCTGATAGGATAATTTTAACCATCTAAGCCAACATTGGTATCTTGTTTTGGGAAGGGATATAAAAAGGATTTCCTGGTGGAACACCACATCTTAGTTTACCACTGCCAGTGGCTTTGTGGTTGTTTTGCTGTATAGAAAACATTTTATTTTTATATCTATTAGTTCTTTTGATCTTCACAAGAATTCTTTTGAGAGAGATAATATCAACTGGGCCTCAGAGATTAAATGACTTGCACATGTTACCACAGTGATGTGTAGAAGAGCCAGCATTCAAAACAATTTGGAGGACTTTGAGCCTAAATCCTTTATGCACCAGGCTACCATTGGAAAAACAAACACAAAAGAACTTTGGAGGACAACAGGGTATGATTTTGAACTGTTTTCTCCTACGTAGAAATAGCTTCGTTGCCCAGAAATCTTGTAATGGGATTTTACCAGTGTCTCTAAAAAATTGATGAGCGTATTAAAAACTCATTTGTAGCTATAAACTAGTTGGTGATGCCTAACGATGGGAGGCAAGGTGAATAGTGGAGAGGGCTCACAGTTTTGCCTCTAACTAGATTTGTGATCTTAGGCAAGACTCTGAGCCTGTTTCACCATCTATATGTAATAAAGGGGGTGGAATAAGTGTTCTCTAAGAGGCCCTGTCCAGCAGAAACACTCGATGTGTGTATTCATTGGCTATTTGCTTGTGTGTGTGTGTGTGTGTGTGTGTGTGTGTGT
>NW_012151618.1:4020112-4022024 GCF_000956105.1 Propithecus coquereli | reverse complement strand
GGTGTAAAGGAAAGAGCATCACGCTTGGAGTCAGGAGGCCAGGAGCCCTGGGAGCTGGTTCCAACTTGCTGCTTGTTGAGCTCTGTGACCTTTGCAAGTTATTGCAGCTCCTTGGGCTTCTGTTCTCTTGTCTATAAACTGAGGGGGACTTGAACTAGATTATTTCTAAGATCTAATCCATCTTAAAATTCTATTTATTTGATAAGTGTTGGTAATTGCAACTAAAAGCTGAGCTCTCAATTTTGCATTTTAGAATCACTTTCCTGAATGCTTGAGAGTAGAAGCAGATGAGCAGATTGATCCAGGGTATGGTGAGGCAGAAAGTCTGTTAGCTGCATGATTCCCAGGATTGACCATGACCACAGGGGGTCCAGGATGAGGAGGACAGGCCTAGGAGTGAATCTAGGAGTTAGTGATTAGCTGAGAAAAATTGGAGGGCTCAAGGGACTAGAGATAGTGGTAACGTAGAAAAAATAGGTGTGATGAGGAATAAGATGGTCGGATATCTGGAGTAAAGTAGAAATATTCGCTCCAAAATAGAATAATGAAATTTAATTTCAGAGGCAGAACAATTCTGCATGCTGATCAGGAAGGTCAAGACTTGGTCATGGGGTTGGGTTCTGGTGTGGAGATGAGGCAAAGGTCGCTGGTACTGAGGAAGTCAAGGAGCTGTGTGACCAAGACCTGTGTAGGTTGTCCGTACTAATATTGGGATCTACCAGAATGGTGGTGGTATTAGGAGTGGAAAAGAAAACTGTAAAGCAGATGTTGAAATCCTCAGTAAAGGTGAGGCTGTGATCAGGAGAGTGATGGGTAACTAGGTATCTTAGACTGTTCAGGTTGCTACAACAAAATATCTAAGACTAGGTAAGTTGTAAACAGAAATTTATAGCTCACAGTTCTGGAGGCTGGGGAGTCTAAGATCAAGGCACCAACATATTTGGTGTTTGGTGAGGGCTCTCTGCTTCCTAGATGGTGCCTTCTATGTGTTCTTACATGGTGGAAGGGCAAAAAGTGTTAACAATCTTCCTCAGGCCCCTTTTATGAGGGCACTGATCCCACGGGCACAGAACCCTCATGACCTAATCATCTCCCAAAGGCCACACCTCTCAACACCATCACGCTGAGGACAAAGTTTCAGTGTATGGATTTTAGATGGATACAAACATTCAGACCACAGCACTAGGACAGTGATGATTTAGGGGAAGAATGGAATTATTTGAGGGACTTTTGCATGAGGGTAGAAGAGTAAAGTCTGGCATTAGCAGTGGAACCGAGGGTGATGTTTTTATTATATTCTTGCCTGGTGGTAGTTTGGGAGAAAAAGCAGCTCCCATTGGAGAATTGCTGTTATGCTGTGATGCTGTTCTACCCAGACACCATCACTTCCACTTAGGGGGTCTGCCAGTGCAGAAAGAACAGGCTTCAAACCTTTCCGATAACTTGGTTGCCCCATTTTTAAGAATTTTTTTCAACCTAATTTCCCCAGTGTTGACTTTCTTGGAGACTTGAATATTCTCTCCAGTCCTTAAACTTGTATTGAAGAGAGTAGTAGATATTTTGTTCCTCAGCCTAAATAGAAACTGATTTCTTTGAATCGAAAGTTCAGCAAATCATTGCAGTAATGCGTATTGATTCCTCCTGCTCCAGCAGCCAGATCAATGTGACCAGTGAATGTCATTATTTCCTGAGCTGTCTACAATCCCAGATGTATTCACAGAGAAGCTGATGGTAAAGATGCTGAAGTTTTCCTTGGAATAATTACGAAATACTGTTCTACTTCTGGAAAACTCAGGACAGTAATCAGGTTATGGCTATTTGTGGCCAAGACATTGTTAAAGATCAGAAAATCTGGGGTCTTTGATTCTATGTTGGGACCCAGAAATGGTGGGTTTCAGTTCTTGCTTTTTCA
>NW_012151618.1:4013269-4015291 GCF_000956105.1 Propithecus coquereli | reverse complement strand
TCAAGTGGACAGTCATTCCCCAACACTACCCATGCTGTTTCCTAAGCCCCCAGGCTATTCTCCTTATGCCACATGTCTCAAAGTCTATTTGTTTCTGATCATCAGTCCTTGACCAGAGTCTTACAAAAAGACTCTTGTGAAAAACAGTTGCATCACTTTTAGGACTTCATCCCTGTAATTATAGGGCTCAAATGTAGATGTAGTAGAAAGGCTTCAATCCATTTAGTCAGAAATATTCTAATATAATCTGTCTATCTATCTATCATCCATTTATCTATTCATTTCTTGAGCTACGTATCTCTCCAAGAGATGTGTGGTTTATGGTGGAAACGGTGAACTTTAGGGAGAGGGAGGGGTAATACTCCTCATTCGTGATGGCTGTGCAGCTTCTGTCTAACCTGAATGGATGGGTGGTACTGGACAGTGGAAAAGGGACCCAAGAGGCTGAAAAACCTTACATGCTATGAGAGAAATCCTGAGTTCAAATAGAATCAATTCAATGGATGCTCAGAGATAGCTTTAGCCTCTTTACCATTTGAATAATTTCTGATGTCTATGTTTTAGGGATGTTTCTTTGCAGACTTCAATATTGTGGGGGCAATAAAAGAGTCTGGCATAGGTTTAAATGATCATGCAAGTCTCTTGAGTGACTTCCTGTTCTTCAAAGATGAAATCCTACAAGGGCCATGGGCTGATGAAGTTCTCCTTGACAACAGTATGGTCACTGCACTGGAACAAGAGCTAGAACTGAAAGGATCAAGGATCCCTCTCCCACCATACCCTAGACTTTACTGGTATTCTCTGGGTACATTGGCTTGCTGGCAAACACATAGGCTAGAACCAAAGATGTCAGTGCCTAGACAATGCTCCCTGAGTAGGCAATGGGAGCCCAGCAGGGTTGGGAACATGCCTGTTTCTGAAGTTAAAGCAGGTAGAGGTGACTTTACTTGCTGGCTTGTACCACTCCATAGCTCCCCTTTCCCCTTACACATTTAGGGCACAAGCCAGATTATTTTTTAGGGTGGATGAAAATGTGTATGTGCAACTTTATTGACAAGTGTCAAGATCTGCACTTTGCTCTCTGTGCAGTTATAAGACTACATTTCTTGTTGACAATCTCAGGTTTATAAATTCATTTAAATGTAATTTGGAGATATCTAGACAAGAAATGTCCAAAACATATTTTTGCATCCAGAGTAACTTATCAAGACTAGTTCCACAGAACTGAATTAAGAAAGAAGGGCAATACATGCATTTCAGCAGAAAATTGACTCAGTTGAAACCATGATATATTGACATCTTAGGTTATAAACATGACTGGTATTGGGAAGAGAGATTTAATTCTTCCCAAATTAAAAAAAAGTCATTGTGGATATTGGTTTGGTACATGTGATTCATTTCTTCTGTCATTGCCTCAAGCACAATTGATTTTGGGGAAAAATGAAGTAACCATGAATATCTAACTGTCTACCTCCTGGAAATAAAGCTACCAAATTTTATTGCATTTAGTGGCAAAGACTGCTCAGATATGCTGGCTGCAAACCAGCAGAAAATAGGTGGTTTCTTTTCCCGTTGAATGTGAGTTCTGATGGGGCATTTGACATGCTTTCCCCATATACCGTAGATTGGGCATGTCTTAATTATTCTAGTTGATTTCACTAGAATGGCTACAATACCCAACTGACCATAGCAGTCAAGGGGCAGAACAGCCAAAGGTTTAGTTTAAAATGCATGAACTTGGAAAGGTCAAAGTCAGCATCTTACTCCAGCTTTGGACATGGCAGTTCTCACTGCCTTGAGGGCACACAATTCAGCAAACGCTTTTTGAGTTCTTACTGTATGCCATATCCTCTGCCAGGCACTAGGGAAATGAAAATTACTGGGACATAGTTCCAACTCTTGAGAAACTTCAAGTGCTAGCAGGAGAGACATATATATGACAGAAATGATAATATTAACAATGCTGAAAATAATGATATCTAATACTTATATAATGCTTACCATGAGCCCAGCACCATTTCA
>NW_012151618.1:4008200-4009359 GCF_000956105.1 Propithecus coquereli | reverse complement strand
ATTTTTAAATTTTGAAGTATTATGGGGATACAAATATTTTTGGATATGGGGATCACTTTTATAATGCTCAAGTCATGGTTATAAGTGTGTCCATCACCCAGATAGTGTTCATTGTACCCATAGAGTAGATTATTGCTCATTTCCTCATCCCTCTCCTCACTACTTGATTTCTACTGAGTCTTACTTTCTTCTATGCACATGTGTGTTCATTGGTTAGTTCTAATGTAATGGTGAGTATAAGCGGTGTTTGCTTTTCCATTATTTATGTACTTCACTTAGGATAATGGTCTCTAGTTCTATCAAAATTGTTACAAAAGGCATTAAGTAATCCTCCTTCATGGCTGAGAAGTATTCCATGATATATACCACATTATGTTAGTCCATCCATGTATTGATGGACACTTGGGTTGATTCCACATCTTTTTAATTGTGAATTGTGTTGTAATAAACATTTGAGTGCAGGTGTATTTTTGATAAAATGACTTTTTTTTTCGGGGGGGAGTAAATACCCAGTTATGGGATTGCTGGATGGAATGGTAGGTCTACTTTTAGTTCTTTTAGCTTTTCCGTGCCCCAGTTTGCTGTAAAATTGGTACGTACCTCACAAACTTGCTGGGAGGATTAAATGTTTAACATATCAGTATTTAACATGCTTAGAATAGTGCCTGACACATAATAAATGCTATATGTGCTTGTTATTATTGTCATTGTCATTATTATTATTATTACTGTATTTTCCCTACTAAATTTTAAGCTCTTTTAAGGAAAGACCCATGTCTGATTTACCTTTATATTCCTCAATTTGCTTAAAACATGCTCAGTATGTGAGAGGCATTTAATACAATTTCATCAACTGAATGAAGAGGAACATAGAGGCAGTACAGCACTTAGAATAAAAGTGTGGGCCGGGCGCGGTGGCTCACGCCTGTAATCCCAGCACTCTGGGAGGCCGAGGCGGGTGGATTGTGTGAGCTCAGGAGTTTGAGACCAGCCTGAGCAAGAATGAGACCCTATCTCTACTAAAAATAGAAAGAAGTTGGCCAAGCAACTAAAAATAGAAAAAATTAGCCGGGCATGGTGGCGCATGCCTGTAGTCCCAGCTACTTGGGAGGCTGAGGCAGGGGGATCGCTTGAGCCCAGGAGTTGGAGGTTGCTGTGA
>NW_012151618.1:4006496-4008150 GCF_000956105.1 Propithecus coquereli | reverse complement strand
AATATAATAATAGGGATATATACAAAGTACTTTGGGAGCACAGACAAAGGATCAATTAATTCTGTCTATGAGGATAAGAAGATGAGGCAAAGCTACCGGGAGGAGATGCATTTAGCTGGGCCCTAATTAGTGAATAGGAGTTTGTCTGGTTGATAGGAGGTGGAGTGGGAGGGAAGGGCCCTCCAGACAGAAGGAAAAGCTTAATTAAGCAAAGAACACGAAAGTACACAGTGGGTTCAGGACACAGCTGTCCAGTGTTGTAACTAACTGTAAGGAAATGTTAGAGGGAAGTGGTATGCATGGTTTATGATACTGAGACTGGAATGGGTGGAGAGAAGAAGGGAGAGAAGAATGTATTTCTCCCACCACCCAGTAAGTTATGGGATTTTAAACATTTCAGAAAGTAAGTTCTCCTTCTCCTACATTAGCCACAGAATGAAGAGATTTTTACCAGAGAGGGGCTTCCATTTTTTAAGTTATATTTTGATAAATTCTGGTAGGAGTATGAGTGGTTTTTGGTTACATGGATGAATTGTATAGTGGTGGTGTCTGGGTTTTTAGTGTACCCATGACCTGAGTAGTACACTGCACCCAATAGGTAGTTTTTCTTCCCTTACCCTCCTCCCAGCTTCCCCCCTTCTGAGTCTCCAATGTCCATTGTAACACTGTGTATGTCCTTGCATACCCATAGCTTAGCTCCCATTTGTTATGAATTTTAGCTCCTACTTATAAGTGAGAACGTGTAGTATTTGGTTTTCCATTCCTGCATTACTTCACTTAGAATAATGGCCTCCATTTCCATTCAAGTTGTTGTGAAAGACATTATTTTATCCTTTTTTATGGCTGAGTAGTATTCCATAGTGTATATATACCACATTTTCTTTATCCACTCCTCTATTGATGGGCACTTAGGTTGATTTCATATCTTTGCAATTATGACTTGTGCTGTGACAAACATGTGAGTACAGGTGTCTTTTTGATATAATGATTTTTTTTTTCCTTTGGGTAGATACCCAGTGGTGGGATTGCTGGATCTACCAAAAGTGGATTGGTAGATCTACTTTTAGTCCTTTGAGAAATCTCCATACTGTTTTCCACAGAGGTCATACTAATTTACATTCCCACCAACAACGTATATAAGTGTTCCCTTTCACTGCATCTATTCATCCATTTCTATCATTTTGTTTTGACTTTTTAGTAATGGCCATTTTGGGGTAAGGTAGTATCTCGTTGTTTTAATTTGTATTGGGATCCCATTTTTAATGCCCCTTTCTCCTCTTTTCAATCAATGGGTGACATTTATTCTTTGTAAGAAGCAGGTTCTTTTGCAGCTCTATTTCCAGAGCTATACAAACCTGCTTTTCTTAGGTGAATATGGTTTGAGAGGACAGGGTCTTGGAGTAGTCTTCCATCTGCATATTTGTCTGACTGATCACATAACCCATATGTATAAAACCTTGGAGATAATGAGTTTTGTTAGTTTATTAAACATGTAAAATTGCCTCAGAGGAATATATTCTTAAATCATACATTTTTGTTATTTAGGGAATGCCTTTTAAATTATATGTTTCAACTCTGATGAAAGATCTCAAGAAGATCTGAATAATTGGCAAAACACCGCATTTGTGATTGACTCTCTTCGTGTTGTAAGTTT
>NW_012151618.1:4002633-4004611 GCF_000956105.1 Propithecus coquereli | reverse complement strand
GGCAGGAGAGTGAGACTCTGTATCAAAAAAATAAAAATAAATAAAAATAAATAAAAGTGTGGTCTTTCCAGCTGGCTTTGAGTTCTGGTGCAACTTTTCCCTTGCTGTCACTTTAGGCCACGTATTTAATGTCTCTGAGTCTCCTCTTCCTTGTTTATAAAATGGGGAAAATAATACCATCTAATTTATAGGGTCAAGAGGACTGAGTGAGATAATGTGTGTAGAGTGCTTTCTCAATAATCATGTGTGGTAAGAATTTAGCGCTGTTAGCTCTTATCTTGACTAAGCTTTTAGTTAAAAGGTAGCAGAAAGAAGGCAAGTGAATGCCTTTTGATTCGTCATGTCCGAGGCACTAAATTCAACCTTGCACAGACATGGGGCAAGCCCACAGTCTGAATGCTGACAGCTGAAAAGGAATAAGGAAAGTCTTTGACCCAATGTAAAGATTCAGAGTAATTTGTAAAGTTTAATTTTCTCAATTTTAAATATTAGGCTTAGAAAAGTGAAGAAATCCGTGTGCTGGATCTTAAGTTTTGTTTTGTCACAGTCTGTTTTGATACTCTCTGAAGTATGGCTATTTAAAAAATATTTCCAGCATGCTATATACTGACACACATGGTTGTACTTCACTGGGGTCTTCAGGAAGGAGCATCGTCTTAGACTTGAATAGAAGAGAAATCACATCTATCAAATATTACCTTTGTGCTTTTCAGATGTCGTCTTGTTTAATCCTCACAACTCTCTTTCACATGTTTTATAGACAAGGAAAATGAACCCAGCCAGGCCACAAGGCCGGGAAGGATGGGAGGAGGATTTGAACATGGCTGTTCTCACTCTCTCTTCTGTACCACGTGCTTCCTGTGGAATCTGCTGTAGTGGCCTGCCCGTGCTTTTTGTCTCTCTGTTGCCTCCATGTCAGTCTTCAGAGTAACTTTAAAACCAGGATAAAGGAAACAGTCCCCTGGTCTTCCACGGACCTCCCGCTGCGATAAGGTACTTAGGTGTTTCTTGTCGAGGGCTTCTTCAGGTTTTCTCTCTGCCTCTGACCTGTTTTGCTTCCTTCTTCTCCCTCGTTACAAACCTGCCACAATGGCATATCATTACTACTGTGTTGGGGAAGTGTTATTTCCCATAAAGAAATGATTCAAAACACAAACTGGGCTTGTCACTGGAGGTAAAATGATCTGGAGGTTTCCAAATATTGGTGAGCAGACAGGTTGCCGGGGAACCCCATGGGGTGGGGGGAAGTTCTTTAACAGCTTAGATCCCACTCATGACAGATTCACCTAGGAGGTCAGTGGTGAGGCCAGAGAATCTGAATTTTTTAAATAAAACCTTTCGCTAGTGATTCTGCCACACATTCAGGTGTTATAATCTTGTGGTCTAGATAAAATTATTGATGAGAATTGAGGAGAAACAGATTTCCCCACCCCAGCCACAGAGCAAAGAGAGCCTTGTTCCTTCTTAGAACAAGCACACCAGGAGCTGGAGCATAAGACCCTGATCCGACAAAGCCAGCAACTGGCTAATGAGACAGCAGGAAGTACTATAAGAGGCTCGCTGTGTCAGCCAGGCTTTGCTCCCAGTGGCATAAAAGAGAAATAAATCATGGTCTGTGCCTTCAAGGAGTTTGTAATCTTGCTGTGGGAATATGCCTTGCACACATAATAAGACTGGTGACTTGTAAATCATTTTAAGTCTAACTTTACAAGGCCCAGACACTAAGGGTGGGAATTCAGAGGAGCAAAAGTGATTAAGGATAAATAGTGGATGTGTTCATATAATGAGACAGCGAAACTGGCTTTGACATCATGAGGTATTGTGCACATTCTGGTGAGGGGGACTTTCTCAAGGGGAGCTGGCAAGTGAAGACATCTGAAACCCTGTGATGGGGATATTTGGTCTGGAAAGGTGACTGATATCTGGGCTGTCATGTGAAGAGGGATTTCCACTTGTTACCTGTGGACCTGGGAAGATT
>NW_012151618.1:3999158-4000788 GCF_000956105.1 Propithecus coquereli | reverse complement strand
GTACAAACATTTTGGTTACATGTAATGCTGTTTGCCCCTCCCAAGCCACGGCTACAAGCATGTCCCTCCCCCATACAGTGCATTCCGATACCACTAGTTGTGAATTTACCACCCCCAGCCTCCCCACTGGCACCCAGTGAGTATTACTACCATGTGAACACCTCAGTGTTGGTCAGTTAGTACAAATTTGATGGCGAGTACATGTCTTGCATGTTTTTCCCTGAAAGATGGGCTCAATCTCTCTCCAGGATAATATAAGATGTGCTAGATCACCATTGTTTTTTGTAGTTGAGTAGTATACCATGGTACACATATATCACATTTTATTAATCCACTCATGTATTGATGGGCATGATTTCTGAATTTAAATTGGCTGCTATAAAAAAAAAATCAGCAAGTGCTTACCTAACAGAAGAGAGAAGAAGAAGAAAGATTTATAATGAACTTGCCTTTTTCCTGTCAACCAGCAGTATTCTTAAGCAAAACCTGAGGGCATATAAATGTGAAAGGTTATTTCAAATGACTAGACATTTATTTTAAACACGATTCTCTTTTAGTAGTGATGGTGAAAACGGTGAAGTCCATCCTTAAATTGTCGTAAGGTATTTGTGAACGCGCAGGGCATCAGGTGGAAGGAATTAAATTCTCAGGGAATGGCTGCGGAAACTTTCTTCTTTAATTATAGATGAAAGCAGACCTTGGCAGTGTCCTTTTGGATCAATACAAAATACAGCATGTAAATCAATACTGCCACACAGCATAGTGCAGAAATTCTTAAAAAGAAAATGAAAATTACAAATTGTCTTAAAGCAAAAAAGTGATTTTTACTTGACAATGAATCCATTTTGACCTAATCAAAAATTGTGTTACATAGATGCATTTTTTTTCCCCCAGATTTCTTGTTTGTTCATCAGGATATGCTCATTTTTCTCTTTGTTAAAATGGCCCAGGATTAGAAGTCAGTATCCGGTTCTTCCATTAATTCATGGAAAAATTGTTCTAATTTCCTATGCCCCAGTTTCCTTACTTTTAAGAGAGCTGGACTAGATGACCTCAAAGAGCCCCAGTTTCTTAAGTGTGTTATGATCCTCTCATAAGAAGGATCTTTGAAATTTACTGAGTTCAAAGAGTTTGAGGAAATATTAGCATATATGAATGCATTGAGATGACAGGAGGGAAATTTGGTTAAAAAAAAAAAAAGAGTAAAAGTATTTACTTGCCTGGAGCAGAAAAGAAAAGCTGGAATAGAGGGAAATATCAACTCAATCAGTGGAGACATTGACCCCTTCCACGTACATTGAATTTCACACTTTGCACAGAAGTTTCTCATGCATTCTTGTCTTTGAGACTCTTGATAAGGAGTTCCAATCTGAGAGGCAATTGGAAGCATTGCAGGTTTCTGAGGAGTTCGATGTGTTTGAAATGATGCTTGAACAACTTAGTGACTTCTTAAGGTAATATTTACAAAGCATTTATTAATTGAACAGTGCCTGGCATTTCTCAAATGTTTGTGAAATAAAACAAAATGGACACTTTGGTAGAAGGAGGGGAAGGCTTGTCAGGAAGCCACTGCCAACATCATCTTTGTGCTGGGAGAGGAAGCAAATGAGACTTGTTTTCTTAAGGTGCC
>NW_012151618.1:3997180-3998482 GCF_000956105.1 Propithecus coquereli | reverse complement strand
AAAAAAAAAAGCCTTGGTGTGAGCTTGGGCGAATCATGTGATTTTCTGAGCCTGGGTAAAGTCATTTGTAAAGAAGGAATGCTATCTCATGGAACTGTTAGCCATGCCCAAAATAGTGCTTGGCATAGACCAAACACTTGGAAAAATATTTCTTAAGTGAATAAATGGGCTGTAAAGTAGATAATATGGTAGATATGTGTAGCACTTTATAAATAAAAACTATTTTTAATGTGACAAATTGCCTAGAACTTGGAGATACCTGAGCCTTCTATAGTAAAATAGCATTCTAGGTTTCCACCATTCCGTTCTACCCCCTGCCACAGCCCGATTTCAGGATGGTATGAGACGTCAGTTTCTATGAAAAGTTGCCAGGTGCCATAGGCAAGGTGATGGTCAGCCAAGTGTTTTGCTAGGATAAAGAGGAGGAAATTAGTTTTGGGAGAAAGGAAAGGAGAAAGTGGTAAGCGGGTGACATTGTAGAAAAGACTTGGGGTTACTGAGTTTGCTGTTTTTATATATTTTCTTATAAGAAAAGCATTCTAGATAGAGGGAGAAGCCAGTGTGAAGACCTTGAGGGTGGAGCATGCCTGGCGTGTTTGAGGTAGAGTGAGGAAACCAAAGTGACTGCGACAGAACTACTGAGAGGGAGAATAGTAAGTAATGAGGTCAAAGAGGTCAAAGGAAGAGGTATAGACCATGGGGAGTCTTGTAAGGATTGTAAGGATTCTGGCTTCTAATCTAACTAACTTGGGGAGAAATATGACTTGACTTGGACTTCAAAAGGATCTCTGCAGCTTCTACGTTGTACATAGACAGTGGGAAAGAAGGAGAGAATCCGGGATTCCGGTAAGGTGCTATTGCAAAATCCAGGCAAGAGATGATGGTTTGAAAGGCATTAGCAGGAGAGGTGCTATTTTGAGAATAGAGTCAACAGGATTTGCTATTAGATTTGATGTGGGATGTGAGAAAAATGAAGCATCAGGGTGATGTCAGAGTGTTTGACTTGAGCAATTGAGATGGGAAAAGTTGAGGATGAAGCAGGTTTTGTTGCAGAATAAAAGGAGTTTGCTTTTGGACCTACCAAATCTGAGATGTCAGTTAGATATGTGGTAGGCAGAGTTCTAAAAATGTCCTGCTCTCCCAGATTTCCTGACCTAACCCTGTGACTATAACTATAATGAATATCTTGCCTGTGAATATGTTATGTTATGTGGCAAAGGGATTCACAAATGTAATTAAGATTATTGGCCGGGCGTGGTGGCTCACGCCTGTAATCCTAGCTCTCTGGGAGGCCGAGGCGGG
>NW_012151618.1:3981070-3995550 GCF_000956105.1 Propithecus coquereli | reverse complement strand
AATTGTGCTGCCATAAACATTCGGGTGCAGATGTCTTTATCGTAGAATGTTTTGTGCTCTTTTGGGTAGATGCCTAATAGTGCTATTGCTGGATCAAATGAAATTAGTGCAACCTCTGTGGAAAAGAATTTGGAGATACCTCAGAGAGGGACCGACTTTAGATAGGAGTATGTTCTTCTCTCTTAATAGGTGGGAAGGTAGAGAAGGTTGGTTGGGGTCTGAATTTTTCAGTAATCAGTAGTGACGAGGTCCAGCATGTGACCATGGGAGTCAGTGGCTGAGGTAGGATGAAGGACAAGATTATAGGGAACATTATAAGAAACTAAGAAATGTATTGGCTGCGGTATTGGAAGGATCATTTACGTGGGTGTTGAAATTTCCAAAAATTAAAACAGGAGTAGTATTGGAATAATGGTGAACCAAAAGCTAAAATAAGTGAGAAATGAGGTGGAGAAATGGCTGGGGATTGCTTGGTGACAGTAAGAATGAAGGGTAGTATGTGGTACCATCTGATGGCTTGATATGCAAAGCTGGAGATTTCTAGGGAAGAGGGAGGGAGAATAACAGTGGCAATGAAGAGCAGGAGGACACCTGCTGTACCCCTCAGTCTAGTGGTTTGATGGCTGTGAGAGAAAAATCAGGCTCCACTAGGAGGGTTTCAGGGAAGTAGTATTTTAGGTTTCAGTTAGAACAAGATAGAAAGGGAACCCTCAGAGAGGTAGCAGTAGAAATAATAAAGCGGGCTTTGCTAATGACTGACTGAATTCCAGACAGCAGGGTAGATTGGTTGCAGGAGTTGGGGAGGGGTGGAAAAGGGGAAGGAATAAGGAGTATATAGAGCCCTAATTAAGATTAAAATGAAGGCAACGAGGAGTGGTCTTGGAATCTCAGGCTTCTTGTGGTGACTGATATAGTCAGAGATAAAGGGCTTAATGAGATTAGTGCCGGCAGATTCAAGCAGATAGCAGCAGTAAGGCCTTGAGTGTTTGGGAGAAGGGAGTGCAATTTTTAACATATTTTTGTTTATATTGGTATACCCTGCGGCTAAGTCAAACAGAGTCTTGTTTATTACAAACAAACAACCCTCCCTTGCACAATAAGACCTTGTTGGAAATGCCAACTCCCCAATGGCATGTCACCAGCTGTTTAACTCCCCAGCAAAATGTCAAATACTTGGCCTGTTTCTACTTGGGAAAAAGCAGGGGAGCAGAGTTACCTCTTAAGCCATTAATCCCTCAACCAGGTTATCATTGCCTCTCAGGGTTAAGCAAGAAAAGGGAGTAGAAAACAGGTCCTGTGAATGTGAGTGACACTCTACTTTCTAGAAGGGAGGGGATCATCTCCAGGCTGTGATGCCCAGCTAGGTGAGAGGATGCCACAATGAGCCCAGATGGATACATTTCTAATTTGCTGGGAAACCTTCCAATTTGAATAGTTTCTGTTACCTCCATGAGAAAACTTGTAACAAAAGCTGAATGTGGAAAATTTCCTTGATTCTAAACACTCACAAAAATGTTGATAGACGTACCAAATATTATATCTACAAAGGGCCTTGGTGTTCACTGGAGATCACCCAGTTTCATAGTTTCCAAAGTTTTATAATTTGCAGGGGAATCTTTATTATATTGTATTTTATTTTCTAGAAATATTATGAGGAAGCACATATATATAAAACAGAAATAAAACTGCATTGGGTGGTTTTTGAGATGCTTCTGAATTCCGGTCTCTACTGCTTTATGTGGGCTCCTGAACACCTCTGTGGAAACTTAGCGGGGTTGTGTAACGCATGGTTTTGGCAATCATTGATCCAAATGTCTCGTCTTGGCTTGGGTTCTCTACAAAAGCAGACACTATGACAAAGATTTGAGTTGTTTAGATGGTGATCCCAGGGAACACTAGTAGAGAAATGGGGAATGAGATAAGGAAGGGAAAGAAGCCAATCCTGAGTAATTTGTCACTGTGGGCAACTGGGAAGACGGTGTAGAACATGCCTTACAGGTACCCCACCTGAAGGGAGAGGAAACTGAGATATTTGTCCACCAACCACCATGTGACATTGATTGAGAACTGCTCTAGGGCGTTAACTCCTTAGCACTTCTTGCCCATTCCATGTACACCAGAATTCAGCTCTGTGGGCAGGGAAAGCCTGGTGCTTGCTGTAAGAAATCATAGGTATGTGCCTGAATGGTAAGTATGAACCCTAGGTGTGCACTGACTGGCACTCAACTGAGATGGTGAAGACTATCATGGAGCAGGTTTCTGGGGGTGGGGGGTAACATTAGGATTTAAATTTTGAACTTTTTCAGATTAAGATGTCAAGCAGATACCAAGTGGACATGTTGAGTAGGAAGCTACGAGTCTGGCAAACTGAAGAGATGTCTAAGCTAAAGTGTAAAGTTGAGAAAAGTTGGCATATAGATGGTATTGAAGGCCATCGGATTGGATAAAATTTCCAACAAGCATGGATAACTAAAGAAGAGTTCTGGGGGTACTACAAAACTAAGGGGCCTGAGATAAGAGAAACCTACAGGTAAACCAAGAAGGAACTTGTGAGGCAGGAAGAAACCTACGAGAGTGTGGTGCTCTGGAAGTAGAGGGAAGAAAATACACCAAGGAGGATGAGTGATCAACACTGTAAAATACTAATGATAGATCAAAGAGATGAAGATGACACTGGAATTAGCATCACAGAAGTCATCCGTAACCTTGACCAGACAGTTTTGGTGGAGTCATGTGGACAGGCATCTCATTTGAGTGGATCTAACTGAAAATGGGAAGAAGAATTTATGAAAATAAACAGACAACTCTTGGGAAGTTGTGCTGCAAAAGAGTGGAGATACCAGGCATGAGATATTAGGGGAAGTGGATTCAAAAGAGGGTTTGATGTTTAAAGATGGGAGAAATGAAACACATTTCTGATGGGAAAGAGCCCCTGGCGTGGGAAAACTGATGTAAGAGAAAATGGTAAAATCTGCTGGAATGATGTCTGTGACTGGGCTTGAGAGGGTAGCATTGGCTTTTAAGATAGGCTCATAAATAATTGAACTTTGGAACATGCAGGAAGGCACACTATATGTGTGTAGATGGGTAATATACTGGGGTTGTTCTTAATGAAATAGGCACCAAGGTCACTGGTTGAGAATGAGGATTGGGGGTGTAGGGTTTGGAGGTTGAGAAGAGTGAATATGGAGTAATCATATAGGTTTATAAAAGAGTGAATACACTAAGAAAATAAAGTATGGTTGTTGGGAAGCATTAAGAGCCTGGTTGGAATTCATACTATGGATTTTAAAGTTAAGTCCAGTTGCCATGGATTGTATATTTTTCTCCAGTTCCATTCAGCAGCACAGGGGCAGGCATGGTATAGGTACAAAGTTGGATTTATTTAGTATTGTGGTTTTACCACATCGAATGTGATGAAGTAAGAGATGGGTAAGGGAGATGAAGAAGTATAAAAGGGAACAAATTGATTATATTATTTACCATAGAATAATCTGGGTAAAGAGGGAAGAGGAATGTTATCAATTTATGAGAGAGAATGAAAAGTTTATGGGACTAATGAATTGGAGGTCTTGTTGAGGTCTTAGTATTGATGCGGTCTGGGTACCAGAGGGTGTAAGCTGGAAATGTGGATGGTGGTTAGGCAACGGGATGCATGAAAATGAGGTTATGGAGGGGTTGTAGTTATTGGTAATGACAAGGTCATTGTGGACATGACCATGGGAGTGAGTGGCTGAGATAAGGTGGAGGACAAAGTCATTGGAGGAGAGAAGCTTTAGGGTGTTAGAGTTATCTATGTGTATAGTGAAATTGCCATGGATTTGAATTGGAACACTGTTGTATAGAAAAGAGAGTAGAATAAAATATATCAATAGATGAGTAATATCTGAGTGGTATGTTATACTTGTTTTAAATTTATTTCTTATACTTCATGTATTATTTTTTTTATAACCAGAAGTAAATGATTAGAAAGGATAAGTTGTATCAGCCAGGGTTCAGTCAGGAAAACAGGACGTTTATACAATTTTAAGCAGGGACTTTCGTATTTACAAACCACTATCAAGCCTGGAGGAGTGAAAGTCAGGGGATCGGCCATCAGTTTTCAATTTTGCCACACTCCTATGGTCCAGAGTCAGAGTGCTGTCACCTGAGGGTCAGGAATCTGCAGAAAATTGCTGCTGACTTCACAGTTTCCTCACATCCTGAGACGAGTGAATGGCAGGGGAATGCAGAGGCTGTTGAAAAACTCATTCGTGCCAAGCCTATGTATCTGGTGCCCCTGCCAGAAGAAAAAAGTGGTTTCTCTGTCTCTTTTCCTCCTTTCAAATCTTTCGTGAATATATCTCACTGACAACATAAATCACATCCAGTCCTCTCCAGGCCAGGGAATCTGGGAACTGTAGTTCTAGGTATCCGGTCCTATGATACAGGAGGGAGCATAGAAGAGAATTGGGAATAACTGCTGATTGCAGAACAAAACAAAAGAGACTGAAAATGTCTAGCAAACATTGCCTCACAGAGACAAAATGCTCTGCGTGGCTTAGTTTGTACCACCTCTTTTTAAGCTTGGGACCATGACTTCTTTCTCCTTTCCTTTTCCTTTTCCTTTCCTTCTTCCCTTCATTTAGGGGGTACAAGTGGTTTTTTGATATATGAATGAATTGTATAATGGTGAAGTCAGGGCTTTTAGCGTACCTGTCACCTGAATAGTATACATTGTATTCGATAGGTAATTTTTGATTCCTTACCTTCTTCCCAACCTCCCCACTTCCGAGTCTCCAAAGTCTATTACATCACTCTGTATGGCCATGTATACCCATCGCTTAGCTCCCACTTAAAAATGAGAACATGTGGTGTTTGTTTTTCTGTTTCTGAGATACTTCTCTTACGATAATGGCTTCCAATTCCATCCAAGTGGCTGGAAAGACATTATTTCATTCTTTTTTATGTGTCTTCTTAATTAAATTCTCCCTGTCTTGTGTTCTCCTGAGCCCAGGAGAGAAGACCTTTCTGGCACCCATTTTTGAGACTACAGGCTCTATTATCAATGGAGAGTTCTCTTAAAAACTGCACACGTACATGTGCGTGTTCAATACACAGTTATGTTTTCCTTGTTATCAATATTCCCAAAAGGTGTTGGGTTTCACTGAGGACCATTAGCAAGGCATCCAGATAGAGGAGTGCAGTAAAGGGAGAGAGCACAGTGGGCTAGGATAGTCAGGGCTTGTGAGGAGGTGAGACTTGATCTAGTCTCCAGGACAAGGAAGTAGAGAAACACAACAACAAGGGAGTGGGAGACTAGAGTTTTAGCTTTGGCTCTGCGCTTAACTAAATATGTGACTCTGGTTGTCATCAGTGCTGTTCACAAATACTGTTGCTCTCTTTCTTTTGGCAAGATATCAGAATTACATTTTTCTAGCCCTTGGAAGTTAGGCGTGGCCATGTTACTTCCTTTGGCCAAGGAAATGTGAGTGGGAAGACATATGTCACTTGTGGGTAGAAGTGTCAACTCTCTAGTGCCTGATGCCAGCTTTCCTTTTCCTTGCTGTAGTAATCCTACAAGCATGTGTTAAGATGGAACCTCTGTCAGTCTGGGACCCTAAGGGATTATGAAGAAATGTGTTGGGCATGTAGTGTGAGAGAGAAATAAATCTTTGCTGTATAAAGCCACTGAGATTTTTAGAGTTCTTTTTACAACAGCGTGATCCTGCCCATCTTTGGTATTAGAGTGATCCTGAGCCAGCCCCTTTATGTGTGGAAGCCCCAGTTTCCCATGGGTAAAATGAGAGATTTAGAATAAATAGATTGTTTTCATGAATTTTTTTTCCAGCAGCAGATTTTAAAAGAGATCTACCAGGAAAAATAAAGTGTAAACAGATGCAAAGAGAGCTGGAGGTCCTCTAAGTCAAAACATTGAATAGAAGACCCCTAGTATTTCTTCCATTTCTAGAACATTACAAGTTTCTCGAATGACCCAGAGTCTGACAATTTTTGTGTGCTTGGCCAGTGTCTCTCTAATTGGAGCAAATATGACTAGTATGAATTTTGGTTGCATGAACCAGTTTTCCCCGGATTTCCACCCCTACGTTAGGTGAACATTGTGATTCTGGGTTATAGGATGGATTTGATTTAAGTGATCTCTGGTTTCTTCTGGATATAGCGTGACAAAGGCGGCTCAGATGATCTACTTTCTCTTTGCAGGAAATCACACAGGCTACTGGCAAATGATGGCTGAGCATTATTGCTGAATTCGATTATTAATGCTAATATGGGCTCCAGTGACCTCTGCAGGGAAGAGACTGGAAAGTCTTATCAATGAGCATGACGTTTCATAAACTGGGGAAAGAAGTGTTAAGTAGACACAGTGTAGCCTTTGGAGCTACCAATAGTTTGATGGGTAGAGATGGACAATGAATTAAGAACTTTTTCTAAAAGAAGGATTCTATGTGACTTTTGAAATCTCTGTCCTTCTCTCCTGTCCTTCAGTGGACAAAGTGATCACTGGATTCAGCCCGACCTGGGTTTGAATCCCAACTTATTTACTAGTTGACCCTGGACATGTACCCTAATAACTCTGTGCCTAAGTTTCTTCAATGGTAAAATGGGATGATAACTACCTGGCTAAGTGGTTGTGAGCATTAAATTAGATGAATTCTGTACAACACTTGGCTCATACTTTCTTCTCACTTCCACGCTCCTAATCTCCTGTTCCCTTTATTTTCCATCCATTTGACAATTCCTATGATGTATCTTTTCTGTTTAACATACTGGGTATATTTCCAGAAGCGTTAAGTGTTTACTTATTTGAAGTTCCATGGGTATAACTTTGCAGTCTTACGTGCATTATAGGATTGCACAGTGCCCTGGTAGCAATTATCTGATGTTCCGTCCACTCTGTGAACATTGATGAGAAAAGATTTGGACAATCTATAGATTTGCTGTTGTTGGCATTGATACACACTTTTCTCCTGGCCTGCCCTCTGCTGATCTTATGGGCACCTGTTCTCTAACAGTATTCTTTCCTACCGACAAAAGACACTCACTGCCCTTCTAGGCCAACCATATGGAGCCTTGAAGATTTTCCAACCTCTTGAGCTCTTTTCCAATGCTCATGTCCTAGTAATATCAGGTCAGATTAGGGACTTGCTGCTTGTTGTGAATCTTTTCAATTTATGGGTCAACTTAATGTGTTTGGTGGTAGGAGGTGGGAATAAATAAGAAGAACTTGTTATTCCTGAGAGATTACCTATGCCTTTTTAAAAAAAAAAAGTGACAAAAAATATACAGCATAAAATTTACTGTCTTAACCATTTGTAGATATATAGTTCAGTAACAAGTATATTCACATTGTTGTGCAACAGATCTCCAGAACTTTTTCATCTTGAAAAACTGAAATTCTATGACTATTAAACAACAACTTCCCATTTTCCCTTCCCCACTGCTGGCACATGTTTCTGTGAATTTGACTACTTTAAACACCTCCTTTAGACACCCGCTTTCAATTTTTTGGGATATATACCCAGAAGTGGAATTACTGGATCATATGCTAATTCTATTTTTAAGTTTTCAAGGAGCCTGTACTTTATTTTCTGTAATGGCTGCACCATTTTATATTCCCACCAATAGTACACAAGAGTTTCAATTTCTCCACTCATAAATGCTTATTATCTTTTTTTTTTTTAAATGAGAACCACTCAAACTGAATTCATTCTCTCTTACTCTCCTGAAGAAAGAGAAGAATGATCATAAATGGCAATTTGGGGTTGCAGTGAAGCAACACTAAGAGCCAGCTTCACACTTAGGAGAGAATTCTGCACCTCCTTCTTGTGGTTTCTGGTACTCTACACATTCAGAGAAACTTCTTTAGTAACAAACTATAGAAACAATCCCTGAAAGTATAGTCTTTGTTATCTTTTTTTTAAGGGCAGCCATCCTCAAGGGTGTGAGGTCGTATCTCATTGTGGTTTTGATTTACATTTCTCTAATGATTAGTGATGCTGAGCATCTTTTCATACCTTTGTTGGCCATCTGCATGGTCATCTTGGGACAAAAGGCTATTCAAGTCCTGTGCCCATTTTTAAATCAGGTTATTTGTCTTTTTGTTGTTGAGTTGTCGGCATTCTTTTTATCTTCTGGATATTTACCCCTCATTCAACGTAATTTGCAAGTATTTTTTCTCATTCTGTATGTTGATTTTTCGCTGTTTGTGTTCTTTGATCTGTATATGCTTGTTTTTTGAAGATCAACTTCTCTACTTAGCATCAGAGAATCTTCTCAGATTAGAGCTTATTACCTACCTCTGGTATAGTACCCACTACATTTAACTATTAATTAATTAAGATCTCTAAAGGCAGGGACTGTGTACTATTCAACTTAATATTCCTAGTACCTAATTCAATAAATGTTTGAAATGAAAATTAGGTTAAGTTAGTTGCCTTCTAACCTCTCATTTATAGACTCAGCCTTCCTTCACCCAAAGTCAACTCCCTTTTCATGGCTATCAGAGCAGTCTAGTTCAGTAGTTAGGCCTCGCGTGGGAAGGTCCAGCAAGGACTGTTAGGAACAGGAGGTGGTCACCAGCCTGTTCCACTGATGAAACAGTTTCTAAAGTTTGCAGATTCTGGTGATCTGACTTCAGTTCTCTTTGGCGAATATGAAGGTCATGATTCAGAGGACTTTCTCTAAGAATGGCTATACTAGCAAGAGAGGTCTACAAATTCTAGGTTGATAATCATTGAGCTTCACTCATTTTTGTGATATCTACAGCACTTGGCATAGAGTAAAACATAGAGAGTGCCAATATAGTTCAGGTAGTATAAAGAATATTAGGTAAGAAGTCAGAAGATTTAGGTCAATTAAAGAGACGCCACTTGGGATGTGATCTTGAGCAAGTCATTTAACCTCTCGGGCAATTTATTTCGTTATCTGTAAAATGACAGGTTTGAGCTCTAGGTTTCTTTCAGTTTTCATGATTAATCCATGATTCTCATAGGCATTTTCTAATTCCTCATTGAATTGCTTTGCATTGTTTAATTGAATTGCAGGCTTGCTTTTTGGGTCAGATTTGACATTTTAGGAATTCTTGAACTTGTCTGTAATCTTTTCTTATATTTCTGAGGAGGAAATAGCTAGAGTTGCTAGGGCAACCATTATCTATTAGTAATCTTAGCATGAAATCTTATAATATCTGTGATACAGCATACCTTCATAAAAGGACATTAATATTATTTAATTTAATTTATTTTATTTAATAGCTACCTGCCTTGTAGCTTTAAAATGGGCTGAGAGGGTAATAAATTCATGCCAACTACAGCACTATTTAAATTTTGTTTTCCTATTGACTCTGGCAAACACCAATCATGATTTTGCACTAGGTTGGCATTTGTTTACTTGGTTTTCAGATTTTAAGGTACCTGGAGGGACTGGTTAAAAATCCTCATATAAAGTTAGTGTTGATATATCAAATCATTTTTTTCTTTTGCCCCTCACATTCCGGAAAATAATATGCAATGTTTGAAATGTCTCAGGGGTCTAGAAATGCATGAGATGGTGTGATCTGGAAAGCAGAGAGTCCTTAGCTGTAGTTGCTGTTCCCAGTGGGATCCTGCTGCTGTCAATGATATTAAGGAAGAGTGCAAAGTCATGGCGCATCATCGCTAAAAATAGACCAGACAGTGGATCAGCTCCAAGTCACTGCTGATGCTGCAGCTACATACTCAGGCTTATTTCGTTCCACCTGACCTAGGAAATCCTGAAGCCAGGCATTCAGTCACAAACCCCTCTTTCCCATACACACACACACATACACATATCACACTGTACGTACACCACGCCACACACACATATCACACTCACACACACACCACACACCACACATACACATGGAGGAACTGAGAGATGTGATGCTCTGCTGGACATCTGTGTGTGAAATCGGGGGCTCATGTGCAAGGGCAGCTGCTTGAGGCAGCCAAGGTGCTGTCGGGGACCTGCAGACCTCTCTCCCTCACCTCCCTGCCTCCAATTCCATGTGCATGCTTTTGTTCTCGCTCTGTTCTCAAGGTCGTTGTCCCCGTAGTGTTCAGAGTCTGCGACTGAACTCCCTTTCAGAATTAAAGGGTCTTTGTGCTCTAAAACCCTTTACCATAGCCTGGTGTGAATTACGACGCATGCAGGAGGTGGCCAGAGGGCAATTGAGGCCACTTTCCTTCTGTGATCCTCTGAATGCTGCATCTGGCTATAACGGCACTGCTGGACAATTTAGTTTTCCTTGAGTGGCTGACACTCCTCCTAGGAGCTTCATTAGCCAAGTCCTTCTCTTGTACTTGAGGGAAATGTTTTAGAAGTCTTGAATGAGAGGATCCCTTCCTAGAAATTTTAACTCCTTGTCATATTGGCCCAATCCTCCAGTAGTGTAGCTTTGTGGGTTTTGGACTGGGGGTGGTAGGTGAGAGATTAGATGTCACCTAGGATGTGAAGACAGTCTAATTCTGCATTGATTCATTCATCAGACACTGAGGGGAGATGGGGGTGAGGCTCAGAGCACATTAAATACATCCTGTACTTTTCAATTTCAACACTTTTATACCCCCAAGGTAGGGGGAGAATGCTGCACTGAGTGTGGCAAAAACAGTTTGGCTGATTCTTTACAGGTCCTGCATAGATGGGTAAATTAGTTTTGTCGGGCTTCCATCATAAATTACCACAAATTGGATGTATTCTCTCACTGTTGTGGATGCCACAAGTTCGAAATTAAGGTGTTGGCATGTCCATACTCTCTCTGAGGGCTTTAGGGAAGATTCTGTTCCATGACTTTCTCTTAGTTTCTGGTGGTGCTGGAAATTCTTGGCATTTCTTGGCTTGTAGATGCATCACTCCATTCTCTGCCTCTGTCTCCACGTGGACTTCTCCCTGTGTGTCTTTGTCTGTGTCTGTTTCTCTTCTTATAAGGACACTAGTCGTATTAGATTAGGGCCCACTCTAACAATGGTTGCATCTGAAAGACCCTATTTCTAAAAAAGGTCATGTTTATAGGTACTAAGTGTTGGAACTTCAAATATATCTTTTCTGGGGACACAATTCAACCCACAACAGAAAGGTTGACAGATGTGGCTGGCATCCACGGTCTTAGAGCTTCTATCAAAACCGAGACAGAAACAATTGCATTTTCTTCATACTGAGATTTATCAAACTTGTTGGATCTGTGGGTTTATAGTTTTCATCAAATATGGTAAATTTCTGGTCTTTATTTTTTCAAATATTTTTTCCATTCATTCCACTCTCCTTTCTCCTTCAGGGACTCCAATTACATGTAAAGTAGGCCACCTGAAGTTGTCCCACAGCTCACTGATACTTTGTTAATATTTTTTCAGTTTCTTTCTTTATTTGCTTTTTGAATACTTATTGCTAGATCTTCAAGTTCACTAATCTTCTCTTCTGCAATGTCTAATCTACTGCTAATCTCATTCAGTTTATTTTTCATCTCAGACATTATAGTTTTCATCTCTAGAAATTCCATTTGAGACTTTTTCATATCTTTCATACCTCTGTTTAACACACTCAATATTTTCTCTGACTGTTTGTCTCTCCCTGTGCTGCTCTGTGCCCTCTGGTATGGCACCTTCCAATTCCTCTCATTAACTAAAAGCATCAGCCAGGCTGTACATGTATTCCCTCTTTTTGCCTAGAGACTTTCCATAAGCATTAAGTTGGGACAATCACAGAATGCACTTCATTTGTTTTATTTCTCAGGGATCACTGTCCTCCATTGCCTGAGGTCCAATGTCTTGAAAAATGTTGTTTATGAATTTTGTCTTTTTAAAAAATTGTTAAAAGTGTGAGGGTAGTTTGGGGAGACAGGATGGCTGACCCGAGAAACAAACTGCCAGATCATCTTGCAAAGAAGGAAACGTTTTAGATTAAAAAGAAAAAAACAAACAAACGATCATAGATAGGTTGTAATTCTGAGTGAAAACTGCTGGAACTATATGAGATTCCATGGGAAGAAGTCACAGAGCACAAGAAGAAGGAGCAAGATATTGGAAGAAGACAAAAGACAACCCCCAAGAGGCTTGGAGTCCCGTAAAAAGGGTAGGTGGAGCAGTTTGTTTCTCCCTGTCACACCTCTCTGGCAGTCAGCAGGCTCCTGAGCTGCTGGAGAGCCTTTCTACCCTCACAACCCCAAAAGCTGATGCTGCTAGTGAACTGGGAGCTTCCTGAGGACAAATCATTAGGCTACCAGCCCCCTTGGGGTCACTTCCTGTCACCACAGACCCCAGCTGAGATGTCAGGCACCATTTTGGTTCTCCATCCACTGTGCACTTTTGTCCTCCCCAGGGGGTTTTAGCCCCTAAGATTTTGTCTTGCTCATTCCCACACAAATATTTCCCAACTCTGGCCCAGACTGTGGGAGCCACAGGGGGCCGGGTGGTCCTGGGGGATCTGCATGATTCCAGAGGCTGGACATCCTGGATGGGTTGACGGGAAGAGGGACAGAGGTGACCAGAGTGCTAGCTTTCCTCTACCCAGATTCTTTTCCTCTCCTTGCTCTCCCTGACTCATGCCTGCCAAGAAAAACAATTGAGCTGGGGCTCTCAGGAGCTGCTGCTTCCCTCCCGTTGGTTCATACACCACATTGGGGCTTCCACAGAGAGTGGGGCTTAAACCTTCCCTTTCAAAGACCTGCTGAGGACTAAGGGGTGCATGGACTATGAGCTCCCTGTTCACTGGCCCTTCCCAGTGCTCCTTGCCCAGTGGCTCCATCAAAGCAGGGCACACCCCAGAGTGGAGGAACATCAAACCCGTTTGAGCACCCCAAAGGCAACTTGGGACCAGCATGCTTCTCCCTGGCATAGTCAGGGATTGATCTTTGGGTACCAGGTGAGAGGCCTGCAGGACTGATCCCATAACCTCAGGATTCAATTGTGTTTTTTGGGGGCACAAAGGGAGATTTGTGAACTAATCTCAGGAGGTGAAAGAGCCCACATGGGCAGAAGTGAAAAGAGAATGCAGTGTGGTTCCCAGCCGCAGCACACTCATGGAGAACCCTGCCCCCCACAGGAAGGCCATACTCTCGTCCTCAGGCAGGATCCTCGACAGGGAAGCTCCTAGCCCACAATGCCATTGTCGGGGAGCTCAGCTAGTTTGAGGTCTGGCCTGCCAGAGGGAGACCACAGAGCAGGGTTGTAGGGGAGAAGGGTGAAACCTGTTCCTGACGTCCAGATCGTGGCTCTCAGATGGCCCCCACGTCTGCATGCAGACTTTCTGGCTGGGTGGGGTCACTTCAGCCCCTCCCTGGCAGCTTTCCCCAGAAGCTGGGAGAAGACCTTTGACCTCTGCCAAAACAGCTACCTTGTCAGATTCTGTGGAGCCTGAGGGCAGACTCATTCAATCCTAGTTCCATCCAGCCTCACTCCGCCACTCATCTTTGCTGTAGTGGAGAATAAGGACCCACCTGGAAGTTCCAGGGCCTTGCCCACACTTGGGCATCTGAATACTTCTCCTCAAAGGGCACGCCCAGTTACATGTCCCCCAAACAACATTGCAACTTATTCCATCTAGCAAGCACAAACTACTGACAGGCATGTCAGTTCGCATAGCCCTTTACAGCATTTACTGACTCAGTCATACAGGGTGTGGTTAATTCTTACCCACAAGCACCACCTAGTCTCTCAGATGTTAAACTGAGCATGCCAATATAATTCACACCATTAAGAAGACCACAGGGCTAGGGAAAGAGAAAGGATTTCAAGGACCTCCATCCTTCCTCATCAAAGAGAGATAGGAAATCTGCCCACACACATAGCTCACCCATGGCTACAGCATACAATCAACTAGCAACTGAGAAAACCACCACACTAAGGATATCTATATCTAAGGGATGCATCCAGAACTTAGACCCCCATCAAAGTGCCTACAAGCAAAGCCAAAGTTTCTTACCCAACATATGCTACAGACGCTCCCTTCTTATTGAGGGGGAAAGCCCCATATAAACAACAAAAAAAAAAATCCAAAAATAAGAAACAACGGCTGCCCCATATGAGAAGGAATCAGTGAAAGAACTCCAGAGCATGAAAAATACGAGTGAAAGGATATCCCCAAAAGGAAACACCAGCTTTCTAGCAATGAATCCTAACCCAAACGAAAATATTGAAAAGACGGATAAAGAATTCCAAATATGGACTGTAAAGAAGCTCAATGAAATCCAAGAGAAAATGGAAAACCAACTTGAAGATACCAGAAAAACAATTCAAGAAATGAATGAAAAATTCACTAAAGAGATTGAGAGATCAACATGTTTAAAAAAACCGTGAACTTCTAGAAGTGAAAAATTCATTCAAGGAAATATAAAACACAGTGGAAAGTTTAAAGAATAGACTAGACCAGACAAAAGGAAGAATCTCGGAGCTTGAAGACAACATTTTTGAATTAAATCAGTCAAAAATAAAGAACAGAGAATTAAGAGGAATGAACAAAGCCTACAA
>NW_012151618.1:3975802-3978663 GCF_000956105.1 Propithecus coquereli | reverse complement strand
ATTTTATCAAAGAGACAACTGCACTTGAATGTTTATTGCAGCACAAGTCATAGTTGCAAAGCTGTGGAATCAACCCAAGTGCCCATCAGTTCATGAGTGGGTTAACAAAATGTGGTGTATGTATCCCATGGAGTACTACTCAGCCATAAAAAAGGATGAATTAATGCCTTTTGCAGCAATTTGGAAGGAATTGGAGACCATTATCCTAAGTGCAATATCTCAAGAATGGAAAACAAACACCACATGTACTCTCTAATAAATTGGAACTAACTGATGGGCACACAAGTACATAGAGGGAAGTAAAACTTATTGGACATCAAGTGGGGGGGAGGGGCAAACCCCCACTTAACAGGTACAATGAACACTATTTGGGCAAAGGGAATATTTATAGCCCTGACTCAAGCCATGTAACAAGAACATTTTTACCCCCTTGATATTTTGAAATCAAAAAAAATCAGACAGCTGGCTGAATTTGGCCCACATACTACCATAGTTTGCTAACCTCTGTTTTAGAGGGAGGGAAACATTACAGTAAAATTGGTAGCAATCTAGGACTGCACCAACCCACCTGGACTGAAGTTCTCTGCTCCCTGTGCTGTGTTCTTGGCTCCATGTGATGGTTCTAGCTATACTGGCATGAGCTGCTGTGACCCCAGCTATGCGTTTCCAATCAGACCCAGGGGACCAAGCATACCCTTTCTTTGGGGAGAGAAATGTGACTAACAAATTCAATAAACAATTAAATATCTGAACTAATATACCTTATTTTGAACATGTTATACAATGGTAAATTTAGTTATCACCAACAACCCTTTCTTACACAGAGAGTCAATGAGGATCTTGGGCCAGGCCAGGCCAGCATCAGTCTAGTTGCCTTGATGTCTATCCACTCTTCTGTTGTTTTCCTGTGGGTTTTGCAAAGGGTTCACAGCATCCCTCTGGTCTCTCTATGTGTCTGCGGCTTTGCTGACCTCACTGTAGAACTCATTGTTTGAATTCATTCTTGATGTGCTCTTTTTTCTTGGGCAGGTTCTTGCCTGCTTTATCTTTACTTGGGGAAGGATCTTTCTCCTGTTCCCTTTTCTCTTCTTCCTGCTATTACAACTTTAAGTTGTCAGCCTATAAATGGCTCTTATTATCCATACCCTCAATGTTATTTCCAGCATGGTTGCTTTCTCATGGTATTAATACTGTCGATGCAAAAGAAGACCAACTGTGTAAAATAATTTAAGAAGGTTTATTCTGAGTCAAATTTGAGGACCATGGCTTAGAGCCATGCCCAAGAAACCTTATGCAAGTGGACTCGCTGTTGCTGGGTTTCAATTTGGTTTTATACATTTCAGGGAGACAGAAATTACAGGTGAAGTCATAAATCAATGCATGGAAGGCATACATTAGTTTGGCCCAAAAAGGTGGGACATCTCAAAGCAGGTATTTACAAGTCATAGGTAGGTTTAGGGATTCTTTAGATGACAATTGGCTAAAAGAGTTAGGCTTTGTCCAAAAGACTAGGAGTCAGCCGAAAGGAATGCTTGAGTTAAGATAATGGTCTTCTATCCTTCATGTGATGCTATACCGGAATCAGGTTGGAAGTAAACCACATCATAGAAACCTGTTTACTGAGGTTTTATCATTTGTAGGAATGACTCAACAGACCCCCTTAGAAAGGAATTTTTTGGGCAAAGAAAAAGATCAGAGTTCAGTCCTCAATACTTACTTTAGGTATTCTGTTTTTTCTGCTTCTTAGGACTTGCAGGTATATAGAAAACAGTCCTGCGGCCCTCTTCTTAACAAACTGAACAGAAAGCAAATGACTATCTATTTCCCTCGACAAAACCTACAATTTTGGAATAAAATGTCTGGGCTACAAGGGCAAGGAAAAGGCTTTCCTTACTGTCCTGATCACTAGATTATATTCTGGTTTCTTGATTTCAAAGCAAGCTTTAAAGATGAGAAAGATCAAAGAGTTTATCAGCCCGCTGGCTGTTAGCAGCTGTAGAGAGATGTTTGCTTGTAATTCTTTACTGCAGTCCTGCAGCTTCTTCTACTCTCTGATGTTCTCTTGCAGGGGTGGATTTAGGAAGACAAAATGTTCTGATGCAGTGATGCAGAAGCCTAGTAGAAGGCCCCAGAGTCTTGGCTTGTATTGTAGAGAATACCATGTTGTGAGTATACCTCTGTTAGGATTTTGGGAGAATACTGCATACCCTGAGAAGGCCCTAATAGAGGTGGAGGAAACATTGTTGTCTGGAATGGTGCGACATGAGAGCTTAACTGTTTTCACCTTGAAGAAGAGTCCCCTCTACTAATTTTATTTATGTGGGTGTTTGTTTCTTTGTAGGCATCCAAATCACATGCTGTCTTAGTTGCCAACATAAACAGAGCAGTAGTAATGAAATATTAACTAACCTTTTCATTCCTGTGCCCTGGAATATTCTCTATATGGGCAATATGATAAGAGGTCCATAGCATTGTGTCTTAGGTAAACTTGGAAGAGAATATTTTATGAATGTAAACATCAGGGGATTTATGAAATAGTCTCTCTGGGACTGATCCCAGAAGACCAAAAAGAGAAATGGCATAATCTGAAGTTGTTCTCTCATCCTAATGTTTAGAAATGAGCTTTAGAGCACAAGTACTACGTTCTCAGCTTGCTAAGAAGCTATGATTGGTCTAGGAAGAGTTTGTAAAACTCTGCCCCAAAGCATTCTCCTCAGTCTTGGGGAAAGGGTAAAGCTGTACTGGGTTCCTAGTGTTGACCACAGAACTTCATTTCAAAGGTCTTGACTTAAAACTTGGATGCCACGTTGTAAGTATTTAATTTAGTCAGCCTCATTAAAAAGTGAAGAGAAAACTCAATC
>NW_012151618.1:3973364-3974902 GCF_000956105.1 Propithecus coquereli | reverse complement strand
AGCACTCTTGAATAGATGTTCCCTTCCCATTCTCCCCACTTTATGGCTTTGTGTGAGTTGGGTTCTTATGGTCAGAACTTAACAGTCATCCCTCATGCTATAACCTGTGTCAGAATTTTCCAACTAGCCAGTTGCAGCCATTTCTTAGCTCTCTTTTGTAGACCAGGGCAGCCTGCTCTCTGTTAATAGGTCTAACAAAGGCATGAAGTACAAAAGGACCTTTTAGATTAGGAATAGCAAATATGTGACCCATGGGCTGCTACTCCTTACCCCTACACATAATCAACACAACCTCAGAATCTTCCTCAACATAGCACTCTACCATTCTTTCCCAATTAAAGTTGGCTTGTGACATTAAAATCATTTGTCATTCACATTCTTTGAGCATTGCAGTGACATCTCTGACATTAAAAAAAAAACCTCTTTGTGTTCCTAAAACATACTGGCTACTGACCACAGGAAACCTCCATAACTTTCACTATTTCCTGTTTATCCATCCCACATGGCCATCTTTGTTTTGTTATTGTCCATGCATCAGAACAACGACTAATATGGCTGTTAGTCCCTATGCCTTTGGGAGACACATTGCTTCTACCAGTGAATATCTGTCAAAGACCAATTACTATCTGTTTGTAGCAGCCAGTCAAGAAAATATGTTGCCAAATGGTTTCCATGGTTTCAATGACCTCTAATGAAATGTTTTGTTATGGAAAGATGGTGATTTCAGTAGAACATGGTGACTATTCTGTTATGTAGACTGCAAATGTTTAGTATTCAGGTATACCAATAAAAATATATAAAGTGCTTTTTTTTCTATTTGGAGAAATTCTCAGATATCATTTCAACATTATTAAATAGATCATAATCTTTTTTTCAGGGCAGAAACTCAATTTAAGGTCAATTCTGATCCTTACTTGGAATCAAACAAAAAATAAAAAACCATTCTCAAAAATTTTAGTTCAACAAATAACAAATGCAGCATTGAAAATGTCAGCTTCTGAGAATGGATAAAGCAACACTCCCAAACTTAGTGTATTGTACGTTTACCTCTTTCTTTATAAGCATAAACTTGCCTTATGCATCCTGCCACAAACTATGTTTGAAGATGTTAGTTTTCAATGAGTTAGCAGGAAAAGAATGGTTAGCATTTGTTAGAGAAATAAATTAAAAACAATATCTTCTCCCCACCCAGAAATCATCTTCCCAAAGGTGGTAGAGAAAGAAAACACTTATTATTGAATAAGCATTAAACTAGAATGTGATGCACATCACAGGCAATCCACTAAAAGATTGCAAAGACAGAAAGAAATCTCACTCTGATATAGGCATTACGTACATGTTTTCAAGATAAACCATAACTGGTCCTCAAGTAAGAGGACTTGATAACACTATTTGTCACACATAATTTATCCAAACTTTGCCTGGTAATTTGGAGTGACCATCCGTATTAGCTAATTAACTTTATCCACAGAAAAAACAAACTTATCTCTTTGTGACAAGAGGTAGTTTTGCAACTTGGAGCAAGGAGAAAGGAGCCC
>NW_012151618.1:3968362-3972424 GCF_000956105.1 Propithecus coquereli | reverse complement strand
GATGCTACATAATAAAAATTATTTTTTAAATCCTCCAATTTTGTGAGACACTATCTTTTCTGGAGGCCAGAGTTGGAATCATTCTTTCTTTTCTTTTGAATATCTTGAAATCTGGCTTCCCAGACAGCTTATATTCTTGACTCAGCTAACTTCCCCTTTTTCTAGCTATTGCAAAATCCAAGGTTTTGTGGTTCCCACAAGGTTTTGACATTTTCATTTAATCAACTCTTTATTCCCTGTTAGAGAAGCAGTGTCCATGGTTACTCTCTGTACTTTCAGAGAGAAATGTATTTTGGAAAGAAAGTCCAGAATTTCTCAGATAGGATTTGACTAAATGAGATGTCTTAATTATTGATCTCCTATAACATGTATGTAACTTGTGCCTATAAAGTTTATAATTTGCATGAAAGTTTAATAAATTGTGTGTTTTCTTAATCTGGCATGTGGTCTGTTGTACAATTTTGCAATAATTCACGTCTCTCTTCCTCCCCATTTTTCCTAAAATCAAATGTTCTGCAATATCCTTCCACTCTCCAGTTTATGTATTTTTCTTGTAAGTGTGTATTTTCTTGACAGTGAAATTTACTACACGCTCTTTCCTAATGAGCGGTTTCTCGGGAATCTGGTCTTTATTTCTTCTGCTGTGTTCTAGCTGTGTCATCCCACTTAATCTATGGGGTAAATTTACCACTTTCTACCTCATATAACTCTTGTTTTAAAGCATTTCTTACTGCATCACAATTGACATAATGGAACTGTCTTCATTTTTATTGTTTCCTGTGATGGCTAGCATAAGGTTTGATGTATAGGTATGTGATAACTATAAATAAATGAGGCACACCCTGATAATCCCAATTGGAAACTAACACAAGACTAATATTTGAAATTTTTTTTTGACTTTTTACTTAAGCCTTAATAGAGCAATCAGGCAGATAAGGAAACAGAATAATTAATAGCAAAAGCTGCGCAAATGTCCCTAAATCAATTGACAATCAGAGACAAAGATCAAACAGGACTAATATAGGTATGTTTATAGGAATCAGGAGCAAATAAAAATGAAAGTAAATTTGGGGTAGAGTGATTTGTAAACCAAACCTAGTTTACAAAGCCTTTTATAATTGATTATTCTGTCTATAAATCCATGCATGAGTGATAATGCAGCAATGGTGAGTACAGTTCTTATCTTCCACACACATAATTCTGAACAGAATGATGTCTGATACCCTTATGCTTTGGGCTTTCTAGTTTCTCACTCCTCAAATACATATTGTGATTTATTTGGATGATAAAGAGGAAAGAGATAGGGTGCTTTTTTTTTTCTCTCTGGAGAAAGAGGCTGGGAAGATATCCCCTGGGCTTGAAAAGTAATTTTTAGGGAAAAAAAAAATTCTTCCTATGAATATTCAACCAGTTTAAGGCCACAGATAGCAAACCCTGTTTGGTTTAAACTTATTATGAGAATGCAGTATGTCACTCTAATAGAGAGGAACTGACAGTACATCTTCCAGTGACTGAATATGCTTCTCCAGGAACTTGTGCTTGGCTCTTTATTAAAACAATTACTGAAATAATTTAAATTCCACAAGACACTTAAAAGAAAGTTAGGACATGAACATTATGTAAAATGAAATTTGTGCACTTTTAAAGAATTTTTCCCTTTTAAAGGTAAAGTTCAATCATGGGCAGTGGCTGGGGAAATATTTTGGGAGTTAAAAGCATTGTCTCTACCTGTAAGTCCTACCTCATCAGTAGCTACTGATTCTGCTCATCTATCAGCCAGCTTGGTCTTGGTAAAGAGATTTTTCCAATTGCAAAAGTAAGATAAAAACACAATATGGGAAGAGACAGTTTGTCTGGCCTGTGTGATAATGTCCCAGAAGGAGGCAGGGAGGGTGCCTGCTGTACGTGCGTTCAGAGTAGATGATCTATCCAGAGAACAGGAAACTTGCAGATGTTGGAGGAAGAAATAAATGATCCCACCACTGTGCTCCAGATGGCCCTAAGGGTGCCCTTTGGATGGAGCTTTTCTCTGAAGAACAAGTGGGAAACATGCTTTTCAACTCTCCTTGCCTATGCTCCTTTCTAGAAAAGCCTAATCTCTGATCTGCTCTTCTAGGAAATTCACTTGACTTTCTGGGCTGGGTTAAGTGAGTGTTCAGTGATTCTACCCTTTAACTTATATTGAAACATATACCACTATCAAAAAAGTACAAACACACGAAATAATCCTTTATTTTATTAACAAGAAACTCCTGTCCCAGGGACAGGGTATTTTCTTTGCTCTGGGTGACTTTTGACTTTGGAAAGTTGCCACCCTTTCTTTTGCTTGGCATTGCTGTAGCCTGGTGTATGAATCTATTGGTAACTGTCTTTATACACCAAGAGTTTTGGTAACAGCTGGCTTGATCTTTAATTGAAAATCCGGATGTACTATGTGTAGATGTCATTTATGCTTTTTTACATGGAATGATTTCCTTTTGAAGGGCGTCTTTAAGATATACCTTTAAACAAACATTTTTTTCTCACAATCCTTCTGAAATTCTCACATTTGGACAAAGTCCAAATTTATTTAAAAATGAGCAATGCTAGCCTTTTTAGATAATTTATTCATCACACAAATATTTGTTAAGTATCGGCTACATTCCTAGACACTCTTCTAGGCACTGGAGACATGAAGATGAACAAGACAGAGATGGTCACAATTTTCATAGATCTTACATTATAGAAACTGAGGGGTCTGTTGAAGGCCAAAAATGAGCACGGAAGTTAGCAAATGTACAAATATCATAACGTACTTTAGGATGTAAATGCTCTGTAAATAAAATGGGGTAATAGGATAAAGAGTTTTGGAGGTGGGGTAGAAACACCATTTTGGATTGGGTGGTCTAGGAAGACATCTTTGAAGAAGTGACATTTGAGCTAAGATGCCAAGTGGCAGGAAAGAGCCAGCCATGCAGAGATCTGAGGACAGAGAGCTCAGGTAGAGGAATCCTGGTGGATCCTGATGCAGAGTGAGCTTTGTAGGTTTGAGAAACCAAAGGCCAGTGTGGCTGGAGCTAGTAAATGATGGGAAGAATACATGGGAATGGGATCTGAGAGGTAGTCTCAGGATGATCTCGGCTATAAGAAACCAAGAGCCAGGACTTATATTGGCTTAGATGATAAGAAAATATTTTATCTAACATAAGATATTTGGAGATAGGGTGGGCTTCAGGGTTGGTTGGTTGAATAGTTTAAAGACATGATAAAAAATGCAGTTTTCTCCCTCCATCTCTTTGCTTTGCCATCTTTTGGCAGCTCCTTCATGGTCTTATGTTGGCTGCAATTAGTTTAGGTATTACATTAAGACACAATACATGCAGGAGAAGAAAGGATTCTGTGCCTTCTTTTTAGGATGGGGAATGCATTTTCCAGAAGCAACCCATCTAACTTCCTCTCATATATTATTGGATGCATTTGGATCTCCTGCACATTTCTAATACAATATTGGTAAGAGTGAAGTCACTATGTTTGATTTTGATCAGTGGCACTCAAACTGACTTCCTTGGTGCAGCAAGAATATTACCTGGGAACTCATTAGAAATGCAATAATTAGAAACTCTGAGAGTGGAGTCCAGTCATCAATGTTTTTACAAGCCCTCCAGGTAATTCTGATGTGTATTTATTTTTTTTAACAAGTATACATCCAAGTTAGGAACAAGATATAAATTTGTAAGATCCATTGACAATTATGGCATAGCCCTAAGATTGAAAAAGTCAGAGAGAAATGATCATCAGAACTTCTTCAGGTAAACACAGGCTGCGAGACCTCAGACAAATTTTACTATGCTTTTGAGGAGAAGGAGAGAAGAAAGTAGTTTTAACTTATATCTGGAACACTAAAGCAGCATCTAGTCTTAACAGGTATGTAGTGTAGACCAGAAGCCACTTGGGATTTGAGTAAGATTGACTCAACCTCTCACTTGAAGTCCTGGAGCAGTTCAGTGCCTTCTCAGAAAGTCTGTCACTTCCCTATAAAGTTTGTCTTTATTTTTTTCTTTTTTTTAAACTTAAAAAATAGAC
>NW_012151618.1:3959992-3967622 GCF_000956105.1 Propithecus coquereli | reverse complement strand
TGTGTGTGTGTGTGTGTGTGTGTGTGTGTGTGTTAGCACTTCCTTACTTTATGGTACTAGAAGATGCTCTGGGCTCATTTGCATATTTCCTGTCCCAGTCCTCAAGTGAGCCATTTGATAATCAAGTTTGAGAACCACTGGTTTAGCCTAATCATTTGAAGAAAAACCATATCATAGAGAGGAAACCATAAGGGATCCGACCACAGGGATCTGACCATTGGAAATTAGGTCAAAATAAAGAGTCAGATGTTATTCCAAGTATAATTAAATGCCACTGGAAGATTTAGTAAGAGGAAAGATACTCTCTGATCTATCTGTTGAATAGCAAATGAATTGTAAGGGAAAGCAAGATTAAAAGCAGAGAGACAATTTAGGAGGCTGTTACACTTAACCTAGAGAAAACATACAATGGCTTGGACTGAAATGGTAGTAATGGAGATAGTGAGAGGCGGCTGGATTTGGAATATGTTTCAGAGATAGTACCCAAAGTATCAGCTGATGGATTGATGAATGGCATGTGGGTTTGGTGTAGAGAGATAAAGGGAATGAAAGAGACATATCAAGGATAAAGGGGAGGACAAAAGAGTCAAGGAATCAAGAGCAATGGCCAAGTGAGGTGGGGAAGCTTTGCAAATCAAGAGTTCTGTTTTAGAACTCTTGTTAAATTTGATGTCTTTATCATAGAATGTTTTGTGCTCTTTGGGGTAGATGCCTAATAGTGCTATTGCTGGCTCGAATGGTATTTCTATTTTTAGCTCTCTGAGGTATCTCCAAATTCTTCTCCACAGAGGTTGCACTAATTTGCAGTCTCACCAGCAGTGTAAGAGTGTTCCTGTCTCTCCACATCCTCGCCAGCATTTGATGTTTGGGGATTTTTTGATAGAGGCCAATCTCACTGGGGTTAGGTGATATCTCATTGTGGTTTTGATTTGCATTTCTCTGATGATTAGAGATGTTGAGCATTTTTTTATATGTTTGCTGGCCATTATTCTGTCTTCTTTTGAAAAGTTTCTGTTCATTTCCTTTGCCCATTTGTTGATGGGGTTGTTTGATTTTTTCTTGTTGATTTTTGCACCCAAATGTTTATGGTACAATTCACTATTGCAAGGATGTGGAAACAACCCAAGTGCCCGTCAATCCATGAGTGGATTATTAAAATTTGGTATATGTTTAGAATGGAATATTACTCAATCGTAAGAAATGACAGTGATCTAGAACCTCTTATACTTTCCTGGATTAAATTTAAGCCCATTATCCAAAGTGAGGCACCACAAGATCAGAAGAATGGGCTCCACTTGTACTTGCCACCAAATTGGTACTAACTGATCAACACTAGGGTAATCACATGGCAGAAATACTCTCCAGGGATTAGGGGGATTTGGCGGGGGTAAATCTGCAATTAAAGGACACGGGGAGCACTGTAGGGGGGAAGGGCATGCCTTTAACCCTCACTTGGGTGAGGCAAAGACGTAAAGTGTAACCATAATGTTTGTACCCTCACAATACCCTGAAATTAAAAAAAAAAAAAATCTATAGCACAACAACAGAAAAAATTTGAGATGCCTATTAAACATACAATAAGACACATTAAATGGACAGTTTGAAGGTTTGCACACATATGCAGGTATGAACTTGAGGGGAGGTCAGGGTTGGAGATGTAAATTTGGGAATGTTTAGCACCTGGATGGTGTTTAGAGTCACGTGACTTCAGGAGAGACTTTTAATAGGGTAGACAAATGGGCTCAGATGTTAGGCAGAGAAGAAAGACCCAAGAAAGGAGACTAGAAGAAGAACCAATAAAGAAAAATAGGGAGTCTGGTGTCATGGACACCTAGATAAGAACATGTTTCAGGAAGGAAGTAGTAATAATACTGTTGGATACTGTTGAGAGATTGAGGAAGATGAAGGCAGAGAATTGGCCCATTGACTTTGGCAAGAGGAAGTAGTTGGTAATTTTGATGAGCTGTTTCAGTGGAGTGGTGGGGATGAAAGTTTGTTTTGAATGGTTTCAGAAAGGCTAGATGGTGAGGAATTAGAGACAGTGAGTATCAACAACTCTTTAGCTTTATTGTAAGTAGTATACAAAAAAATGAGATAGTAAATTTAAGATAATGTAGGCTTAAAGAAGATTTTTTAAGATGAGAAATATTTGAACATGATTACATGCCAGTGGGAATGATTCAGTTAAGAGGGGTAAAATAATAATGTAGAAAAAGGAGATTATTATATTTTTTTTAGCAGAGAGCCAAGGGGCTTTAGTATGGGATGGTTACATTTTGATATGAAAAGAGGAAAAAGAAAAGGTCTGAATAATGAGAAGTCCTAGAAACTAAAGACAGTAAGTGCAGTGTGCACAAACTTAAATTCAGGACTTGGGCTTGTTCCAGTTCTAACCCTTAAATCCACTTCTAAGTTTTGGTGCATATCTCTTCTGTAAGTGTCAAACTGAAGGGTTATAGAGGGATAAATGTGTTGAAGAGATACAAAGAAGTACAAATGAAATGTAGTTACATTGAAAACCCTCCTGGCTAATGAATTTATCAAGGGAACTTGCAGGAATTAACCCCACAAGATAGCAGCAGCAGTATACGCAAGAGAAAGGATATCTCTGAAAAATCAAGTGACAATTGTAATTGGCTTCTGTAGGAGAGATGACTTGGATCAAATTGAAAGACAGGGAGGGTAGTGGAAGGTTAATTGGAAATGGTTATTTATAGGTTTGTATCTCTTACATTCCTTAGTCTATGAAAGTACAGACTGTGTTATGCGTATGTAGGCAAGAACTGTGTATGAAAAGAAGAAGCACATTCTGGTGATTTTTCAGAAATCTACTGACAGTATCACCTTTGAAGAATTGCATTGTGACCTTCTAGGACAGGGCTGAGCTGCTGCAATTGACAACTTGGCCTGAGGGAAGGGGAACAGCAGAACAATTACTAGGATGCCAGTAGCTCATGTGCCATACCACATAATTGCAGGCGTTACTCTCCCACCTCTGAGTCCCTCATTTCCACCCCCCCATAAGCACATGGATATTGTCTGTCTTTCATGATAAGGAAAATGGTAGTTAGCTATTTTGGAGATGGGGTATAGTGGGATGGTTAAAAATTTGGGATTTGGGGTTAGCCTTGTTTGAATGTCAGCTTTGTTTCTCATTATTCAACCTCCACTTTTTAAAAAAGCTTCAGTTTTATCATCTGTCAGACTGGAATGACAACAGTACTATCCCATGGGATTGGTGGGAGATTTAAATCTGACAATACCCAGAATTATACTTTTAAAGAAAATATGTCCCATACATGGAAGAGGGAGCAAATAACATTTGATCACCTGTAATGTCTAAAGTATATTTCATCACATAGTGTTTTATGTACATTATAAAATTTATTGTTTTATATGTTACAAAATTTATTCTTATAACTCTCTGAGTTAGTTTGTTTTATCTCCATTTTATAGATTAGGAAACTGAAGTTTATCAGGATTAAATCTTGTCCAAATCCACTTAGCCTGGGTTAAAGCTCAAGTCTTTTGGATTAAAAACCTATCTTTTTTCCCTTATGTGATGTTTTCATTCACTCAGCTGAGTTTTGGATTGAAGCCAAAAGAAATTAACCATGATTGTAAAGCCAGCATAATTGAAATTTGTATTTTTTTTTGAGATACTGTTTATACAGACATATTCACCACTATACCCACTATTCTACAAGTAGTTTCCAATGTTGGCTGCAAATTGGAATCATCTGGGCAGGGTAATTCATTCCTGTTGCCTGGGTCCAACCCTGAGATTCTGAATTAATTGTTCCGGGGGTCTTAGGCACTGAGATTTTAAAGCTCCCTAGATTATTCTAATATGAAGACAAGATTGAGAAATATTGCAGTAAAGGGAGACACATTCTCTGCAGCCTTTCTGAGTGACAGTGGTTGTGTTTTGGGTCATGCAACCCTGCAATACGCATCCTTTCCTCTGCTATTGATTCGATTAAGTCTAGTCAATCTAAAGACAGGTTAATCAAATTCTCTCTGTTGAAATTTAATTGTGAAATAGCAAGAAAAGAAGGATGGTTTAGTTGTTCCCAAAGGTTAGTGGTTCCCAAACTGTTTTTGGATATGTGTCACCTGGAAGCTTTAAAACTTCTAATGACCTATGTTACCTCATACACATCAAATCAGAATGTTTGAGGTGGGAGCCAGGCATTAGTATTTTTTAAAGAGTCCAGATCATTACAAGATGCAGAGAAGTTTGGAAACCACTGAAGTAAGTTGTGAGAGCTTAAACCTAATGTCATGCAATGGTGTAAAGCAACCTTTTTCAAATTTAAATGCTGATTCTGATTCAGTAGGTCTGGAGTGGGACCCAAAGTTCTTCATTTCCAATCAGCTCCCAGGTAATGTTGTGCTGGTCTACAGAGCGTGCATTGAAGAGCAATGAGAATCTGAGAAGCCCTGGGAGGAGGCACAGACCAGAATGGGGCAATAGAGATTATGAAATAAACAACAACTAAAAGATATAGAATGAAGCACGAGAAGGCAAATCTCTAGGAAGAGGAAAAGATGTTTGCTAAGCTAGCCTGAGGAGCAGCACTATAGCGAAGATTCCCGAACTTCTGATGCTGAGATTCCTGAGATTCCCTGGATATAGAAAGACCTTTAAATTCCTGTTGTTCCTTAAAATCCAGTTTGGATTTTCTGAGTTCCTAAGCATGTGTATTTTTATACTAAACCTTCGTTAACTGAAGCAAGCTGCACAAGACTCTGTTGATTACTCGAAATGGTTTCTTTCTGTTTCCAATTTTGTTTGGGTATTGTATTGGGTATCTATTGCTGCATAAAAAATTACCCTCAAAACTTAGTGGCTTAAAACAATAAACATGTATAATTTTGCATTTTCTGTGGGTCGCGAACCCAGGAGCAGCTGAGCTTGGAGGCTCTGGCTCAGGATGATAGCAAGGGCTGCAGTCATCTGACCACTTGACTGGAGCTGGAGGACTCGCTCACATGGCTTTTGGCTGGAGGGCTCGATTCTCTGCCACGTGGGACTCTCCTTAGAGTGTTCTCATGACCTGGCCATTGCCTTCCCCCAGAGTAAGTGATTCAAGAGAGAGCTTGACCAAATGGAAGCTGCGGTGTCTTTTATGACCTGCTGTTTAAGTAATGCATCCTCATGTCCACTTTATTCTGTTTGTTAGAGGTGAGTCACTAAGTCCAGCTTGCATTCAAGGAAGGGGAAATTAGGCTTCACCTTTTGAAAGGTGTGTCAGAGATTTTGTGGACATAAATGACCTTCAGGTGTTCACTCCCCTGTTTTGAATAGTCATGTGCTTTAGGGAAAGCTGATTACAGTCTCAGCAGGTGGATCCTCATTGGTTGAAATTAGTGGTTCTCAAAGTGCATCAGCATCATGTGGGAGATGAGCATGCAAATACTTGGCCCTGCTCTGGGGGACTTCTGAATAAGAAACTCTGAGGGCAGGGCTCAGGGATCCGTGGTTTGGCAAGCTGTCCAGGTGATTCTAATAATGCGCATTCACATTTAAGAACCATCAGCCTCAAGCGGTCTTGGTAATTCAATTACCTTTGCCAGCTTGCAACCCAGTTCTGGCCAATGAGCTGTGAGCGTTTAGCTGGTGCGGGAAGGTTTCGTTGCTGTAAAGAAGTGCTGCTGGATATGCTTGAATGTGTGACATTGAAGTGGCTGCAAACCGTCTTGCCCCCAGCATGAGGTTGAAGGTGTCAAAGCCAAAATGGCCAAGCTTTGGAAATGTGTGGCTGGGACCTGGCTGTACCTCTATGCAAGCCTGTCTGCACTGTGGACTTGTGTTTGGGTAAGCTGATAAATTCCCTTGTTGTTTATGCCAATTTGAGGCAAAGTTTGCTGTTACTTGCAGCTAATATCCAAATGGACAACCTGAGTGAGTCCTTGTAATCAAAAGTGTGTAACTCAGTGTGTTCAATCCTGTCTGCTCTTTGGGGTTATGTAAGAAGTTTCAAAAAAAAAAAAAAAATGAAACCCAAGCTTACTTCCAGAGATTCTGATTTAAGTAGCCCAGCATGGAGCCCCGGCATCGCAATTTTGCGATAGCTGATTGTAAAGCGCAGGCAGCACTGAGAACTGTTGGTGAATGCGACTACTGAGGGTTTGTTTTTCAAAGTACTGAGAACGGTTTCTCCTGACATCATTCCCAAATTATCGTAGAATGAGAACTATATAAACTAAAAGAAGCAGATGGGCAGTATCCTTATAAGAAGTAGGATAAGGCTTACTTTTTTCTTGTACAGTTGATGCTAAAATTACACTTGTTAGGTTAACATGACCACTTTTCTAAATTTATAGACTGATTCCTTCTAATTCAGTAGCTTATGCTGAACTCTCTGTTACTTCTAGTTTCTCTTCTCTGTCCGAGGGTTCTGGCCAATTACAGGAGTGCACCTGTGAGAAAGCATTTCCTGTCAGTTTCTCGGAGTCATTTTTATAGCTTTTTCTTTGCTTACCACGAAAGGAAACTGCAGCAACATTTCCTCTAACATCATTGAGAAATTATTCTTTTCTGAATAAGTTTTGAATCTTTCTGTTTTCTCCACCTGCTTCCAACTATCACTTCTTATTTTATAACTCTTATTCCAGCCTGAAACAGCCCACGAGGAGATATGTATCAGGATTTTCATCATAATGTCACTGGAGGTAATTGGGCGTTGGTGATGGCTTCAGTGTTGGTCACTAGGGGAATGAAAAAGCAAAATGTGGTAGATGCACTCCAAGGAATACTTTGCTACAGTTGAAAGCAATGAACTACACATAATTAAACTTATATGGTTAGAATTTAAAAACATAGTGTTAAGCGAAAAATGTAGGAAACAGGGCATGGTCTATAATCAATTTCTGAAAACTAAAAACACGTTGATCTCAACATGGCATGAATGCGTTTTATTGAAAGTATTCTAGATATAGTTGTTTCTACACACCTATACATACATTTGAATATATAGCTTTAAATATAGTATATTTCTGGAGGGGAGGTGGGAAAGGAGGAAAATTAGTGAAGAAGAGGGGGGAAAAAAATAAAACGAAAGCCTTGTGGGACTCAGTAATGATAGTGGCTTAGGAGTGTGATTATAAAGCCTTTGTAGCTGAAAGGCCCTGCCTTGCAAGGCCTCTAAAACCTTGAAATATGCCATGGAGTTTGAAAATCCATAACTGAGCTGGAGAATTGTATATTAAATAGAAATAAGAGAAAGCTTAACCCTAAAAGCTTAAACACAAGAGTCTCAGGGCAACTGTTGGTACAGGTTGTGCACTACATAAGGAGCCCTACACAGGGTCAAGGAGGGGTTAAAATCCAGCCAGTCCTCACTTTTTGGATGGAAACTTTTTCTAATTCACAGGAAGACTCTACATGGACTAGTGGAGCCCTTGCTGTTACTTTTATTTTGGAAGCTTGGTGATCCTTGACATGAGGATGTAAGCTCCGAGAAGGTGGAAACTGTCTTTTCTCCCTGTGTGTCAGTACTTAATGCACTGCTGGGTCACACAACTGGTCACTAATAAACATTTGTTGGAAGAATGAATTATAAATGCTTGGAACAATATTTGGTCAGGTCGAAGTTTCTGGAAGTACAATTTCTTGATAAGTGGA
>NW_012151618.1:3955836-3959942 GCF_000956105.1 Propithecus coquereli | reverse complement strand
ATATAGCTTTAAATATAGTATATTTCTGGAGGGGAGGTGGGAAAGGAGGAAAATTAGTGAAGAAGAGGGGGAAAAAAATAAAACGAAAGCCTTGTGGGACTCAGTAATGATAGTGGCTTAGGAGTGTGATTATAAAGCCTTTGTAGCTGAAAGGTCCTGCCTTGCAAGCCCTCTAAAACCTTGAAATATGCCATGGAGTTTGAAAATGCATAACTGAGCTGGAGAATTGTATATTAAATAGAAATGAGAGAAAGCTTAACCCTAAAGGCTTAAACACAAGAGTCTCAGGGCAACTGTTGGTACAGGTTGTGCACTACATAAGGGATCCTACACAGGGTCAAGGAGAGGTTAAAATCCAGCCAGTGCTCACTTTTTGGATGGAAACTTTTTCTAATTCACAGGAAGACTCTACATGGACTAGTGGAGCCCTTGCTGTTACTTTTATTTTGGAAGCCTGGTGATCCTTGACATGAGGATGTAAGCTCTGAGAAGGTGGAAACTGTCTTTTCTCCCTGTGTGTCAGTACTTAATGCACTGCTGGGTCACACAACTGGTCGCTAATAAACATTTGTTGGAAGAATGAATTATAAATGCTTGGAACAATATTTGGTCAGGTCGAAGTTTCTGGAAGTACAATTTCTTGATAAGTGGAGTATTATCTTTGTGAATTGTGTTAGAGTAAGCCTTTCTTCATAGACACACCTGTAAATGAAACACATCTTTTGGAAAGATATTTGGAAAAAATATCTTAAGCAAAACTTCATCAAAGTGTGGTAGGCAGCATGTTGTAGTGGTCAAGAGTTTGGAGCCCGGACGTGGGCAGGGCTGACTTGAGAGTTTTAGCCCTGGGATATCATCACCATTATTACCACTTCCTGGAAACTTGTTAGAAAAGCCTTTCTTGGGGTCTTACCCAGACATACTGAATCAGAAGCTCTGATTGGGGCCACAGCAGTCTGTGATCCTGATGCGTGCTCACATTTGAGAACACCTGGCTTAAATCATTTAATGTACTGTTTCTTATTCCCTACACCTTTTCTTTCTTTTGAGACCCATACTTGGGGACTCAAAATAATTGTGTATTCTGGCTGTATCTATCTTTCCATTTGTAAATATGGGGACACTAAATCTTCTACTGGCATACCATAGTTGGTTTTGGATTCAGTGGAGCCTGATTATATGTGTTGTTCCATTTATTTCTCAGAGTAAAATATATATATGGCCTAGAGACTTAAAGAGACATTGTTGAAGAAGGTGAATAAAAATAGTCAATGTTTCATTGTATTAGTTTCTTTTAATAGTTTAGCCCAACTTTATTCTTTTAAGCCTTTATTTTTAAAAATTATTATGGGTACCTAATTGTTGTATATCTTTCTAGAGTACATGTGATGTTTTCATACAGGCATATAATGTGAATTAAATCAGGGTAATTGGGGTATCCACTACCTCAGGCATTTATCATTTCTTTGTGTTAGGAGCATTCCAATTCCGTACTTTTATAGTATATCCTAACTGTTGATTAGTTGCTTTCTTGTGCTATAAAATATATTCTATGTATTAATATATTTTTGCAACCATTAGCCACCCCCACTTTATCTCCCCCTCCCCACTACCCTTCCCAGCTTCTGATAACCATCATTCTACTGTTTCCATGAAATCAATTGTTCTTAGTATTTAGCTCCCATGTATGAGAGAGAACATGTGAGATTTGTCTTTCTGTGCTTGGCTTAGTTCACTTAACATAATGTTTGTTGTTTCAAATGGCAGGATTTCATTCTTTTCTGTGACTACATAATACTCCACTGTGTATATGTACCCCAATTTCTTTATCCATTCACCCATTGATGGACACTTAGGTTGATTTCAACCTAAGTGAACAACCTATTGTGAACAGTGCTGCAATAAACATGGGAGTGCAGCTATCTTTTTGATATACTGATTTCCCCTCCTTTGGATACATACGCAGCAGTGGGAATTGCTGGGTCATATGGTAGTTCTATTTTTAGATTTTTGAGGAATCTTCATACCATTCTCCATAGTGGTTGCACTGATTTACATTCCCAACAGTGATGAAGCTTCCCCTTTCTCCACATCCTCACCAGCATTTGTTATTGCCGCTTTGATAAAAGCCATTTTAACTGAGGTGAGATGATACCTGAAACCTGGGTTTCAGTGTGAAGTCTGACAATCACTTCCCTCTCCCAGGCACACAGATTCTCTCCCCTCTTGGCTAATGTGGCCCTACTAGGTGGGTGGAGAAGGGGGAGCATAGGCAATGCAAGGTTGTCTTTTCTGCCCTCTTCAGTGCCTCTGTCTTTGATTTAATGTTAAAACCAGGTAGTATGATTGCTCACCTGGTTTTTGGTTCTTGTAAAGGTGCTTCCTTCTGTGCATAGTTGTTGCATTTGGAGTTTGAGCAGAGGGATGACCTCTGGAGGTTTCTATTCAGCCATCTTGCTCTGCCTCCAGATAGTTTTTTCTACTCCTTTATTCTATGATGGTATTGTTGTTCAAGTTGGCTATGTGTGGTGTTTTAAAATATGCAAAAGATGAGTTATATAGGAAGAGAGGGCAAATATTTAATATTTTGGTCTGAAAATCATGGTGGGAGAATAAAACACTCCCATTACTTTGAAAAAAGTAAATATTAAACAGAAAATCAATAGTGAAATGTGTGCCATGGAAGACACTTTGGAATAGCCTTGTTAAAGGGAGGATCATGGTATTGAAATCCATTTTTGAGTTAAGGAACAGTAGGTTTCATCTTATTTTGTTTTGACAAATGAAGGCAGTGACTACTAATTAATGTGACATAAAATGACTGTTGACTTTTACTCCACTGACCTAGGAACTTCTCTGAAGTGAAGAATTCATGTTTGGTTTTATGGATGCTTATGCCTCTTCGTGTTATGTTCTGCGCTGGCTGTTGCATAGCCTGTTCAGCTTTCTGAGTAGTTAGTACTGGTTTTGGACCAGCTGCCAATGTTCAATAAATCATCCTTCTTAAGTAATAAATTATTATCATTGATCCACATAGGCCTCTTTTATTTTTCCTTTTATATCTCTCCTCAACCTTCCCTTCTCCCTGAGGCAATCAGTCTAGTACATTTTATGTGTATTCTGGGGGTTTTTTTGGTAAAATTTATGATTTTATATACATGTATTTTAAAAATTATACAAAAATAGAAAAAATTATAAATTCATACTCATTACCAACTTCAACAATAATGAAATGATAGGTTGATTTTATTGTACCTATAACTTCTCCTGACTCCCCCTTCACCTCCACCCTACTTGAATTATTTTTGGAGCAAATTATAGATATCATTACTCTTATGTAATAAAATTGTTATAGAATTTTGTTTATTCATGACTTAACATTGTTCTTGGTGAGCTGTACTTGTGCTTGTGGGTACATCTAGACCATTGCTTCTAGTTACTGAAAGGTACCTGTGGTGTATATATCACAGGTGTATCCACTTCCCTGGGGGTGAGGATTGCCTTTATCTCTCTCCTACCACAAACATAACTGCAAGCAAGAAGCATCTTCATACGTGTCCCATTATGGACCTGCGTGAGAATTTATTTGTGATGTATATACTCAGGTATGGAATTTTGAGGTCAGAGTGTGTACTTACTTTATTTGATTAAGTACTGCCAGATTGCTGCAGATATTCTATAGGGCAATCTACACACTCACTAGGAACACATGGCATTATCTAGTATTTTAATTTTTTTCATTCCCATTGCATTTTTAAAATACCTTAATTGTTATGGGTACATAATAGTTGTATGTATTTTTTTCTCAGTTTATTTGGCCTAAAAAATATTGTATTATTTTCATTTGTATTTTTCTGATTACTAATATTATGGTTATTAGCTTTTTGGGTTCCCTTTTTGTAAATTTTCAATATCTTTTCCTCATTTTTTCCCATTAGTGTTTCTATCTTAGTGATTTATAAGACTGTCTTCATTATTTGGTATGTTAGACCCTTGTTAATTTTGGACATTGCCAGTGTCATCTTAAAAATCTGTCATCTGCTCAACTTTTCCCACAATGTCTTTGTATAGAAATTCTTAATTTTGATACAATAAAATTCATCAGG
>NW_012151618.1:3954696-3955786 GCF_000956105.1 Propithecus coquereli | reverse complement strand
CTAATAAACATTTGTTGGAAGAATGAATTATAAATGCTTGGAACAATATTTGGTCAGGTCGAAGTTTCTGGAAGTACAATTTCTTGATAAGTGGAGTATTATCTTTGTGAATTGTGTTAGAGTAAGCCTTTCTTCATAGACACACCTGTAAATGAAACACATCTTTTGGAAAGATATTTGGAAAAAATATCTTAAGCAAAACTTCATCAAAGTGTGGTAGGCAGCATGTTGTAGTGGTCAAGAGTTTGGAGCCCGGACGTGGGCAGGGCTGACTTGAGAGTTTTAGCCCTGGGATATCATCACCATTATTACCACTTCCTGGAAACTTGTTAGAAAAGCCTTTCTTGGGGTCTTACCCAGACATACTGAATCAGAAGCTCTGATTGGGGCCACAGCAGTCTGTGATCCTGATGCGTGCTCACATTTGAGAACACCTGGCTTAAATCATTTAATGTACTGTTTCTCATTCCCTACACCTTTTCTTTCTTTTGAGACCCATACTTGGGGACTCAAAATAATTGTGTTTTCTGGCTGTATCTGTCTTTCCATTTGTAAATATGGGGACACTAAATCTTCTACTGGCATACCATAGTTGGTTTTGGATTCAGTGGAGCCTGATTATATGTGTTGTTCCATTTATTTCTCAGAGTAAAATATATATATGGCCTAGAAACTTAAAGAGACATTGTTGAAGAAGGTGAATAAAAATAGTCAATGTTTCATTGTATTAGTTTCTTTGAATAGTTTAGCCCAACTTTATTCTTTTAAGCCTTTATTTTTAAAAATTATTATGGGTACCTAATAGTTGTATATCTTTCTAGAGTACACGTGATGTTTTCATACAGGCATATAATGTGAATTAAATCAGGGTAATTGGGGTATCCACTACCTCAGGCATTTATCATTTCTTTGTGTTAGGAGCATTCCAATTCCGCACTTTTATAGTATATCCTATCTGTTGATTAGTTGTTTTCTTGTGCTATAAAATATTGTTAATTCTATGTATTAATATATTTTTGCAACCATTAGCCACCCCCACTTTATCTCCCCCTCCCCACTACCCTTCCCAGCTTCTGATAACCATCATTCT
>NW_012151618.1:3950970-3953136 GCF_000956105.1 Propithecus coquereli | reverse complement strand
CACATGTTCTTGTTATGTGAATGAATTGTATAATGCTGAAGTCGGGGCTTTTAGTGTGCCCATCACCAGAAAAGTGTACATTGTACCTGATAGGTAGGTTTTTATTCCTCCCTCCCTCCCTCTCCCCTTCTTAGTTTCCAGTGTCCTTTACACCACTTTATGACCATGTATACCCATTGTTTAGCTCTCATAAAGTTTTACTTTTTTATTGTGGTAAGAGTACTTATGAAATCTACCTTTGTTAAAAAAAAAAATTGTGCAATACAATATTAACTGTGGTCACAATGTTGTATAACAGATCTCTGAAACTTACTCATCTTACATAACTGCAAATTTATACTTTTGAATAGCAACTCCCCAATTCCCCTACTCCCTGGCAATCGCCACTCTGCTCTGTTTCTGTGAATTTTACTATTTTCGATACCTCAGAAGTGGAACTATGAAGTATTTGTCTTTGTGTGACTGGCTTATTTCACGTAGCATAATGTCCTCCAGGTTCATCATGTTGTCACACGTGTCAAGATTTCCTCCGTTTTCAAGGGTGAATAATATTCCATTGCATGTGTGATGGTTAACTTGTGTCAACTTCACTGGGTTAAGGGATGCCCAAACGGTTGGTAAAACATTTCTGAGTGTATCTGTGAGGATGTTTCTAGATAGAATTAGCATTTGAATCACTAGACTGAGTAAAGATGATCCCTCACCAATGTGAGCAGGAATCATCCAATCTATTAAGGGCCTGGATAGAGCAAAAAGGCAGAGGAAGGGTGAATTCTCTTTCTTGAGCTGGGACATCCATCTTCTCCTGCTCTTGGACATTGGAACTCCTGATTCTTGGTCCTTCAGACTCTGGGGCTTATACCAGGGCCAAATCCCTCTCCCACCCTCAGCCTCACACGGAGAGTTATTCCATCGGCTACCCTCGTTCTCAGCCCTTTAGACTCAGAGTGAATTACCCCATCAGCTTTCCTGGTTCTCCAGCATGTAGACAGCATATCATGGGACTTCTTGCCTTTCACAATAGGCTGAACCAATTTTCATAAAAAATCATCTCCTATTTCTCTGTATATATCTTGTCGATTCTGTTTCTCTGAAGAACTCTAATACAGTACCTACTTACAACATTTTCTTTGTTCATCTGTTGATAAACACTGTTGTTTCCATGTCTTGGCTGTTGTGAATAATGCTGCAAAGAGCATTGAGTGCTGATAGCTCTTTGAGATTCTGATTTCAATTCTTTAGAATATATACCCCAAAGTGTAATTACTGGACTATATGGTAGTTCTATTTTTCATCTTTTCAGAAACTTCCATACTGTTTTCCATTGTGTCTGCACCACTTTACATTTCCACCAGTAGTGTGTGAGGGTTCTAATTTCTTCACATTCTGGTTGATGCTTGTTATCTTTTCTTCTTCTTCGTGCTAGCCATCCTAAAAGGATGGTATCTGCAACATTCACAATGTGCTGAATCTGTGGTTTACATCATCTAAATCCTACTTTAATCCCTGGCCAGGCTTTGGGACCAATACCATCCTTTGGTAGCCTTCCTTTTATTCTATGTAGGTGACAAAATAGCTTAGTGTGGTGGATCTACTGCAGAGAAAAAGATGCCATATTCTTAGCTCTGAGATTTGAAAAGCTGTAGGAAATAGAGACAATTTGCACCAGTTTGTACTGTTTACAAATTAGTAGATCAGGTATTTGCTTCTAACCTAATTGGTCAGGGAGGAAGAGAGGGATCCTAGATACCAGGATGAAATCATTTTTATCATTCTCAGACAAAATAGGGTCAGGAAAGCCCAAAGGAGAGGAGGCTCATGTTTACATGTCTGAAATAAGAACTATTTACAAGGACTTTCTAAAAACCCTTTTGTGTTCTTCACATATCTCTTGCATTGACAAGATTAATCACTAGACGTTCTCTAGGTCTGTAGTAATTCACACAAGATGTTCTTGGAAGAACATTTGCCCGTCAATGGCACCTGCACCAAAGAACTGACAACAACTCTGGCTTTGAACCTCTGGAAACAATGAACTCTGTTTCTAAGCAGCTTATGTAAATCTGTTTGCTAATAAAAGCTCCATTTACCCTTCCCTCACCGAATGCACTGGTGGCTTACCATTCCACGCATTCCAGGTTATAATCTTTATTTCTATTACTGAGT
>NW_012151618.1:3948520-3950211 GCF_000956105.1 Propithecus coquereli | reverse complement strand
GTACTTATTCTTAATGAATTTATGCTGCTTTATAGTAATCACTACTTTCTGCAAGTGCCCACAAATCATTTGTTTGATAGCCTATTAATAAACTTTTATGCAATAATGAAGTAAACACGTTGGTCTGCTTTCAGAAAACATATTAGGTACTTTTAATCTTTCAGAATCATTTTTATTGTCTATATTTTCCTCCAAATTAAAATTATTTATTTCTGGGAGCCCATAGGCAAGGTCTTTTTAGTATTACGAATAAATACAGATTAGTAACATGAATTATTTGGGGGTAGAAACAAATGAGACTTTTTTCCATGTAGGGCTTCTTCCTTCTTTTTTTAAATCTGGAGAAATATCAAAACATAAAAAATAAAATCACATAATCTTACAGTGATTGCATTCAGTGGTGAGTAATAGAAACCTGAAAAACTGTGGCGTAAATTTAGGGTTCTGTGTGCTTATTTACCTTTAGTAAACCCTCTGGAGATGGCATGACATTCCAGGATGCCAGTGGAGACCCAAGCTCCTCCATCCTGCTCGCTTCACAGTGGTAAGATTGCTGCTCTACTGTCAGCCTTGTATGGACATCGCAGACAGGAAGAAAAGGTAAGTGCCCACTTTTCTGGCATATGATGGGAATAAATAAATATACATAGTTTAATCTCATAACAGGATTATAGGCATTGTCATCTGTCATTTACAAATAAAAAGATGGCGACTCACTTTCCCAAGGAACACAGCTTGTAAAGAAGGAAGTCTGGGATTCAATTACACATTTCTTTAACTCCCAGACTCTTACTTTTTCTAATATATTAGCAATGATGTAAGAGGTGTGTGTTTTGCTTATAAAAGATACGAGTTCTTGTTTTTTGTTTTTGTCGTGTTTGACCCAAGATCCAAATTTTGGTGTCTCATGTGACTCCCATCTCTTTGGATGCATAACCTGAGTTGGCTTATCCCTACAGCAGTGCTTTGCTGATGTGGTCTGGCATCTACCGCCATTAGGTTTGCCTGGAGGTGGTGACAGTGATAAGGCTCGTTAATGATTACTGGACCCAATCCCAGATTCAGTGAATCAGACTCTGGGGGACTGAGTCTCTTGAAAATGCATTTTAATAAGCTGGACAAGTGAATGTCATGACCATTAACCTTTTGGAATCATTGTAGTAGAGGATAATTTTGCACTGAGAACAAACTTATTTTCTGAGTTGCAGCTGCTTCCTGGCCATATAGTACTTTGGGTGAAATTAAGCAAGTATATTGAAGGGAAAACTTTCTGTCTGCCCTCTGAAGGTTTGCTGAAAATCCACTGACAAACGTCAGAGTAATAGGAGAAAAGACATACAAATTTAACATGCATTTGGTGGGAAGGAATCAGAGAGAATATCCCGTAATCCAGATTGGTATAGAAGCTTATGTGTTCTTTTTTATTGGGGGGAGTTGGTGTGGAATACAGACAATTCTTTTGAGGGCCAGTAAATCATTAGGGAGAATGAATGGACCCAGGAGACAGAAATCAATTTGTAAATGATTCTCTTTGGAATTTGAATGAGTCCCAGCATCAGACATTTTATTAAAAGGTCCCTCCAGATGTGGTTACATTTCTGTTGTCTTTTCTGCAATAGTAATGAAATTTTAGGGAGGGGATGGAAAGCAATTGTTCTCTTAGGTGGGTCTAGTCTTTAAATAGATAAAGG
>NW_012151618.1:3942571-3948470 GCF_000956105.1 Propithecus coquereli | reverse complement strand
TTTTCTGAGTTGCAGCTGCTTCCTGGCCATATAGTACTTTGGGTGAAATTAAGCAAGTATATTGGAAGGAAAACTTTCTGTCTGCCCTCTGAAGGTTTGCTGAAAATCCACTGACAAAAGTCAGAGTAATAGGAGAAAAGACATACAAATTTAACATGCATTTGGTGGGAAGGAATCAGAGCGAATATCCCATAATCCACATTGGTATAGAAGTTTATGTATTCTTTTTTACTGGGGGGAGTTGGTGTGGAATACAGACAATTCTTTTGAGGGCCAGTAAATCATTAGGGAGAATGAATGGACCCAGGAGACAGAAAGCAATTTGTAAATGATTCTTTGGAATTTGAATGAGTCCCAGAGTCAGACATTTTATTAAAAGGTCCCTCCAGATGTGGTTACATTTCTGTCGTCTTTTCTGCAATAGTAATGAAATTTTAGGGAGGGGATGGAAAGCAATTGTTCTCTTAGGTGGGTCTAGTCTTTACATAGATAAAGGAAAAGTCTCTTCCAGTACCTGTTAATCTTCAAGGGCCTTTAATTCAAAACACTCAGTATACCAGGGTACCATATTTGGGGATAAAATTCCCTGGGCTCCTTCAATATCATCCTGTCTTATAGCAAAGAGTCTCTTATCTCTACTCTGGGAAGTAGTTCCAGGCCTACTGGAAGAAATGAGTGAATGATTCATGTTAACAAATACAGTTGGTGAGACTGTTTTGTTTTTGAGGTAATATACTGTCGTGGCTGGAATTTTGGACCCTGGAACCAGAATGACTAGGTTTAAATCCTGACTCCACCACTGAACTGACTATAAAAACTTCGGCAAATAACTTACCTCCCTATATCTCACTTTTGTTAACTATAAAATGGGGTTAGCAATCATACCTACCTCATATGGTTGTTATAAGGATTAAAAGTTAATACATGCAAAACACTTAGAGCAGCATCTGGTATGTGTTCAAGTGTTAGCTATCAATGATGCTGTTATGATCTTCAGGTCAGAGTTTCAATACCTGTGGGGATGGAGTGTTTTCCCCTTATTTTAAAGTTGCATATCACCCTTGTACCTGGAATTTTACTTATTTTTTTCCTGATAAAAGGATGTGTGTGTAGGGGGTGGGGGTAACAAGAAGAGACAGAATGGATATGCATGGTTATCTTCTTTACTGGCAAAACAGCTTATGGCACAGACCCTACTAATGGCAAAGCACAGAACTTGCTGTATATTTCTGCAGACTTCCATCGTAGCAGAGTTCAACATAGATTAGGTGGCTGATTTTCAGCCACCACCTCAGAAAAAGCAAGAGGATTAGGAGTAGGTCACGACTTCTGTGAAGCTCAACTCTTAATGGAGGAGTTTGATAGCATTCCTGCCTATCTCAGAGGAAAGTGGACAGAATAATTAAGCTATTTCTACGATTTAGCATTTTTAAGCTCTTAAGAGAATGAACTGTGTTAAAACAATTACTATTGCAGCCTTTGGTTTATGTAACTATGATTCCTGAAGCTCCTACCGCTTTTAGTTGGAACATGTACAGTAATCCAAAAACGCATGAAGGGGGTTAATCATGAGGTGGTAAGTTACTTTTATGCCTCGTGGAAACAAAGTACTCTTTAACTTGAGACCATTGATCTGGCTGGGCAGAAGACAGAATCAGAGAGCTTAGTCTGAATACCTATTTCAATGTGTTAAAGCGGGGAGAATATTCTTGGTGTGATGCTGGGGACAGGTGAAGGTATAACGAGTCTGTCGTGGCCATAAGGAAGGAAACTATTGTTTTTCAAAGTTACTAATGGTTTTGTTGGGCTGCAGTCTGAAATGTCAGTTCTTGGTGTGCTCAAGGCCGAAGAATGACCAGACGCACCAAAGTGTAAGGCAAGCATGAAAATGAGATTGATTTAGGAGAAAAAGATAGGGTCATAGAGCAAGGGCAAGATACAGGCTTACAGAGTGAGATACATATGCCACAGATGATGACTGGACCCTTTATCATAGGAAAAGAGGGCAAAAGAGAGACCTTGGTTATGGTCTTGGTCTTGTTTTATAGTGTCTGCATTGGGACCTCCCTCATGGCTCAGATGTCACCATGGAACCACTTCGGTTGGACAGTTGGGAGTGATATGACCTGAGTCTTCCTGCATATGCAAATTTACCATGAGCCTCTCTGAAAGCTGGCTGTTACGGGTCACTTTCCAGACTCTATCGTACCTATGCTCCTTGGCCCGTGGGCTAGAGAGTCCTCTGTATTTTTTTTTGCAGTTGGTGTACCAAATTCTGATTGACAGATTTGTGGAGTATTCCCTCCTTCCCCAAGTATGGCAGTCACTAGGGACAGGATTAAGGTAGAGCAGCCTCAGGACAGGGACCCATTTTCATCCCTGGGAGACCTGGAATCCCTCGCTATCTACCTAACAGTTTCTAATCATCAAATCAAATGGACAATTCTCAGTTCCCATTTTCAACTGACTATTCAGTATTATCTGACATTGCCGATCACCCCCACCAAAAAGAAAACCCCAAAACACAAAACACAACTATTTTCAGGGCCTGGAATAGGGGAAAAATGAGCAGAAGGTAATTCAAAAGCTATAAAGAATCAGTTATACGAGGTGAAAAAGTTCTGGAGACCTAATTTATAGCAATGTGACTATAATTAACAATATTGTATACTTAAAATTTGCTAAGAAGGTGGATATTAAGTGTTTTTGTTATATATTCAACTATGTGAGGTGATGGATATGTTAGCTTTATTGTGGTGATTATTTCACAATGTGTACATATGTCAAAGCATCCAGTTGTACATCTTAAGTATTCACAATTTTTGTCAATTATAACTCAAAGCTATAAACATTTTGCAGGGCCTCAGACCTCTTTTCTATGTACGTATCTGGATAATCTCATACAGTATTATAGTTTTAAATATCATCTGTAAGCAGATGACTTCAAAATTTATATACTAGCCCCAATTTTCCTCCTGAACTCCAGATTTGTATATACAACTTCCTACCAGACAAAACCATTTGGATGGCTAGTGGGCACCTTCTTGTAGCCAAAACTAATTACTACTACTCATATTCCTTTCCTCCTTCTATTTCTTGCCTGCATGAAAGAAAACTCCATTTATGCTATTGCTCAAGTAAAAACAAAAATAAAAACCTTCGGAGTTATTCTTATAGCTCTCCTCTCAGACCTTACTTCCAATCCACCAGCAGATCCTAATATTCAAAACATGCCAAATCCAACCACTTCTACTACTTCTTCTAATACCACGTTACTCACAAATCACCTGCATCCCTGCACGGATGACTGTAAAGGCTTTGTAACTGGTCCTTTTGATTCATTCTTGCTCCTATGAACAACTGCCTTTTCTTGTTTTCTGCCCCAGCAGCCACAGTGACCTTTTTTTAAAAAAAATGTCTATTTTGAAATAATGATAGATTCACAGGAAGTTGCAAAGTTAGTACAGAGAGGTCCCATGTAGGCTTTACCCAGTTCCTCTCATGGTTACATATTACATAACTATAGTAAAATATTGAAACCAGGAATTTGACATTGTTGCAATGTGTATATTCAGTTTATTGCCCTAAAGGAAAAAAAATGGGCAAAATTAATGTAAGTAGAGAGTTTATTTGAGCCACGCTTGTGGACTGCAACCCGGGAGCATGTTTTCAAGTTGTCGTGACATATGGTTGGATTAGTAGCAGTTGTGAGTGGGTTTTTAAAGGAAAAAAGAAGAGATAGTTCCTAAGTTGTTTATTAAGAATTACATTAAAATAACATGAGCTGTTGTTTGACTATACATTGTTCTTTGTATCACAAATCCAGGAACATGATGATGGGTGAGACAGCTAGTCGGGAAACTATAGCGAAGAAAAGAAAGAAGAAAATGCCTTTAAATAATTGCCCCTTTGCCTGGGTCGGAGTGGGCATGATGGAAGTCCCATATTCATGTCTCTCTGGGACCCCCAAATTTTGTATACCTCATAACTCGGACTGCTCTGAGCTATTTTTTCTTCTCTAAAGTTTTATTTCATTTTATGACATATAGATTTGTGTAACTACCGCTGCAATCAAGATGTAGAACTACTTCACCATTACTGAGATCTCCCTCATGCTACCTCTTTAAAGCCTGTGTCTCTTTGTCTTTTGCCCATTTTATAATTGCAGTGTCTCATTTTAATATTTACTGTTTTAAGAGTTCTCAATATATTCTAGACATGAGTCCTCTGTCAGATACGTGGTCTGCTAATATTTTCACTCAGTGTCTACCCTGTCTATTCTTTCTTTTAACAGAGTCTTTCGTAGAACAGTTAGAGTGATCTTTTAAAAATATAAATCTGATTATGTTACCCTCAGGCTTAGGACCACTCTTCTGCTTTGAGCACTCTTCCTCTATAGTTGGCTTGCTCATTTCCTCACTTCACTTAGGTCTCTGTTCAAATGCTGCTTGCAGAGAGAAGCCACCTTCTCCATCCCTTTCTGTCCTCTTTACCTTATTTTTATCTAGAGCTTACACTATCAGACATTGCTTCTATTTGTTTCTTTCACTAGAATATATGGTACTTTAAGACAGGGACTTTGTCTATCGTTTACTGCTTTATCTTCAACATCTGTAACAGTGACTGGAACAAACTAGGATATTACTAATCATTTGTAGGTTAAATGAATGGATTTCTATGAAACATTGCCGATGTTTTTAATATTGACTAAAGTGTATATCACATGTGATAAAATTCATTAAAAAACTAACTTCGAGGGAAATATTTGTCTTTTCTTGAAAAGCTGATATATTAGTCAAGGTCCCAACGATAGCTGATGATAATTTGAGGAGAGTTTAATATGTGGATTATTTATAAAGGCGTGGGCAGGTTAAGAAACCACAAGAGATGCACACAATCTCAGGTGAGTGATGTCTGGAAGTTACTGCCCCTGGGCTGGAAGGCGGCAGAGCCATGTGATGCATTGCCCCAACAAGATGGGGGGTGTCAGCAATCTGAAGTGAACTTGCGCAGAGGAATCCAGGGGAGTAAATACTCTGCCCTCATTCTCTTCTGTTTCTCTGAGCTCTTGCTGGGCTCCCCAGGAGCTAACCTAACCAGAAGCTGGAGTGAAGGGAAGCACACAGGCCAGCCTCTTTAAGCTCAGAGCAGGATGAAAAAGGATGGAGAGTAAATTTAGAGGGGCAAAGGGAAAATAGCATAACTAGGATGCTACTTCTTATCTTATATCCCCTTAGTTTGCTTGCTACAGCCACTATAAATGTGTCACCTTTATAACTGTATGACAGGTTTCTTCCAGAAGTCATGGGTGTACACAGAATGTGATCAGAGGCACTCACTGCCTGATGGGTTGTCATCTCTTTGCTTTGGTGCCTGCTGCCTTTTATTTCCTGGGGCTGCACCTAGTTCTCCACTTCTGTGACTTGTAAGCATCTCTAGACATTAATCCCCAGCTCCGCCCAGCAGGAAGGCTCTGCTCTACTATATGGCCAGCTCTTCAGAAAGGTTTCCTGTAGCAGAGCTGCTGGGCCTTGGTGGTATGGTTGTGTATTTTCCTATTGCTCTTTTCTTTTAGTTGGGAGGTAAGGTTTAGTTGAGGGTTGGGACAGGAGAGAATAATTCAGGAGTGGTCAGGCACAGGCACAGCCTCACACTGGACCTGTAACTATTATTTCTTCAGATGTGCGGGTCTCCTTGCCCTGTCTGATCTACTCTACTGGACTTCAGTTTTCATGTTCGTTTTCTTTCAGGGATCCATTTGTCTTTTCTTTCTGTCCAGGGACTTCTCCAAAGACGTCTAGACAGATGGATAGTTTGCCTGCTGTATCTCAGTGTAGGCTAAGGTACAGAGATGAATATTTCTTAATGGGCTGATCAAATCCTCTACTACAAGAGAATC
>NW_012151618.1:3937038-3938980 GCF_000956105.1 Propithecus coquereli | reverse complement strand
CTTGTACAACTACAGTGGTGGTGCTATGGCTATGGAGATGGCCACAGATAGGGCTTTGTTGTGTGGTAGATGAAGCTCAGGATCGGAAGTTGGACCTGGTTTGAGTCCTAACTTTGCTAATTGCTGACAGTATAAACTTAGGTCACTTGACCTCTATATAGCGCATTTTTCTTATCAGCAAAATAGGGATGATAATTGTTATGGGTTGAATTATGTCTCCCCAAAATGTTGAAGTTGTAACCCTTGGTACCTATGTATATGACCTTATTTGTAAATAGGGCCTTTGCAGGTGCAATCAAGTTAAGATGAGGTCATTATGGTGATCCTTAATCCAGCATGGTTGGAGTCCTTTTAAGAAGAGAAAACCGTGTACAGATAGAGACACACAGGAAGAACAAGGTGCTATGAAGATGGAAGCAGAGGTTGGAGTGACGCAGCCATAAGCGAAACAGTACCTGAGCCCATCAGAAACTGGAAGACACAAAGAGGGAATCTCCCTAGAGGTTTCTGAGGGACCATGGCCCTGCTAACACCTTGACTTCATATTTTTGGCCTCTAGATGTATGAAAGAATAGATTTGTGGTTCTAAGCTATTCAGTTTGTGTTAGTTTCCCAGGGCTGCTATAACAACTTAATAACCATGTCTAATCTCACAAGGTTTTTGTGAGGACTAAATGACGATAACGTATGTGAAAGCCATCACGTACTGCAAAGGTAAGCAAAGAGAACTTATTGTCATTCTCGGTCAGCAGGAAGAAGGGATTCACATTCCAACTCTGCTCAGTATATCTCAGCACTGCCTTTTGTCTTCCTACTTCGTGGCTATGTAAGTGGCCATCGAGGGCTATTCTGATGAGAACATTCCCTTTTAGCACAGGTGCAAACTCTCCTATGGGAGTAAAATGTTCTGTTTAATTTTCAGAATATTTTTGCCCTCTGGCCCTCACTCTCAACTAGTTTTTTCCTTCAGCTTTGAGTAACTGCATGCTGGCAGTTGTATGGGGGAGGTTTTTGCTTCCCAATTTGTGTTCTGAGAATGCAAACAGATTCTCCCCCCCCACTTTTTTTTTTAATTTTTATTTCAGGATTTTATGAGGGTACAAACATTTTGGTTACATTTTATGTCTTTCTCTCACCCAAGCGAGGATTAGAGGCATGCCCTTCCCCTCTACAATGCTCACCGCATCCATTAGTTTGTGAGATTAGCATGGCCCCTGTGCAAGGATGTAAACAGATAATTGAAAAGACAAAACCTGTGGGTGATCCTACTCTCAACATTCCTACCAAGAACTGGTGTGATACACCCTGAGGAAGTTAAATTGAACCGGATTGACTTCAGTGTTTCTGATAAATGAAGTTCATCTTGGAGACTTTCTTCTGCCAAGCTTGGCAACTTTTCTTCCAAGTCACCTTAGCCGACTTTGCTGCTAGAGAGGTTATAAAAAGGGCATTTAAATCTTTATGAGTATCTCTGTGCACCAGCAGTGCTAAGATATTGACTTAGAACTTTCTCTGTCAATCAGAAATTACCATCCTGTGCCTTCTCATTCTTTCTGGATTAGCACATGGGGAAAAGCTTGATGTATGACTCTTGTTTCTGACTGCCAGGGTCATGTGGTTTCTCCTTGGCTTGCAATGTTGTAGGCTGCTATCAAAGATAATAGATGTAATAAGGGAAAAATATCTTTCATTTAGTGTACAAGTATGTATGCAGTGCCTACTGTCTTGCCATAAGGAAGAATACTATGAAATGCACAAGAAAGAAACGGAAAATGTTAAAAAAAATAATGTTCTGTTTGAAGGTGGGGTTTCTCTGAGAAGAATGGTTAAAATGACCTTTCCTCAAGCAGAGCACTATTCTGTGTTCTCTCTGAGGCACAGAGTGTCCTTTACTAAGAGCCTTCACTAAAGCTATTCAAAGCTGAGTTTCTTTACAACTTTA
>NW_012151618.1:3935472-3936988 GCF_000956105.1 Propithecus coquereli | reverse complement strand
TAGACAATCAGCTTCCCCACCATCTTGGGTTTCCTGGCAGGAGACCTGTTTCTTTCTTAACCCCGGGAAGCATTACAAGTGTCTGAAGGGAGAAAAATACCTGAGGACAGCCAGAGACAAAAAGGGGAGGCAGGACTAGCATCCCTAGAACAGAAAACTCTGCTTTGTATCTTGGCCAGAGGAGATGCCAACTTAGACTGGCTATTCAACAGTGCCACATGGTAGGAGGTATGTTCCAGGGGTCTCCTGGGTGCAAACCCCCCTAGCCAGTCTTTCCATACTGCCGAGATATCCCCTTTGAGCCCTCCCCTTCAAAAATAGGCAGTACTCTGAGTCAGCTAGAGTTGAGGCAAACCCACACCTAAGGCACCATCTAGTGCTTAAAAGGAGTCAGTGACCCAACAAAAAAACAAACAAACGAAAACAACAAAATAAATTCAATAAGTATATTGCAAAGAAATCTCTTAAGCAAGTGTATACAATAAAAATTACAACAAGCTGGAATAAATAATCCTTCAAAGCAAAGAAATAGATGTATATCTACAAGAAACAGCAGCAAACAGGGAATCATGCCCTCCCCAAATGGACAAAGCAAGGAGCCAATGATCAAGCCTAACAGGATGACAATAGGGGAGTGCACTGATAAAGATTTGAAAATAGCAGTTTTAAGGAGATTTAGTGATCTCCAAAATAACAGAAAGGCAACTCAAATTTATCAGAAATCTAACAAGGAAATCGAAATAATAAAACTCCTGTAGAAATCCTGAAGCTGAGAAATACATTTGAATGGAAAAATTCATTAGTGGCTCTCAACAGCAGAATAGATAAAGCAGAAAAAAGAATGAGTGAGCTCAAAGACAGGCTACTGGGAAATACACAGAGGAGAACAAAGAAAAAAATTATAAGGAATGAAGAATGTTTGCAAGATGTAGAAAAATTGCCTCAAAAGAGAAAATCTAAGACCTAGTGTTCAAGAAAGAGCTGAGCAAGGGATAGAAACCTTATTCAAACAAATAACAGAAAACTTTCCAAAACTCGAGAAAGATATAAATATCCAGGTACAGGAAAGTCAGATCACCAAACAGGTTAAACTCAAATAAAACCCAAATCAAACTCTCAAAGGTCAAGGACAAAGGGAGGATCCTAAAAGCAGCAAAAGAAAAAAATTACATATAAAGGAGCTCCAATTTGTCTGGCAACAAATTTCTCAATGGAAGTCATACAGATCATGAGGAAGTGGGATGACAGATTCAAATGCTGAAAGAAAACTGTCAACCAAGAATTTAATACTCAGCAAAGCTTTTCCTCAAACATGAAGGAGAGAGTGTCTTTCCCAGACAAAAAAAGCTGGGGGAATTCATAACCACTAGACCTGTCTTACATGAAATGCTAAAGGGAGTTCTGTAATCTCAAAGAAAAAAAACGCTAATGTGCAAAAATGTTTTTGAAGGTGTAAAACACACTGATACTACACTTGATCTTAGCCAAAAGGTTGAGAAACGATAAAACCCAGTAA
>NW_012151618.1:3884847-3932250 GCF_000956105.1 Propithecus coquereli | reverse complement strand
GTACACTGTTCTTTCTATTCCCATCTCATTGATCAAAGCAAGTTTATGGCCAAGCCCATCAATGGGGTGAGGAAGTGTTTTTCATCTGTACTAAAGGGAAGCCCTGAAAAGTCACATGGCAGAGGGCCTGGATTGTGTGTTTATTACTGGGAGGGACTGAAGAATTGAGAACAGAAATGTCTCTTAGGCTGCTTCTCAAGAACTTTAGAGGTGGGGGCAGGGGCCCAGTGAAAGTAAAGAGCCTTGAATTACTGACCTTATCACCACCTGTATTAGTTTTCTAGAGCTGCCTGACAAAATACCACAACCTAGGTCAAACCAACACGTAAAATTAACTGTCACATGTATCATAAAGAACTTGACCCAAAGGGAGGTCTAGCCTTTTCCCTGGTGCTTGGCTAGAGGTTATTTCTAAGCTTTTGGATTTTTTGAGTTATAATAAGAGTGTCTTTGTTGTTCATGGTGCACCTCTCAGACTACATGCTATCAGCCTGACCTTTTAGAGGGGTGCAGGGTGGAGACTGAGTTCAACCTTGTGGACAATTAGTCATACCTATGTAATGAAGCCCTGATACAAACTCTAGACACTGAAGCTCAAGTGAGCTTCCTGGATTGCCAGTGTTCCATGTGTATTGTCCATACATAGTTGCTCTAAGGGTGATTCATCTTGAGGATGAATGAAGCTTCACGTTTGGAACCCTCCTAGTCTCTGCTCTTTGTGTCTCTTCGTTTGGCTGGTCCTAATTTGTTTCCTTTTTCTGTGACAAATGTAACCATGAGTGTGATGGGCTTCAGTGAGTTCTGTGAGCTTTCTAGTAAAACTGAAGACAGTTTTAGAAAACTCCCAAATTTGCGGTTGGTGTGAGAAGTGAGGGTGGTCTTGTGTAGACTTTTCCTTCTAACTTTGTAGTTGGACCGTAACTCTTTGGAGTTAGGGTCAGAAGTCTTGGACCAACTTGTTAGTCTGGAAGAATGTACCTTTAACCTTGCCGTTTGGCTATCTCTGGGTAGATACTGTAATAAAAACTCTTTTAAGAGACATGAACACTTTAATGTATAAAAAGTAGACATGGAGATAGGGGAATGGATTAAAGACACAATTGAAGTAGAAGCAACATAATTCGATAACTGATTAGATGTGTGATTACGTGGGTATATTGCTAGAGGTGTAAAAGGGAAGGATAATGAGCTCTGGTTTTCAGGATACTTCTCATTATTTGAACATGGTCTTGTCTCCCATTAAAAACAAAACAACCTTGCATTGAAGCCATATCACTCCCCAGCAAACTGGCCTGTGTCACTATGCTTTATAACTTAGCCTCCCTAATAGAGAGTTATTGGTATGTCCAGTTTCATTCAATTTTGTCTCTTCAAGTTGGTTCAGTCTGGATTTCACTCTTGACATTCTACCTAATTGCTCTTGCTAGGATTAGCAGTGGAATTTGTCACACTTAACGAACAATTTCGAGTCGTCTTCTTAGATTTCTTAGAATTTCTAAACTTTTTCCTTATCGAAACATTGGCCCCTCGGATTCTGATTCTTGCCTCTTCTGGTTTTCCCCCTGCCTTTCTGGCTACTTCTTAATCTTACTTGACAGCTCCTCTTCTATTAAAAACCACAAAATGTTGGCATTCCTCACATTTTTTCCCCTCATCTTACCTTCTGTCCTCTTTTTACTTAAGGCCATCTATTTGCAAGGCTTAAAATACCAATAATTCCTAAATTTATTTCTAAACTGTGATATCCTTCTTAGCTTTAGATTCATACACCCAATTTTCCATTTCAACTTATTAGACATCCCATTACATTCTCCCAAATATAACGTGTAAAAGAGAGCTCTGTCTTTCCACCAGCCTTTTCGCCTGGTCACTTAACTTTCCTACCAACCATCCTGCTGTGGGAGCCATTCAGTTGACAGATATTATTGATACCTTCCTCTCCATCATTATTCTTCTTTGCATTCTATGCATAATCACAATGGCCAGTCCCAGCTCCAAAACCCACCCTGTTCTATTTCCACTATGACTATCTTCTGCAAGCCATTATTTTTCCTATTAACTACTAAAATGGTCTCCAAGTGGATCTTCTTACTTCTGCTTTCCCTCAATTTTAATCCATTCTTCCCACAACATCCAGAGGAATCTAATTGAAATGTAAACATCTAGGCACTGGATAATAGTTTTCAATGATATTGTACTGCATTTAGAACAAAATCTAAAATATTGAACACAGTTTTTAAGATCCTGAACAACCTGTCACCTGAACACTACTCCACCCTCATCTCATTTCTTCCCCCATTGCTCACTATGTCATATCCTCTCTTCCCGTTCCTACAATGAGTCAATGTCTTTGTTTCCAAGGTTTGGGATGTGCTATTCTCTCTTCGTAAAATACTTTTCCCCCAACTTTTCACCTATGTCCTATTTGTCTTTGGGATCCTAGCTTAAAAGCCCTTCCATGTTCCCTGTACCAGTCAGATTAGACTAGAGCATTCTCTGTTAACACCCTGAAATATCAATAGCTTAAATCAACAAAGAATTATTTTTTACACTATATGTCCAGTGTAAATGGGCAGTGGGCTATGCTCGTCTATGACTTGAATTTAGTCTGAAAGACTTAATCATTTTATGATACTGCCGTTTCTACCCGAGGCTTCTTGTTGAAGCAGGGAAAGAGCCCACAGAGGATTGTGAACTTGTTCTGAAATGTTTCTGCTTAGAAATGCTGCGTGATTTCTGCCTACCTTTCATTGGTCAAAGCACTGGTTATGAGCACTTTCAAGGGGACAGGGAAGTATAATTCTACCATAGGCCTGGAAGGAGAAAAGAACTGGCAGTATTGGTGATCTGAACCCTGGTATTTTTTCTACATCCTCTATCCGCTGTTCTTCACTAGCTCTTATAGTATTTGTTCTTTGAGGTTTTTTTTTTTTTTGTGGTACTTCTCAGAATTTAAGTTATATTATTTTGGTGAGTATTTTTAATGTCTACCCATTGGATTTTGAACTCACAATGGCAAGGCCTACACCTGTTTTATTCTTCACTATTTACTAAGTGCATCACAAAGCCTAGAATACAGTAGAGAGTCATTAAATACTTGGTAGATATTGAATAAATACTCTAAATATGTCAGTAGTCCTCTGATGTATAGTATGAAATTCAGATCTAGAGCAAGAAAGAAAGATGCTCCTTTTCATAAATTTCCTTGGTAATTTGAATTTTTTTAGTATTTTATATTTTCTAATGACTTTTTTAAAGCTTTATCTCTTTAAGTGGTGGCTCTAGAGAATACCATATACTTCATTAACTTATCATAATCTACCTTAAAATAGATTACAAATGATGTCAGAACTTTATAAAAGTATAATTCCATGGATATTCAACTTCCCATCCTTAGTGCTATTGTCATATATTTGACTGTGTTTCATATATATCATATATCCTATATTGTATTTATATTTGTAGAAGTCAAGATAATGAGTATTGGTGAAAAGAAAGACACATAGATCAGTGGAATAGAATAGAGATCTAGAAATAGACCCACACGAATAAAGTCAATTGATTTTTGACAAGGTGACAAGGTAATTCAATGGGGAAAGGGTAATCTTTTCTACAAGTGAAGCTGAAACAGTTGGACATCCATATGTAAAAGAGTGAACTTGACCCATACCTCATATAATATGTGGAATTAACATTGAACACATCACAGACCTTAAATGTAAAACCTAAAACTATACAGCTTCTTGAAAATGTAGCAGAAAAATCTTTGTGGTGTTGAGTAAGACAAAGATTTCTTAGAAAACACAGAAAAAGTATAAACCATAAATAAAAAAATTATGAAGTACAACAAAATTAAACACTTCTGCTCTTTGAAAGATGCTCAATAAATGGAAAAGATAAGTCACAGAACAGACTACGAGAAGAAATTCACAAAACCTTTATCTGACCAAGAATGTGCACCCAGGATTTATATAGAATTCACTCAACACAACAAGAAAACAAATAACCCTCCCTCCCTATCACAAAAGATTTGCAAAACAAAGAGATACGATTAGCAAAAACAAAACCGCCACATTAAATGATGCCTGACACCACTAGTCATCAGTGACTTGTAAATTAAAACCACAATGAGATGCCAGTCTCTATTACAGTGGCTAAAATTAAAATACCAAGTGCCAAAAGGATACAGAGCAACTGGAGGTCTCGGAGCTCTTGGCCTTTGCTCGTGGAAATTCAAAATGGTACAGCCACTTTGGAAAACAATTTGGCAGTTTATTATAACATAAACACGCACTTACATAATCCAATACTTCTGGGTATTTATTCAAGAGCCGTGAAAATATATGTCATCAGAGGGACGTGGTAGACCAGTGTTCATAGCAGCTTGATGCATAATTGCTAAACACTAGAAGCCACCCAAATTCTCATCAGTTGATAAATAGATGAACAAATTGGAACTGATATATATGATAAAATACTGTTCAATAATAAATGAAAAATGATACATGTAACAATGTGCATAAATGTTTTATGCATTATGCTAAAAAAGAACCCGAACATAAAACACTACATGCCATAAGCTATAGACTGAATGTGTTCCCCTAAAATTCATATGTTGAAACCTAATTCCCAATGCGATGGTATTTGGAGGGTGGGGACTTGGGGAGAGGATTAGGTCATGAGGGTGGAGTTCTCATGATGCGATTAGGGCCCTTATAAAGGAGATATCAGAAATCTCTTGTTTCTTCTACCGTGGGAGAATAGAGCAAAAAGATGGTGGCTATGTATGAAACCGGGAAGTGGGCCCCTACCAGACACCTAATCTGCTGGTGTCTTGATCTTAGACTTCCTAAGCTCCAGGACTGTGAGAAACTTCTGTTGTTTATGAGCCACCTAGTCTCTAGTATTTTGTAAGAGCAGCCTAAATAAACTAAAACTATATGATTCCATTTAAATGATTTTCTGGAAAGGACAGGCTACAGGGATAGAAATCAGATCAGTAGTGGGCTGCTAGTGGGAATAGTGATTGACTATAAAGGGGCATGAGGAAACTTTTTGGAGTGATGGTCATATTTTACATTTTGTGGTGGTGGTTAGACAATTATATATGCTTGTCAACTCATCAAACCTATACTTAAAAAGCATGAATGAGTGAATTATACTCTATGGAAATTATACATCAATAAGCCTGATGCTTAAAAAAAGATTCTTTGTGGGTGTACACATACTACATACACATGAACATGCAAATATATGTATATATGTGTATATAATTTTTGCTGGAATGTTGTCCCATGTGATATTTTGCTAATTTCTAGTCTCCGTTGTTTCTGATGAAAAATTAATTTTTATTCTTAAAATTGTCTCCTATGTAATGTGCATGTATTTTTTTTTTTTTTCCTGTAACTGCTTTTGAGATTTTTCTCTTTAACTTTAGCAGTTTGATGATGATGTTCACAGTTGTGGTTTTCTCTGTATTTTTCTAGTGTGGGATTCCCTAGCTTCTTGGATTTGAAGGTTGATGTAATTCCTCAAATTTGGAGAATTTTCAGCTAATGTTCTTCCAAATACATTTTGGTTCCATTTTTCTCCACTGCATTTGAGATTCCAATTATATGTATGCTGTTCTCTTGCTATTATCCCATAGGTCACTAATGCCTTATTTATTCTCTATCAATCATTAGATCTCTCTCTGCTTCAGTTTGGGTAACTTTTATTGACCTGCAGTTAAATTTGCTGATCCTTTTTCCTGCAGTGTATTAATTATCTATTGCTGTTACAAATCACACCAAAATCCAGTGGCTAAAGACAAATTATTATTTGTTACAAGTTTGTGGGTTTACTGCACATTTTTTGCTGGTTGCACCTAAGTTCACACATGCAGCTGTATATAGGAGGTGGGTTGGTTGGAAGCTCAGCTCATGTGGGACAGCTGAAATGGCTGAGTCACTCTGTCCACATAGTGTTTTATTCCAGGCTTCTTCATGGCATGACAATCTCAAGGTAGCATTCCAAGAGGGCCAAAGTATAAACTTCAATGTCTCTTTAGGTCTATTTTCAAGTTGAGCCATAGCCTTAGCATAACGGATAACATAACCGCTGCTACGTTTTCTTAGTCAAAGCAAGATGTCAAGTCAACTTATGTTTAAGAGGTATAGAAATTGTCTCTACCTCTGTATGAGAAGAGTGACGAAGTCATATCACAAAGGGGTGTGCCTACTGGGTTGAGAGTAATTTCTGGCCATTATACAACCTTCTGCATGCAGCATTCAATCTGCTTTTAAGCTATCCAATGAGGGTTTATTTCAGATATGTTATTTTTCAGCTCTAGAATTTTAATTTACAGTTTCCATTTCTCTTCTGAGATTCTCTCTTCACATATTATATCCATATTTTCCTATGAATTCTTTAGCATATTTATAGTAGTTGACTTAAAGTCCTTAGCTGCTAATCCCGATGACTGAGCCACTTGTGGGTCAGTTTTTACTGACTGTGTTTTTCCTTGATTATGAGTCACATTTCTCTACTTCTTTCCATGTCTCATAACTTTTTATTATATGCTGGATAATTATATATTATACAACAGTAGAGACTAAATAATGTCTTGTGTTGTTTCTAGAGAGTAAAAGCCTTTCTTCATAAAGTGGTTAGGGGGAGGGGCTAATCATTTAAATTCATTCTATGGTTAAGTTGAGCTGGGGAAGGTAGCAACTTTAACTAGATTGGATTCATCTCTGCTTAAACAAAACCCCAACTTATTCCAGCACTGCCTCTTAGATCTGGTCAGTAGCTGAACTGAGAAGGGATTGGACTGTAATATCATATATTCTTGGTGTACTTTTATATTCAAACCTAGCAAGGTCCTAGAATTCAGATTCTATGAGAATGTACAGGATTACACAGTATCTCTCTGCTTTGTAGTCCTTCATCGATTGCTGCTTCTGGGGTGGGGAGAGTTATTTGGGCAAGTGATCTGGTTTTCATTTTGGGATCTTCCAGATTCCAATCCATCCTGCCATCCAGTGCTCTATTCATTATTGTGAAGTTAGCCAGGTACAGCAGGGCTGCTCTATAATCATTCCTACCTTGATTAGGTGTCTTCTTCCAAGCGTGGAAGCTGCTGCCACTCTCTGCTCACTTAGGAACACATCTTTTCTTTCCGAAATTCAGTTCATCAGCATTTCTCTGTTCTTACTACTCTTTGTAGCTCTACAGGAAAACATAACTATATTTTATCTGGCTTTATCTTGTTACCACAAGAGCGAGGTTCTTTCTTATCCTTCTCTATTATAACTGGAAGTGAAAGCCAATACTGGTTGATTTTTGACATGACTTTATGGGTGGAAATAGTTATTAAACTACAGAGGTATTTCTATATCCTGGAGGTTCTCTAGTTTTAATGTTAGTGGTTATTGAATTTCTTTTAATTCTTGTAGTTTTATGCTATAGCATGTTTGGGTGAAGTTAGCAAGAAGTTTTTGCTGTAATAAAGATTATTCTTTTTTTCTTTATATGTCCTACAGGCATCAAAAACATAATATGAGAAAGTAAAAGAAAAATGGAGAAAACGTAGAAGTTATGAATACCTGTGGCTAAATGGCATAGTAACTAATGCTATTGTTCGGTAAAATTTCCAGGCATATAAATCTAGAGGAATTTAGCTACAGGTGGGTGTTAATAATAATGTGAAATGTTCCCTAAAATACTCAGAGACAAGAATTCTTGCCCTTTACAGCAGGAGGGTAACTCTGGAAGATGTCATCTAGTAAATAAGTGTAGGGTATTTATTTGCACATCTAACACAAGCACTTGGCTAAAGGCTCCCATAATTATCCATGGTGGCTGTAGTAATGAAGTACAGATGCAAAATTATAGAATGCGTCCAGAGGAGGGAGGCACTGGCCACCAAATGTTCTGTATGGCAAGATGATAGCGTTGTTGTCAGAATTGTCTTTGGAAAGAGGTCCTGGAATAAATGTTTCTAGAATGTACAGATATAGTCATCTTAGGAAACATAACAGCCCCAGTGCTGATTTTGGGATTATTGGCTCTGAGAGATGTTGCTGGATTGCGTCTACTATCCGAAAAGTGGGTTCTAGTGTGGCTATATATGCTCCTTCACTGAAGGGCATGGCTCTTGTACTTTCCAGCTAATGGTCATAGCTTTTCATCTTTTTAAAAAAAAGTGAAATTGACACCTTAGTAATACCACTCCTGCCCTCCCCCGCTGCGGTCAGTGGAACAGTCACAGCTTGTATGCTATGCTCCCGGTTCTGGGAGGTCCTGTTCCAGGTCTCTTCCTCTTTCTTCCTTTCCTCAGTGGCAATATTAATTTTACCTTTGGACCAGGGCTAGATAGTCTATTCTCTCGTCCTCTTGCTTTGTCACTCTTTAAAAGGAAATTTTACAGTCTACTTGCTGGGTTATTGGCCTTTCATTATGTTAGTAATGCTGATGGGTAGAAAGAGCTAAAAACTTGGAGTGCAATAAGAAATGTCAAGCAGGAGGAAAAGTAAAGACTCACAGAAGGCAGAAGGGGCCAACGAGTCAATGTTATGGCAATGGTTTTTGTTTGGGATTGGGTGAGAGAGTTTTGCGGGAGGTATTGGCATCAAGAGCAGGATGAAAATGGCCAAGATGGACTAAAGCATTTTAAAGATTTCTACTGTATATTACGTAGGTAGTTATTTCCCTCACCACAGATTTAAATTTATTTCCATTTTCTAAAATTGCGGGAATCACATTTTGTTACTTTTAATTAAAACCATGCTACTTGTGCCAGTTATATTTGGGTTGTACTTTCAGTTAGTATTCTGCTTTTGTGCTATAATCAATTTAAAAAAATGACTTAAAATTTACTTTCTGTCTCAAAAAAAAAAAAAAAAAAGCTTCCCATACTCCTTTACTCATGGACTACTGAGTTTTCACTTTAGAAACTCAATCGCTTTATTTTAAGGCTTTGCTTCATTTGAGAATGTAGCCCTCCCAGGACTTAACTAATGTGAGCTATTTATATTTTAGGGCCAGGGGTGTCTTTTATACTGGTGGTGTAGAACAGAGTTGAAGGGATGCTACAGATGAGGCTACACAATGCAGGAGAAAAGAGGAAGAAAAAGGACACCAGGAAAAAAGATGAGAAATGTAGCCAATCTCACAGCTTTGCTAAGAGCTGGTTATGTTGCCAACAGTGTAGTCACTGGCTCCAGGACCCTGAGGCCTCATTGTGTTTTTATTCATCATTTTGCAAAGGTAAAAGGGCATGTTGGGACAAAAAGGAAGTGGGAAGGCAGAGAATGGATAGAACAGAGAAGGGAATTTTCCATGGAGACAAGTTTGATCTCTTGTTTTGGGAGTCAATTAGGGAAGAAAACAAACTTTGGGCTAACAGGAACAAACAAAAACAACAGCATGTGTAGTAGCAATTACTGTCATTTATGTATATATGTGCCACGCTCTGTGCTAAACCCCATGTTTCCTGCTGCAGCATTGAAGCTCAGCTGTTTAAAATGTGTAACTGTGTTTCCCTGCAGTGCCACCAAATCTGAGTTAACACCATACACCTCCCACTATTATATTTCCTCTGCCTTTTTTTTTTTCTTTTTCGAGTTTATTTAAACTTGCTATCTTGTATGACTCTTTGTAAACTGCCTTAGACCTTTTTTTGGAACAAGATGAGATATAAATAAGTAAAATAACCTATATACAAACTGGGGAAAGTTGCAGAGGCATGGGTGTTTCAGACTCCTGCTGTTCTTTCTGGCTCCACTGAAGCTCTCCGGCAGGGTTCTTCCGGCCATTTGGGAAGCGGAGTCTTCCAGGGCACTTCCTCACACTCACCCAAATCCTGAATCGCCAACTGCTGCCCTCCTCTGAAATGTCCCTTTGGTTATTACTCATTACTTCTTGGTCTCTAAGTTCTCTTTATTTTAAAATCTGGTGATTCTCTGAGCTTCTGGCACAAGAGCTATTGATCTTTGGTGGGCAGTTTCTTCTAAACACTCAGAAGATTCCTAGGCAGGATACTCAGGAAGAAGGGGATATAAAGCATGAAATAAAAGCTTTGCATCAAGAAGACCTTCTTTTAATTCTCTACCCTGTCTTTTTAAAGGACTTCTCTAAATACTGTCATCTCTCTGGCTTGCTGTTTATGTTCACCAGTTTTTATTAAACCTAGGACAAATTTCCATTTGCTTTCATTTTCAAAATTAGTTGGTAGGAGAGTGTGAGTCACGAGGAAGCAAGACAGTTTCTCGTGGGGCATAAGGTGTTAGATATATGAATTGTTGATGCATAGAGGATAGAGATGATCGAGCCAAATCTCTCCATTTTACAGATAAATGAACTGAGGCCCATAACATGTTAGTTGTCTCAGGGCTGCAAGGGGAATGGGAACCTGGCCTTCGCTCTGAGTCCCTCCTTGCTTCAGGGTGCAGCCTCAGGAGAGCCGTCGGCCTTCATGGTAAGGTCACCACAGGCGGCCTCATGGAGTAGTACAGGAGTCTTAAAATTAGTGAGAAAGAAGTTCATGATTTCTTTGCCAGTGAAGGTAAGTTCTGTACAAGCACAAAACATCATTGTGACTTGGGGTACTTGATAGTACGTATGACTGTTCACAAATGAAAGCTAAAAATACCCTTGCATGTGGGATGTAACTTTGTAGGTGTCTGTGACTATAAACGCAGAATCTGAAATAGAACTGGGGGTACATGGTGTTGCTTAGCAATACAAACGAAAATGGGATGAAAATAGAGTTCTTCAGCAGAGAGAAAGTTGTTTACTCGGCGTAGAGACACATTGGTGGCTGATTTTTCAACTTTATCTACAGTGATGAACATAAACTTTGTTCTCCCATTTTCTGGGTTTATTGTTGGCACTAGCTACTTCAGATGAAACCTTTTATCCTTTTTTATGTTTTTCTGAGAAGGATGTGTGCGGATGGAGTTGGCCATAGGCACTTTGGAGATTTTAAGAGATTGTTTCCTTTCTTAACGGATATGGCATCTCATGGAAAACAGAACGAAAGCGTGTAACGTGCACGACATTACTAAGATGTAGACTCAGTGGTAGGAGCAAACACATCTCATGTGAAAGAAAATGAATAGTCATAAAAACCTTCTTTGTGTTGGTTATGTGAAAATGTCAGTTTGTGCCGCGATAATTTTGTGAGGTAAACATTATCCAGCCAATTTTATGGATGAGGAAGCTGAGGCTGAGAAAAATTAATGAACTTTTCAAAGTCACAGACTTAGTGGGGAAAGAACCAGGATTCTAACCCAGGGTTGTCGGTGTGGAGTCTGGCCCTTCCCATGCCACTAAATCACCTCTGGAGGAGCATCCTGGGTGCTGGAGTCTGGGGTATGGCGGCAGAGTCCATGTGTGCTGAGAAAGCTTCCTGTAGGTAGCTGTGCTTGCATTGAGTTTGAACTGCAGTGAAGAGGTGCAGAGATAAGCTTTTTAGACAAAAATCGTGCTCTGAAGAGCTATTGTCTCAACATCTGATTGAAATCCTTTATCGTTACTAAGGTTTTCAAAAGTTACCTAGATTGTAAGTAGGCACCTTGGGTGCAGTGATCTTATCTTAAAGGTTTCACAACACTTACAAAATGGTGTTCTACTAGATGCTTGATACATACTTGTTGATGTAACTTTAGCTTTCACTCAATTTTAGGGAGGGGCTGAATAGGAGAATTGGCAGTGACCAATCTTACAGTCAGGAAACAAGCTTGACATAGAGTGAAAGTGACAGGAATGGCCCTCCACGATCCAGTTTGATTTGATGTGCTTGTCGTAAAAAGGCACGAGGCAAAAGTCAGAAGAAAAGATCAAAGGAAAAATAAGATATTCCAATGTGGAAGGGAATCCCTTTGAAAGAAGACAGTAACCATTAACAAGCCATGAATAAGGTTGTCTATTCACTGGAGACTTACTTAGAACTCTAACTTTCTATTTGATTTAGAGATTGATTTATTAAAACATTTGTTAATTCATTCAACTAATCAATGACGCCCAGTGTCATGTACTGGAGCTATGAAAAAGAGTAAGGTACATGCCCCTTTAAAGATACATGTCTTAGGAAAAAAGTAGGTATAAACAGTGACAGGGGTTCAGTGTAGTATTACAGGTATATGGGACATAAAGTTAGTTCAGATGTTCCAGAAGACCCTTGGACAGTCTCGGTTTTGGGCTGAAAGACCTTGGAACTTGGCCATTGATAATTCTTCCTTCTCTTTGGAAAATTGGAACCATTGTTCCTAAAGTGTTGATAACAATGCTCTAAACACTCCATGCCTGGAGGAAATGTATGTTTGTTGCCTTAAGGAAAAGGAACCAAAAGATGTTGTGTTCTTGCACATTTTTAAATGTTTTTGTCTCTGCTTAGAAAGTAGGTATGCTTGTTATATTAGGGTTTCTAGTAGAAAATGGTGGTGGAAGGAATGCCTCTCGGTGCCTTGCATGAGAAAACAAAAATTAAAATTAGCTGTCAACTCTATGCATATTTTCTTCCTTAGGATAAGTAATCAAAACAGATCAGAATGCCTATCCCTCTGGAAATAGATAGAAAATTGATCTCTTGAATGTTGGCCGTGGGGAAATTTTTCTTGTGTCTTCCCTTTTGATTGGGTATCCAAAACTGCTTGTCTTTTGAAAAAGGAGTAAATCTCACTAATAGAAGGCTGAGGAACAGCGTGGGTAATAATTGTTACTCAGTATTATTTTGGATCGAGAGTAAAGGGGTTTAGAAAAACCCTTTTGACTAATCTGTCTCATGTAGCTGAAAATATATCTCATTTTGATTTTGTACCAAAAAATGAATAGGCCTAACAAAGAAAACAGAGCCATTTGTGCTCTTGCAAAGATCCCCAAACAACAGAGGAAGGAATGGTTTAAAAGATGAGGATGAGGGATATAGCTTTCAGAAAACCTTTTTTGGAGGGAGGTATATGTATTAATATTAAAGACCAGATAACCGTGCCTTCCTAGGTGTCATTAGAATAGAACTAGATTCATACATAATCATTAACAGCCACAGAATAGGTGATCCCTATTATTCTACAATGAAAATGTATAAAACAAAAAGAGTGTGCTATATTACTTTCCTACGGCTACTGTAACAGCAACAACAAAAAACTGAGTGGCTTAAAACAATGGAAATGCATTCTCGCATAGATCTGAAGGCTTAGATGTTTGAAACCTAGGTATGGGCAGGACCATACTCCCTCTGAAGGCTCTTCCTCATATCTTTTTGGGGGACACAGTTCAACCCATAATAGCAGAGAAAATGAAACATTAAGGATTTACCAGTGTCTTGCTCACAGTGTCTAAAAGAGAGAATCCTTCACTCAAATGTGAATGTTCCAGTAGTTTGGCAAGAATATCCCTACTAAGAGGAGTGGTTCATCAGGCTACTGCTGATTGATGGAAGAAAGCACCTTTAACTGTATGTAATGCCTTTTGCTATGTTGCTGTACTTTCGAAGCAAATGTTGAATTATCTATGAGATTGTTGATGTATTTCAAACTCAGGAAGGGATGTCCTGCCCAGTGGTCACAAGCTTGCCAATACTTGTGACAAACCACACAAACTTTGGATATAACAGGTGACTGTAAGTATTTTTAAAATTGATTTCTGTATGCCCTTTGAAGAATTGACAGCTGGCATATGGTTTATTTTTGTATGAACTTGAGTTATAAGAGCTACAATTGAAAGCTGGTATAAAATTTATTCTTGTATGAATTTGAATCATAAGATCCTTCAGAGGGAGTATGGGTTATGCTGACACCTTGATTTTTGAAGGTCTAAAGGGTCTAATCACATCAGAAGAAACCGGTCATTGAGATAAGATCCATAGGACCATGAGCAGACTTAAATAATTCTTTCTAGTTGTATTTTATTGGGTGGTATGGAAGACTTACTTGTATATACAAGACGTATATGTTGGTATCTACTATGTGTCAAAAAAACATAATGTTAGGGTATGTTAGGATAAGGCATTGGGAAGATAGGACTAAACAAGACCTCTGTGGTCCTTGTGGTCATGGAGTTAACAGGAGAAAAAGAAAGAATAGGCTTTGGCTTCTGGAGGTAAATGTCATTAAAACATGGATTCTCAAAGCAAGTTTGTCCTCTTCTGCCTTATTTGCACCTGAATATTTTAAGCCGATTCATCAAAGTTTTACAAGCGTGCTGGGCATCTTGCGAGACAGAAGTTATTTCAGAATGCACCAGTCTTTAGCAAAGCATGACTTCCTATGTAAGCACGATGAAAAAATAATACAACGAACGAAGTGAGGAATACAGAGAATTAAACCTTGAGAATCAATCAAGGTTCTTAGCTTCAAGCAGCTTCTATTATAGTAAAAAAAAATGAGACCAAGAGTAGCTTTAAGAGGGAAAAATGAGTTCACCTAGCTATCTATAATTAAATTATATATATATGATAAATTCCTATATGATTAGAAAGATCGAAGATATGGAAGATATGTAAGCATTAGGGGTGAGTTGTTTTATTCTGGGAGGTTTACATGACTGTTACTCCCCTCTTTAACTGTAAACTCTTGAGGAGGAGGGTCACAAAACTTAGAATAACTATTAAAGTTTTTGCTATATAAACTATATACTAAAAACATGGGAAGACCATAAATGTTGTGATGTAAAAACAAAACAAAACTGTTGAAAGAAAGCAAAATCTTATGTCTGTAGATAAACATTAAATATATCCAATTAACAAACTATCAGGCCCTTCTAAATAAATTTATTTCAAAAGCAATTGGAATTTGGATATATTTTGGTGCATGGAGAAAATGATGCTCACACAATGAGTATGTAATTATCTTAATTTTAAAAAGCCAAAATAGTTATGATTTTAATGTTTATATTAATGATTAAGTTTGAAGCTTTCACTGATAGGATTGCAGTCACGCAAGTACAGGTCTAAGTGTTGCAGAATCACACATTTAACTATTTTACAATGTGTCACCTGCCATTTAAGGCCACTAATGGTAACAACTATTGTATCTCTAGATTTATTGGACAACTTCATTTTAATAGTTGCTTTCATTTCCACTGTCAAATTCAGAACATCTATTTGGACATAATTATAATATGTTCTCAACTGTGTTTCTGCTTGCTATTATCAGTGGTTTAGGGCCAAGTAACCTGTTACTGATTTTCACATACAGCATAAAACATTTTTATTTCATTGAATATGGCGCCTGCATAATCTGCTTGCCTGTCCCTTCTCTTTTCTTTTTATTTGTATAAGGAGTGTCATGGAATACCTTGTCTTAACTTAAACCAATCTACACCATTCTTAGTTGTGTCCTGTTTTCCTCTGACAAAATCCATAATGAACATACCAGAGAGAAACGGGACTAAACAGAATGACCACCAGACGGCCATTGTCATTGGATGAGATTCGGTTTAAAAAACAAGAGCCTCAAAAAGTGAATCCTCATTTCTGGCACCAGATGAGAAAAAAATGTCCCCAAACGTGTATCTTCCTCAAAAGCTTCCAGTTGGTGAACTTCCACCTTGTAAGATGTGTCTTTTTACTCACGAGCTCCCACAAAAGTGACTTTCTTGTTAGTTCATCTTCTCTATCATGTACTCTCTCTAAACGATCGTTTCCACATCTCTGAATTAGAGCGGAGTTTTAAACTTCAGCCATTCTCCAGTCTCTCTGGATTTGGCACAGTGACTGGACCGAGCTCCTTAACTGGAGCTCTTCGACCCCTGTGTAGCTTTCACGCAGTTCAGTGCACCCTGATGGTTTTGGTGCTGCATGAACTCTGGCTACTTCAAGAGTTGGCGTTAGAAGAATTTCACAGTTCTCTTTGAAGTCTGTTATTAGTGTCTGAGCTGTTCCAAACAGTTAATTTCCTTCTGATAATCTTTTACTTAGTTAGAATCACAATGTGTCTTATTAATAGTTGTTGGAAAAGAAATTAACTTGTTTTCTTTCTTGAATGTGCTGCAATCGTCTGAGGAAGACTATTAGAAAAGCCCCAGGCTTCAAAACATGAACTTTATCCCCGGAAGGCCTGAAAAAGCAACAGGAAATCTCTGTGCTGGGAGTGCTCGCATTGCTTCTCCATTGCTGGTGTTGGTTGACCCTTTGATACCTTACTGCTTCAATAGTTCACAGAATCTCTGTGTTCTAACATCACATCGCTATTTGTTATCCTCACAGTCACGTGACACGCAGTGAGAGAGGTCAAAGGTCAAGAATTTGTCTAGACTCCCTGCGTTGTTCAGGCTTTTCTCCTGTGTTGCCATGAGAGACACGAGCTATGGAGGCTTGATACTTTATTATTTTTCTTTGTTTTTCCTTTTCTAAAAAGTATTAATAGATGGTCATCAGTGACTGATTCATACCAACAGTAAAAAATGGCTCCAAGAGTTTCTTGGTAGATCCCAAACCCTCCTACATTTGGCTTTCGATCTTGTTGAAGGGCTACAGAAGATTTCTCGTGCCATTTTCTTTACCGATGACATCAACAGAAGTACATGTAGAAATTCAGTTTTTAGTTTTAGGATTGTGCTTAGAAACATACTACAGCTTCTCCTTTGCTTGGAAGCATTGTGTTTATTTTATAGCTCATTAGAAATACTTAGGTGTTTCAGTTCATCATCCTGCTGTAAGTGATCACTCTTTGAATCCCTGTTTCATCAAGCGAGGTGGTATCTGCCCTGCTGGTTGTAGTTAAAGCACTGCTGTGTGTGTCTTTCTTGCTTGGGTGGCTTTTCAGTGTGGCAGGTTTCTCTAAGGGGCTCTAGTAGCCAGGGCTTTATCCTGGGATGGATAATCATTAATCTTCACTCAGTGTCTTGTAACACTCTGGGGACTACTGTTTGGGGCTAATTCCCTCATTTTTCAAGTCAATCTTTACTGCATCCTTTGAAACGGCAGGATTCAGTTTGGAGACCCCGTTTAAGTGTTACTTACGGAACATTTTGTCTTTGCAGTGTCCAAAAGGACGAAGCTTTGGCACTTTATGTACAACCTTAGAATACTTCCCACAGGATGCCTTTCTTTGGCAGTTAGCACAATGTTGCTCTTGTCAGTTCTCCCAGCTTTGGTCTTAATCCTTGGCTACCTATGGCAATCTTCCTTCAAAAATCAAAGTATGTCTTTTTTCATTAAGCCCATATCTCAGGGTAGCTATTTCATGAGGGCATCAAACTGGAGCTCACACATCATACTCAATGATTATAGGATTTGTCTGGGGACTCATATACGGAGAGCAAGGACATGGGTATGTGGGCCAGGTCATGATCAGTTATTTGCCACTGCATAATTCTCAGGCAGCCCACTTCGGTGATGATCTTGTGTTTGAAATACATGTTGAGATTCAGCTCATGGTGACAAGACAGTGTTTCACGTCAAAGCTGTAGAGCCATGGCTATTGGAACAATGCTACACATACTACCTGATTCCCAGGTGAAAGTCATCATTTCCCTTCTTTTATTTCCTTGAAGACATTCCCCTTCACAGAATCCCATAAGATAGAGCTGTGTTATTTAAGGTGTCTAAGGACCAGCAGCATCAGCATCACCTGGGAGCTTATTAGAAAAGTATAGTCCAAGCCCTACTTCAAACCTGCTCAACCAGTACCTGTAAGTAAACATTAAAGTTTAAACAAAACACTGCTGTAGAGCAAGCCATCTTCTTTTGTCCAAGATTATTTATAGATAACAAACCTGATTGTTTCAGCTAGGATAAGAACTTAATTTCCTGTTCAGCAGCCAGCAGCATCTCAGGGGTTCCATTTGTTTTTTGTTTTTGATGCTGCATGCCTCAGAGTGATGCTGTGTGCCTGTCTCTCTCACGGGCTTATAGTTAGGTTGCATCAGCAGAGCAGGTGGCCCACTTGAGCCCTGTCATGGCTCCTGCAGCATTTATAGTTCGGAGAAGGATCTTTTTGGGTTTGAAGTAGAACACGGCTGAGATTTCTTCTGTGTAATTTCTTTTAAAAATTGGAACTGACCTGGCTATGTTAGGCATGTGATTAATTTGGTTAAAATATCTGGGGAAGCTTCATAAATAATTTCTGCTTGGGAGATTTTCCAGTGTGGAAGTTAGTGTGGCACTGCAGTGGATTCCTATGCTGTCGAAGGGCTGGTAGGTCAGTCTGATACCAGCTGTGAAGGCCCTCGAACTGTAGGGTCCACCTGGGGATCTGCTTCAAACTGGGGTTACGAATTTGGCAGCCATTCTTACGAAGCTGCAGGCTGTTTGGGGACAGCTGGCCTGGAGATGAGCAGGCCTTCTTGAGTAACAACTTTTTAAAGGAATCTTTCTTTCTTCCCACTAATATGGAATAGCAGGCAGACTAGTAGCTTGCATGCCAGGGTTCTAGTTTACTTATTTTTTATTTCAAAATATTAAGGGGGTACAAATGTTTTAGGTCACGTGGATCACTTCTGTAATGCTTAAGTCCTGGCTGTAGGTGTGCCCATCACCCAAATAGTGTTCATTGCACCCATTAGGTAGGTTTTTGCCCCTCCCCCTCCCCCCTGGTTGATTTCCACTCCGTTTTACTTCCCTCCATGCACATTTATGCTCATCGGTTAGTTCCAATTTAATAGTGAGTACATGTGTTTGTTTTTCCAATTTTGAGATAATTCACTTAGAATATTACATGTTCTGAAAACTTGAATACCCATGTGACCTGTCTGGTCCCCAATATCTTTCTCATTTAATAAAGAAGTTAAGCTCTGTTATTTCTTCTGGCTGTGAAATTCTGTGAGTCCAATGTGCCTTTGGGATGTTATGTGGAGACTTCAGAATTTGAAGCTGCTTCTGTGCCTTTACTCAAATTAAAAAAAAAAAAAAAAAATTCCCATCCTTTAGCAAGTTGCTGGAGGCACATCATAGGCTTTCGCATGGACCGATTCCAACTGACCTGTAGAGACCTTGCCTTCACAAAGGCATTTAAGGAGGGTCTGATTGACACAAGCATGATATCGGGGGATTTTTGAAACGTCAAGAAGTAAGCAAGGTGTATGATGATTAAGAAAGAAGATGCACAAAGGGTGGGAGAGAACAAAGGGTGAGACACTGACTCTTTGGAAAGAGTCTTTTCCAAAATAATCTAAGAAATTGTTTTGAAGGGAAATGAATCTTTCCTTTTGGGACCCAAAGGAGTATCTGTCTGGCATAATAGGTCAGTTGTCAAGAGTTGAATTGTCTTGTGTGACAATGAGATTAAGTTTGCCTATTTTTAACGAAGTCAGAATCTTTAAAGTCTCTGATCAATGTTGCAAAGATGTGAACACAATGCTGATCGAGATCTCTGTCTTTAAGGTGGGTTTTATGTGGAGAGCACTGATCTATGAGAACAGATGTTGACATAATCAAAATAGGTTTACTTGTGTGTGGAGAAGGACTGGCCTAGGAAGGAAGAGGGGGGGGAATCTCTCAGACCAGTTCCTCCCTCTATTGTTCTACAATGAAACATCTCCTATATAGAACTTTGAGCCTGGAGGCAGGAAGCCTGGTTTAGGAGCGCTGGGTAGTGTTAATCAGAAGGAAAATCCATTGTAGGATCAAAATGATATAGGTTTAGAAAGTGATCCTACTGTAAAGAGAGACTCAAAGTCATTAGTAGGACGTGCAAGTCAAAACAACGGTGTGCTAATTTTTACCCATTGTACAGGGGAAGGTTAGAGTCATGTGAGGCCTAGAGTCACTGGTGTTGTGGGTACTCAGGAAGCCTGTGCATCACAGGTGGTAGTAAAGCCTAGAGGAGCCATTCTGGGAAGCAATCTTGCAGCAAGTCTCAACATACTATAGCAGGTGTGTTTTGGTTGGGAGTAGGGGAGAAGGGAGGGGGTGTATACTCAGGAGTCAAAGAATTTGGAACAGAAACAAAACACACTGAATCAGTGGGTTCAGGAAGCTGTCTCTGTGGGCAAACTATTGGGAGACGCAGGTGAGATAAGGAAAAGGAAACCATAGAGGTGAATTAAGAAAACAATTGGAATCTAGCCAAGTGGAGATGAGGCTTCACCTGACTGAACTGTGAGGGCAGGACTTCCAATGGACTCAGTTACAATGCCCCTTCCCTAGTTAGAGATTTCATAATGTGACAAGCCACATACATGTGAAATAAACATTAATTAGAGAAGAGCACTAGCTAGCTCCATTTTTGGAGAAGTTGTATGCAGTGGACAAAGAATGAGATCACAGGGGTGAAAATTAAAGTGCTCTGAGCCAGCAAACACAAACATTTCTTAGGTTCTGTAGACCTGATATCTCTCCAGCTATAGTGGGTGCAGGCAACGTAAACAAAGCAAGTGTTCAAGAATCCACGGCACCTTCCCCGTTACCCTGTAGACACCACTGCATGGAATGCGGGGGCATGGAGGGACTGTATACCTTGTCTAGATTGTCTTGGGAAACCAGCAGAAGCCTACTGCTATGATTACTCTCTCTGCCCTCTGCTGTCACCAAGCAGGGTTAGTTTACTCAATGGGGTTAAGATAGTTAAGCAGGGGAATCAAGAGCTCTCTTGCCTGTATTTTTTTTTTTTAAATGACTTAATTTAAAAAATCATATACTCACAACACAAAAATTTTAGAATTTGGTATTGTGGAAAATAATCATTTTATTTCTCAACACTACAGCTATTAGTATTTCCTTCCACTCTTTTTTATCTAATCATATTTTTCACATAGAAAATATTCTTTTACTAAACATCTTCTGTGGCTTTCTGTTTCTCTAATATTAATTGCATCAATATAAATAGCTGCACATTATTCCAGACAGACTTTATTTTGAGATCTAGAGCTGCTGCTTTATAGTGGTATGGCCTTGGGCCAGTCACCTGCATTCCCAGGACCTGGTTTCCCACATTTGCAAGATGGAAGAATTGTACTAGAAGAAAGGTTCCCTTGCAGCTAATGTTCTATCATAATAGTGGTGGAGCTGGAACTAAAGCTGAGGTTCTCTCTTCTTCTTGTATTATGCTACAACTGTAGCATAGAAAAAGGTTTCAAAATGTGTTGAATTCAAATGTCCTTGGCATTCAGGAATTTCTTTACAATATTCCTGATAGGTCGTCCTCCAAGATTCTCATCAGATACTTTGCCAGGGAATTTTGGGCTCTGTAAAGTAGTTCATTCTTTTGCATGAAAGCCCAAATTGCGAGCATGTGCTTCCTTACTTTGAATTAAAATGGGCCTCCATGTATCTTCTTTTCACTGGCCCTTCGTCTCTGCCCCCTACAACAGGACAGAGTTGGTCTAATTTATCTTCTGTTCAACACTACTTCAGATACATCGTCTCTCCTCTGGGAAAATACCCTTATTTCCCCAGAATGATCTCTCAGTGATGTACCTTCTGCATTTCTTGATTATCCTAGATTTATTCTTTGCATCCTTTGTTTGTTCTTGATCCTCTAAAACTGTGGCACCCAGCAGAGAACACAGTATGTGGTCTCACCAGCGCGAGGTACACACTGGAACCAGGCCCTTTCTTCATCTGGACATCACTGTTCTAATGCAGATCAGATCACATCAGTTTTTTCAGCAGCTGTATTATGCTTTTGGCTTACGCAAAGATTCTGGTCAGAACTTTCTCAGGTCTCTTTCTATTTTTGTTTTAAACATGAACAGCTGTACATAATCTTTTAAAGCCCAAATAGAAGAAGTTACATATATTAACTACTAAATTCCTTGCTGTTGGTTTTGGTCAGTGCTTCCAGCATAACAAGGGAGATTTTTGAATCTGAATTCTGCTTCCAGCTGTAATTTGCATGCATACCTTCTGAACCTTCTTCTAAACTACTTGAAAGTGGTGACTAAGGCAGGACCAAAGATAGAGCCTTGTGATTCCTTCCCTGTCCCAGGGGACGATAACAACTAGGAGGATTTCCTAGGTTTTATTGCTCTATTAAAATTGGTCAAAGGACAAGATGGCTGACCCAGAGACACGAGTTGCCAGATCAGCTCAGAAAGAAGGAAACGTTTTAGATGAAAAAGAAACAGACAAACAAGTATAGATTGGGTGTAATTCTGAAGGAAGAGTGTCAGAACCTACCAGAGATTCCACAGGAAATTTAAATTGTGGAACAGAACAAGGAGGAGCAAGACAGCGGCAGAGATCAATCCCTCAGAGTCTTGGAGTCCAGTGAGTAGGGTAGGTGGAGCGGTTTGTTTCTCCCTCCCTTGCATCTCTCTCAGTCAGCAGGCCTCTCAGCTGCTGGAGAGCATTTCTACCCTCACAAGCCCAAAAGCTGCCACTGCCAGTGAACTGGGAGCGTCTTGAGGAGAAAGCACCAGGCTGCCAGCCCCTTTGGGGTCATTTCCCGTCACCACAGACCCGAGCTGAGACAGCAGGCACCATATTGCTTCTCCACCCACCATATGTTTTCATCCTTCCCAGGGGGGATTCAGCCCCTCAGTTTTTGTCTCGCTCGTTCCTGCACAAACATTTCCCAACTCTGGCTCGGACTGTTTAACTTTCCGTTTCTGGCTTATCTCAGTTAACCTAATGTCCTCTAATTCCATCTAAGTTGCTATGAATGACAGAATTTCATTCTTTTTTATGGCTGAATAGTATTCCATTGTGTGTATATATACCACATTTTCTTTATCCATTCATCTTTTCTTGGAAACTTGGATTGATTCCATATCTTGGCTATTGTGAGTAGTGATACAATAAGCGTAGGGGTGCAAGTATCTCCCTGATACACTGATTTCCTTTCCTTGGGATAGTTCTATTTGTAGTTTTTTGAGGAACCTCCATGGTGTTCTCCATAGTGGCTGTACTAATTTACATTCCCACCATTTGTATAAGAGTTCCCTTTTCTTCACATCCTTGTCAGCTTATATCTTTTGTCTAGTAGGACATCCTAACTGGAGTGAGATGCTATCTTGTTGTGGTTTAGATTTGCATTTCCCTAGTGATTAGTGATGTTGAACATTTTATCATATATTTTGTTATTTGTATGTCTTTTTTTGAGAAATATATATTCAGACCATTTGCCCCTTTTTAATCAGAGTGTGTGTGTTTGCCTTTAGCTGTTGAGATGTTTGAATTCCTTGTGTATTCTGGAGCACGGTTTCTTGAAGATTAAATTAGACAATCTAAGTGAAAGGACCTGTTATAAGTAGATATTTAATTAATGTTAATTCCTTGGTACCATCCCACTGCAGTCTTTGCCATTGTATGAAATGCACTTCTGCTGGTGGTCTGTGCTCTCCAGAAGCTCCTTAGGGAACAGGGCTGATAGCAGCAAGGGGTCTGGCCCTGCAGAGAAGAATTTTAAATTTCTTCACATCAAAGTTTCTTTCTCATTGGCCCCAGTTTCCTTTATATTTGGGATAGAGTTCTGAAGAAGAGCCTCGGGAAGTAAATATAATGGTTTCACTAGATTATTATTTATAATGTAATCACAGAACCAGCCTAGTCTGGTTCAATGTTGTGTGGTGTTTTTCAGTTGCTGTGAACCCTCACGTTGCAGAACACATAAACTGAGCATGCCCAGATGAACCAGTTGTGCCCAATTCATCACCACAGAGCAGGCTGGAGCAAAAAAGTCAGCCATAGGTGGAACCTAAATGCTCGGATCAAGGATTGGGGACTGAATTAAGAAGCGAGCCTCAGTATTACCTCATGGCATGATCCAATCAAATCACACTTCCCAACATCACCTCATTGTGTGGTCCAATCAGATCATGCTTCATTACCCTCTGCCTATAAAACCTGCTCCCAGACCCCAGCTCTGGCGGACAGATAGGAGCATTGTCTCCTCTCTCCTTGTCAGTTAACTCACAATAAAGCCTTCCTTTTTCAAAAGCTGGTGCCATAATATTGGCTGCTTTGCACATTGTGCAGCAAGCCCATTGCTTGCTCACAATAACACCCTTCACTTTGCTTCCAAAAGCTGTAACAAGAACACTCTTCATTAACTTTGCTTTCATCAGTAGTCTCTCAGACACAGGAGTTAGCCTCTACCTGCAATTAATTTCTCTGTCCAGGCCGGGTGCGGTGGCTCACGCCTGTAATCCTAGCACTCTGGGAGGCTGAGGCAGGTGGATCCTTTGAGCTCAGGAGTTCGAGACCAGCCTGAGCAAGAGCGAGATCCCATCTCTACTATAAATAGAAAGAAATTAGCCAAACAACTAAAAATAGAAAAAATTAGTGGGGCATGGTGGCACGTGCCTGTAGTCCCAGCTACTTGGGAGGCTGAGGCAGGAGGATCACTTGAGCCCAGGAGTTTGAGGTTGCTGTGAGCTAGGCTGATGCCATGGCATTCTAGCCTGGGCAGCTCAAAAAAAAAAAAAAATTTTCTCTGTTCATCAGTGTACCTTGGCATTAATTCATTTATAATCTGTTTACTTGTGTGTATTACTTTGTTGGGGCTTAACTTTCTCAAGCTTTATATGTGTTTCCTCTGTTGTCTCAAACAGAATTATAGGAAACACAAGTCATCTGGTATATTTTATTTATTTACCTTCCTTGAGGAAATACAAGGTAAGGTATCTTATATATTTTAATTAAAAAATACCTAGTTGTAAGACACTGAGAATGTCGAAGAAATGCTAAGAATGTTCCTGCCAATTCAGTTAGTCACATTTGAACTTTGGACTGAGGAAGATTTCTTTGAACACACTGGTGGTGGAACTTTTCCTAGTAGAAAAAGAAAAGATGGTCATTGCTAAAGGAACGAGTTTACTTAGATTCCATAGCCAGAGAATAAAACCATATGGCATGGACATGAGAACATTCATTTTTTTTCTTCCTTTCATTGACTCACTTGCTGGTATCTTTCTTCCATTTTAATGAAGCATTTAATGCCTTCTGTATGAAAAACAACATCGTGGCTACTCTAGAGAACAGAGAAATGAATCATTTGTGAATGTTAAGTGTGTCCCACAGGGAGCTGAGCATCTAGTCATCTCTGTATTTTTGTTTGTTAAAAACGGACTCAAAGCTTACACCTTGTCTTGAGAGTGCTGTTTCCATACAGATGGGCTCATATGAGAGGAATAACTTTATCCGAAAGTACGTGGTCTTACCTCACTAAAAAGCAATTCATTGTATATATCGATTTTCTTTAATAGTGACGTCATTTGACCTTCTCCTGCCATCATGTATTGGGTGCATGCACTGGAGTCTTTACTGGTAAAATGGTCACAGGGCACTGGTTTGTTCCACATGCTCCTTGTGGTTCTATTGGCCAGAAATGCAGAGAGATAACATAGGTAGATGGAACAGTTGGTAAAGTTTGCTATCATATATTAGAATGAATTTCAGCACCTCAATTTTTTTTTTCAGAATATTATGGGGAGTATAACTTTTGGTTACATAGATTTTTTTTGTACCTTTTGAGTCAAAGTTATAAGTGTGCCTATCCCCCAGATAGTGTGCATATTGTACCTGTTAGGTGTGGATTTATCCATTCCCTCCTTCCCCCTCCCACCTGCTGATTTCAGACGAATGTTATTTCCATATGTGCACATGAGTGTTAATCAGTTAGTTCCAGTTTAATGGTGAGTACATGTGGTGTTTGTTTTTCCATTCTTGTGATACTTCACTTAGAAGAATGGTCTCCAGCTCCATGCAGGTTAACACAAGAGGTATTAGTTCACCATTTTCTTTATGGTTGTGTAGTACTCCATGGTATACATATACGACATTTTATTAATCCACTAATGTATTGATGGGCACTTGAGTTGTTTCCACATCTTTGCAATTGCGAATTGTGCTGCTGTAAACATTGAAATGCAGGTGTCTTTTTTTCCTTTGGGTAAATACTCAGTAATGGGATTACTGGATCAAATGTTAGTTCTACTTTTACTATTTTGAGGTATTTCCATATTACTTTTCACAGAGATTGTACTAGTTTGCAGTTCTACCAGCAGTGTATGAGTGTTCCTGTCTCTCTGCACCCACGCCAACATTTATCGTTTTGTGACTTTTTGATAAAAGCTATTCCCACTGGAGTTAAGTGATACCTCATTGTGATTTTGATTTGCGTTTCCCTGATGATTAGAGCTGTTGAGCATTTTTTCATGTTTATTGGCCATTAGTCTATCTTCTTTTGAAAAGTTTCTGTTTATGTCTTTTGCCCACTATTTAATGGGGTTGTTTGATTTTTTTTTTCTTGCTGATTTGCTTGAGTTCCTTATAGATTCTAGTTATCAGCCCTTTATCGGATGTATAGCATGCAGATATTTTCTCCCATTCTGTAGGTTGTCTATTCACTCTAGTGATTGTTTCCTTTGCTGTAGCATCTCAATTTTTGATGGTGATAATTTAATACTTATTTTGTTTGTAAAATGTGACATACAAGTACTACAATACTATTTGGGAAAATTAAAAATAGGCAAAAGCTGAAATAAAAATTATAATCCATAACCTAGAAATAAGAAAAATTACTATTTGATATAGCTTTTATAAAATCGTATATATACTGTACATATACATTTAAAAAAATTTGCGGGGGTAGATGCAGGGTCTCACCGTGTTGCCCAGGCTGGTCTTGAACTTGTGGCCTCAAATGACCCTTCTGTCTCAGCCACCCAAAATGCTGGAATTACAGGTGTGGACCATTGCTCCCACCCTATAAACATTTATTTATAATATGTAGCACCATTATTTAAAATGATTACAAAAGTAATCTAAGTACATAATAAAAATAAAGTATTGAACGATATGAAATAAAAAAATTAGTCTTCTGTCCAACACCATCCCCTCATCCCACTTTCTATATGCAGGAGTTTTTGATGATTTCTATTTTCATTTTTCTGATGGCATCTTTCATAACTCTAAATAATCTTATAACCCATCCTGGATTTATCAATGAATCCCCACACTATGAAAAAAACTTAGCTCACATACAGTGATACATACCTCCCCTCCAATTTCCAAATTTTAGTTAAAAATATATTCTTTAGGCTTACTGTTACGATTTTAAATAATAAATTTAAATCTCTTTTTCTCGATTTCTTGATTTCCCCATCAGGTAAAACATATAAATATACATTGTTAGCAATCCTTTCTCTTTTCTTCTCTCTATTTCTAATTGTATTAATTTATGCAGCCCATAGTTGATGGCTACACAGGCAACTGCAAGGGGTCCCATTCGTTCATAGTCATCATAGGTTTGTATAGTTACTGCAGTAAAGTGTCTTGAGGAAGGAGTGTCATTTTGTAGTTCACACAAAGATACAGTTTGGGTTGAGATTAAAGAAGATTGATAAATTTTATACCTTATATTCTGCAACTATAATGCAGTGTTTTGTCCAAATGTCTATTCTAAAACCTGAAAACCAATAACATATAACAACTTTGTATATTTATTCACTGTAGGACTATACAGTGTGACATGATCCTTCTGGAAATGTAGATGCCTATGTGACGAAAGCTCTGCTGCTTGCATAGGGTCCTAAGTATAAAGGTCAAAAGAATTGTCTTCTATACCTTCACTTAGTTCAAAATCATGTTACATTTCAGTTTGCTTTATATTTTTTTCTTATTTTTAATTTTCTTAATTAAAGTATAATCTATATATGATAATATTCACCCTTTTAAATGTACAGTTTTGTGAGTTTATTTCTTTTTAATCCCCTGGGTGGGAATGCACCATTCCTGGAGATACTGCAGTACCAGGTTGATGTGTGGAGTGGGGATGAAGCAAGCACGTATTCCATTTTCCTGCTCCAGAAATCCATTTAATATGTTGTCCTCGAATAGAGGGACATATCAGATATTAAACTGGTAAGAACCCTCAATCTCAGCCAAAAGGCTGAGAAGCAACAGTTTTGTGCGTTTTTTACTAACTCAGATATCTCTGTAATAATGACCAAAATCAAAAGAAGTTTTATTACTCCCCAAAATTTCTGTGTCCTGTAGTCAGCCCCTCCCCCTTCCCCAGCCTCTGACAATCACTGATCTATGTGCTTTTTCTAGATTGTCATGTAAATGAAATCATATAATATGTAGCATTTTGACTCTGCCTTGTTTCACTTGTCATTATGCATTTGAGATTCATCCATTTTATTAATTGAGTCAATAGTTTTGGTTGTTTTAGTTTTCCAAGTAATATTTTATTTTTTGATTGTACCAAAGTGTTTCTTACCTATTCATTCACAAGTTGAAAAATATTTGCATTTGGATTTTTTGGTCATTCCAAATAAAGCTGTTGTGAGGATTCATGTATAAGTATGTGGACATATGCCTTCATTTCTCTTGGATAAATTGAGGTTGTTGGGTTGTATGGTGTGTATTGTTTACAGTAAATTGCTTGACTATTGTCCAAAGCGGTTGTACCATTTTGCATGCCCAATACAAATGCTTACGAGAATTGCAGTTGTTCTGTTACTTTCCCGGCAGTTGGTGTTGTCCCTGTTTTCAATTTTAGCCATTCTAATAGATGTGAAGTGGTATCTCATTATGGTTTTAATTTGTATTTCGTCAATGATTAATGAGGTTAAACAAACTTGTACATGCTTATTTGACATTCTCATCTATTCTTTGAAGTGTCAAAATCTTTCTCCATCTTTTTGGCAGGGATTGTTTGTTTTCTTGTTATTTAATAAGTTTTGGGAAGTCTTTATGTATTCTGGACACAAGTCCTTTATCAGATATGTGATTTGTAAATATCTGTAAATATTTTCTTCCAGTTTGTGGCCTTTTTCATTGTCTTAACAATGTCTTTTGAATAGCAGAAGTTCTTAATTTTGATGAAGTCCAATGTATCTATTTTTTTCTTTCATGGATCATGCTTTTTAGAGTTGGAAAAATCAATTTTGTATATAGTGCTAAGTATAAGATTGAGATTTTTAAAAAATGAGAATATGCATTTCTGCTACCATTTGTTGAAAAGACTTTTTTCTCCATTAAGTTTGCCTTTGCGTCTTTGTTGAAAATCAGTTGACCATATATGTGTGAATCTATTTCTGTATTCTCTGTTTCCTAGATCTATTTTTAAGTCTTTATGCCTACGCCACACTGGTGCTATTGTAAATGATACTTAAAAAAAATTCTGATGGTTCATTGACTGTACATAGATATGACTGATCTTTGTATATATAGTTTGTATTTTCTGACCTTGCTAAACATACTAGTTCTGGTAGCCTTTTTTTCCTTTGGAATTTTCTTCGTAGACAATGATGACATTTGTAAATAAGGACAGTTTTATTTGTTTCTTTGTGATCTGTATATCATTTATTTCTTATTGCACTGGCTAACTTCAGTATTATGTTGAATAGGAGAGGTGAGAATGGGCTTCCTTTCCTTGTTTCTGAGAGTGGGGTAAAGTAGTCAGTCTTATTAAGTAGATACTATCTTCTTATTAGCTATTAATAGGATTTCTGTAGATGTTTTTATCATGTTAAGAAAGTTCTCTTCTTCTAGTTTTCTGAGTGTTATTTTTAATCATGAACAATCTTGGATTTTGTCAAATGCATTTTCTGCATCTATTGTGATGATCATATTTTTCTTCTTTAACCTATTGATATTGCTAGTAACACTGATTTTTAAATATTTAACCAGCTTTGTATTACCATGGTATACCATGTTTAGTCATGAAAAGTTTATATAGTGTTAGATTTGATAAAATGTTAAATTAGTTTCTGCATTTATGATGGGTACTTAGGATAGTTTTCTTGTAATTTCTTTGCCTGCTTTGGGTCTTAAAATAGCATTCACTTCAGAATGAGTTGGGAGGTATGCATCCATCATCTTCAATTTTATGGAAGAGTCTGTGTAGATTTGGAAGGTATTTAATAGTATTTCTTCCTTGAATATTTGCTAGAATCTACCAGTGCAACTATCTGGGCCTGGAATTTTCTTTGTGGGCAACTTTTTACCTACAATTTCAATTTTTTGTGTTAGATGTAGGGCTATTTAGGTGATCTATTTTTTCTTGAATGACCTTCCACAGTTTGTATCTTTGAATGAAATTTTTCATTTAATCTAAGTTGTTAAATTTATTGGCATAAAGTTTTCATGATATTCCCCTTCGTCATTGCAATGCCTGTGGACTCTGAAAGCACCTTTCTGCTTCCTGATATTGGTAATCTGTATTTTCTTTTCTTTATAGGATCAGTCTGGCTAGAGTTTTGTTCATTGTTCTTTTCAAAAAATCAGTCTCTGGTTTTATTAATATTCTATATTTTTCTGTGTTCTATATCATTTTTTGCTCTTTGTTTCTTTCTCTCACTTTGCATTTAATTCGCTCTTTTCCTAGTTTTTTCCAATTTTTTATTGTTTTAAAATGTACATAACAAAATATGCCATCTTATCCTTTTTTAAGTATACAGTTCGGTGGTATTAAATATATTCATAGTGTGCGGCCATCACCACCATCCATCTCCATAACTTTTCATCTTCCAAAACTGAAAACATATGCATTAAACAGTAACCCCTCATGGTCTCCCCTCTCAAGGCCCTGGCAACCACATTCTACTTTCTGTCTCTATGATTTTGACTACTCTAAGTAGCTCATATAAGTGGAATCATAAAGTATTTTTGTCTTTTTGATTAGTTTATTTCACTTAACATTGAAGGAAATCAGAATATTTTTCCCAAAATAGATTTCTTTGACATATTTTGAGGTGGCTGCCACAGGTCCCGGGGACAGAAGAAACATTGCAAAGCTGTCTTTTGTAGGGGGATTTGCGCATCTATCTGTGGAGAATCTGCATTGAGGCAGCCAGGCCTTCTCTAGTCTAATCTAGGAAAGGTAACTGAGAGTCTGACACCTTTAAAGGTCTGAAAAGAAACATTTACCATCTGTTCCTTCTGAGAGCTGCTGCCTGTGAGGTTTCATCTACATAACAGGACCTTCTTTCCCAGCCAAACCTCTTCCTTTCTCCCTCCCATAACCTGTCTTGCCACAAAACCTGTTTTTGGTCACGCTCTGAGCCTGCATTCTTTCTGTTACCTCAAGACGGTATATTAGCCTCTCTACCCCATTGCAGCCTTCATTCTGAAGGCTCCCGTATATACACGTTAAATAAATTTATGTGTTTTTTTCTCCTGTTAATCAGTCTGCCTCATGTTAGTGATTTTTTAGTGAACCTTTAGAGAGCTAAAAATCTTGATCTCTACAACATGATGTTTTCAAAGTTCACCCATGTTGTATCATATGTCAGAATTTTCTTTTTAAAGTTGAATAATAGTCCATTGTGTGTATATAACATGTTTACTTATCCATTCATCTGTTGATGGACACTTGAGTTGCTTCCATGTTTTAGCTATTGGGTATAATCCTGCTATGAACATGGGTGTAACAATGTCTCTTTGTATCTTTCATTTCTTTTAACTATATACCTAGAAGTTGAATTGCTGTATCATATGGTAATTCTGTTTAATTTTGAGGACTCCTCATACTGTTTTCCATGGCAGCTGTACCATTTTACATTTCTACAATGCATGAGAGTTTCAATTTCTCCATGTCCTTGTCAATACTTATTTTCTGTTTTATTGATAGTTTTCTATTTTATTTTCCCTAGAGTTTTTAATTTCAGTTTTTGTGCTGGTTGATAGCTCATTATTAAATTTTATTTTATTTTATTTTTTGAGACAGGGTCTCATTCTGTTGCCCAGGCTATAGTACAGGTGTGTCATGGTAGCTCATGGCAACCTCAAACTCCTGGGCTCAAGCAATCCTCCTGCCTCAGCCTTCTGAGTAGCTGGGACTACAGGCACCTGGCTAATTGTTTCTATTTTTAGTAAATGTGGGGTCTCTGCTCTTGCTCAGGCTGGTCTCGAACTCCTGACCTTGAGCGATCCCCCGCTTGGCCTCCCAAAGTGCTAGGATTACAGGTGTGAACCGCGGGCTGGCCGCATCATTAAATTTTAAATGAGGTATTTGTTAAAGCTACTTTCTTAAAGACCTCTAAGACTGTTACTACACAACCAGGTTCATTGTGCACTGCCCAAGAGGAAGCCAGTGTACTGAGACAGAGGTGTTACAGCAGAGAAAAGGTTTAATATTGCAGGCACCGTGCAAGAGGATGGGAGAAATTTCTCAAATCCATCTCTCTGAAAATTTGGGAGAAAGGGTTTTTAAAGATGGTTTGGCGGGCAAAAGGCTAGGCAATTGGGTCTGCTAATTGGCTGGGTTCTGGGTGAAACCATAGGGGTAGAAATTGTTTTCTTTGCTGAGTTGGTTCTTGGGTGGGAGTCACAATACCAGTTGAGTTAGTTTGTTAGTATGGGCCGCTGGTCTGGATGAATCATCCATCCACGGGAATGGAGGGCCTGGAAGATATCTCAAAAACTAGCCTTAGGTTTCACAGGGGTGATGTTATGGGGAAAGTTAAGACTCTATTACCATCAGCTATTGTGATTCCTGAGTAGCCATTGTAGGAAAGCAAACAAGGGGACAGAGGCTGGTCATTATCATTATCTTTAGCTATGCCTGTACCTTTGCAGTGTTTTAGGTTCTTACCATAGTTCTTGCCTTGCACCCTTTATTAATTTGTAAAGAGTGGTTTCCAGACTGCTCTGATTTATTCCAGTTTAGACTGACTGTCTCAATTTCTAAGGTCTACAGTTCAGTTTTTTCTGATTTGTGTGCTTTCTGGCCCTCTCATTCCCTTTGGTTATGTCCATAGCTTCTTGGATACCTTGTCTTGCTTTATTCTAAAATTCTAATTTCATTTGCTGGAATACGTCCTCAAGTAATTTTGTTAGAAACTGTACATAGGAAATAACTTTGAGCCCTTAAATGTCTGAATTTTCTCTGCTCCTACTCTAATTACATAATTAGGAAAGTTACTCTCCAGAGTGCCAGCACCCATACATAGTAGGGGACTGATCTTTCCCAGCTGGTCAATATACTATTTTTTTTTTTTTTTTTTAAAAGAACATGTCTTCCTTTTTAACTTGAGTATGGCTGCTATGCTGCCGGGCTTCCCTAAGCTATGTGGCTATGTGCCATTATTTCTAATGACTATTTAATAATCCATTATTTATTTAAGTATCAAGGAACATTTAGTGGTTTTTTTTTTTTTTTTTGGAGACAAGGTTTTACTGTGTTGCCTGGGCTAGGGTGCAGTGGCATTATCACAGCTCACTGCAACTTCAAACACCTGGGTTCAAGTGATCCTACTGCCTCAGCCTCCCAAGTAGCTGGGACTACAGACGTGCACCACTGTGCCTGCCTAATTTTTAAATTTTTTATAGAGATGAGGTCTTGGTATGTTGCTCAAGCTGGTCTTGAAATCCTGTCCTTATGTGGTACTCCTGACTTGGCCTCCCACATTTAGATTTTGTAAAAAAAAATTTCTTCCTCTTAGAAACAATTCTATGATGAGCTTTCTTACCCTTAGTTACTTAATAACAGCAAATTCTCATATAGGGATTACTATGTGCCAGTACCTGTCTATCTACTTTACATATATTAACCTATTTATATTCCTACAATAACCCCAGGAGGTTGTTTGCTATTGTTATGCCTGTTTTTACAGATGAGGAAACTGAGGCACAGGCATGTTAAATGCCTTGCACAAAGTTTATAAATGGCAAAATTAGGATTCGAACTCAATCAGTTTGGCTCCTGAGTCCCTGCTCTTAACCTTTACTCTGTTATTTCCTTAACGTAAATCCCTGGAGGTGGAATTGAGGAGTCACAAAAAGGGGATCCCGTTTTTATTAAAAAAAAAAAAATTCTCCTGGTAATTGTTTACTTGGCACTTAGGAAGCAGAACTATAGTGGTGATGTAATCTGAGGTTTTAAGTTTCATGATGAAAATCCAGAGACTGGCTTAAGGTTGGCTCAGAGGGATTCTAGGTGCCAAAGGACCAGCTCTGAGAGTTGAAGGAATCCCATCCATTTACAATTCTGCAGTGGAAAATTGCTTTCTCTGCCAGCAGAAGTCAATTTTATCATCTCTGCCTTCGAGGGAGCTTTATGTTGTCCTGTCTGTTCCTTAGAGGGAGGAAAAAATAAGCAGAATTAAAAATGAGGTTAGCTACGGCCTTGCAATTGCACTATGCTGAAAGTGACGTTTGGAACATATCATCTGAGCTCATGCTTACAGATGTCTTTTTAAAAGTGTAACTCACTTTTTGTTTAAAAAAAGTGCTAATGTTTTTAGAGAAGTTGAACCCAAGGCAGGGGAAGGAATATTAACATATAAAAGCCAAAATACTGTCAGAACAAACTGCTAGTGATCTGATGTTTATACTGAGATTATATATGGTCATTTAAAGAAAGTTTATTGCTGAATAGAAGCTGAATTTGTCTTTTTTTTTTTTTTGGAAGAAGAATAGAGGAAGTTTTGAATGATTATTATTTATTCATTACAATTTTTACTGCCAGACTTCTATATGCAAAAGGAGAAAACTTTCAGAAGCCGATGGTACAAAGAATGCAGCAATTATTTAAAAATTTTTGCTGTATCTTTTGATTTGATATCAGCCAATTGGTAGCAGTAGACTGTTACTAAGGCTGATGGAAAAGGGAATAATCAGTGTATTTCAGCAATTAAATAGCCATTTGGAAGGCTTAGTGTTTAAAAGTGTGCAAATTAAGATTCCCAAGAAAGTGTGCTTCTGAGGAAGCAGTCATGACCTGGAATAACACCACCAGCCTCAATCTTTTCCTTAGTTGCTCAGTAGCAGCTGAGTTGTGGCTCTATGTATGGACCCAAGTTTTTGTTTTTTGAGAGACTCTTTCCAGAGACATACATGGGAATAAAGGGAAGAGAGCATCAGATATTCTTGAAGAATGGAAGGAAGAGGTCGAGCTTTATTCTGCAGGGCCAGACTCACCAAGTGATAATGTAGTGATAACAGCACTTTGGGATTCTCAGTGTTTTTTCCTTTTAATGGATTCCTATCTACATTCCCACTTGTATCAGAAAAAAAAATTTGAATAGAATCATACTCCCCTAGGTAGCGAAATAAACCTCAATGTATTATTTCCTTGGGATATTTTAAACCCAAGAACAAAATATTAAGTCAAAAAAAATAGTTGAAGGAAAGAAAATTTGGCGAAATATAAGGTGGCCCACTAAATGTCAAGATTTGTTTACTTTAGCTTTTCTAATAAGACACTGGTATTGGTGTAGGTATAGACAAGTAGATTGGTGGAATGTAACAAATCAATGAATAGACCTGCAATTGTATGGAAATTTGATATGTAACAAATAGTATTCTAAAGGCATATGCAGTATTCTAAAGGCATATACACAAGAATCAATTGAAGATCTAAATTTGGAAAGCAGAATTTAGAATACAATAGGCGCCCAGCTTTATGACTTCAGGATAGAGAAGAGTTTCTTCACACAAAAACTTATAATTCAGGGGGGAAAATATTGGGTAACTTCAGGTACATCCAAATCAAAAACTGCTTTTTATCAAAAGATACACAATAAAAATGAAAAGACAAGCCACAAACTGAAAGATATGTAATGCATATAACTGATGAAAGAACAGTATCCAGAGTATATTAAAGAACTCTTACATAGCATTAAGACTAACAACTCAGTAGAAAAGTGAGCAAAAGATATAAATAGGCAATTCTCAGAATCAGACAATTGGATGGCCAATAACTTCTGACCAAGATGTTCTTATGGTATTCCTCTCAGCCTAACAAACTTCAGGCAGGCTTCTTTCTGATTCTAAGCCCCTGACTTCCCTTTCTTAGAGCACTTACTTTAGAAAACATCAAATTATAATTTCTTCTCTGCTCCTTTGGGACATAAATCTTCAAAAAAAAAAAAAAAAAAAAAAACAAAACCTCTTACCAGTTTTACAATCTAAGAATTTCTTTCTCAAGGGCTTGGAGCCATCCCTTTGAAATGTAACCATCAAGGAAACTGGGAGATAGCATCTCTGTCTTCCAGTTTCTGTGGGAGGGAAGGCACCTTAATTCAGTGGGTACCAATTAGCAAACACAGGTGACATAGTCACAGAGAAAAAACATTTGCAAACTCAGGAATGACTCAGTGTCCTGTACACATCCCATTGATCTGTGGATATTCCTCCTAAAGTCCTCAGTACTCTTCCACCAGCTCACCCCCCAGCATTCGAAAATCCTCTTGTCCTTTCTTTTAGTGGAGTTCAGGTCAGACTGCATTTTGGTCTTTCTCCATTATTGCAATAGCCTTGAATGAAGTCTTTCTTGTTTTAACTTTGTTCATTCAACTTTCACTTTGACACCTCTAATCAGGAAAATGCAAAATAAAAAAGTGCATGATACCATTTCACAGCCGTCAGAATGGGAAATACTAGACTGGAGAGCAATAGGAGCTCTTCTACATTCCCGATGCAAATATAAATTGGCATAATCCTTTTAGGGCACAATCTGGAAATCTTAGGAGAGTTGAAGCTGTGCCTTTTCTCTGATGAAGTGACCACAGTTTTAGAATTATGCCCTAAAGAAACTCTCACTCAGGTGTACAAGGAGGTATGTAGAATCAAAAACTGGAAACAATCTAATCATCCAACAGTGGGAGAATGGATAAATAAATAAAGATATACCCATAAAATAGCATACTATAGAGCAGTTGATAAAGCTTAAAAATATAAATTGACCAAAGAAATGAAGTTGCAGAAAAATATATACAACACCATATCATGAGTAATCATGAGTATAGAATTTAAAAACATGTTAAATAATATATTGCCTAGGGATCCATACATATCACCATACATTTCTTTATATTTTCGCTATATGATAAACATCCAATTCTGAGAGGTGGTTTACCTCTAAGGATAAGGGTGGGGAGGGGAAGAGGGTGATGAATCAGTGAGGAACACATGGGGGTTTTCACATAGTCTGCATTTTATTTTTTAAGCTGAATGGTAGAACTACAGGGGTTATAATCTTAATATACTTTATATGTGTAAAATTTTATGGTTATAAAATGATTTTGGAGAAAAGAGTTGGGTGCTTCTGTTTTATTATTTCAATATTTGGGTGCTTGAATTTTTTACTGTGTCCTTGAGGTAGAACACTCTCAGAGCTGTAAATAGGATGCATGTAACTCCAGTCTGGAACATAGTATGATCTGAATCACCTTCTGGACACTTAAGCCTCCTTCAGGGAGAAATGGAAATGTCAGTACTTGGCACATAAGTCTTGGGAATACTATTTGATACTGTGAGCCAATTAAGCTTCTTTTAGCTCAAAGACAAGACAATCAGAGACGATCACATTGGAAGTCTCAAGTAACTATGATTTGAGATTAAAAGGCAGAGAGGGATCTGGAGTTGGAGATGAGTTCCTTGTAAGATTTCTACCCCTCTTCCTCTTCCTCCCCTACCTCAATTTTCATGACGAAGAATCACTTTTCCTACAAGTTTGGAAGGTCCTAGACATACTGGTGGTCTGATAGCATTTCTATGGTACAGTCCCTGGCTAGGAAGAAGGGGCCAGGGAGGGGTACTTATGGCGAGCCCCCTGAGTGGGTAGAGGTTGGCTGGTGGTGGGACAATACCACTACTGCTTATTTGCTACTCACATTCACTGTTAAACATTCGGACAAAGCTCATAGGAGGATTTAGGATGAAGAGTGAGACATGGTATCACTACCTATTTTGGAAACCAATCGGAAAACTTGCAGAAATTATGAGAGTGAAACATAAAAGATGAAAATTAATAGGGAGAAATAGAAATTCCTACATTTGTGTTCAAAAATAAATACTGTGGTACCCAGAATTGAGGAAATTGGTTGATCAACTGTCTTGAGAAAAAAGTCTGGTAGATTTTAGTTGATCAAAAAGTTCAAAGTAAGCCAAGATGGTAATATCGTCACTAAATAGGTTAATACTATTTTAGGCTGCATTAATAGAAGCATGATGAATAAAATGGGAGAAGAGATAGTCCCTGCTGTACTGTGAGATAGCTAGCAAACATCTAAAGTGTTGTGTTCAGTTCTGGATAACACATTTTAAGTTGGATATTAATAAACTGAGGAGTCTCCAGGGCAGCATTTCAGAACCTAGTCGATGGATTACTTGTGTCCCAAGTGAGATGTTAATAGATATTCTGGGGGAAAAGATGTCCTGTTGTCACAAAAGACTGCATACTTAAAATTGCTTCCTATGTATTCATTATTAAGATTAACATAAAAAGGAATATGTCCAGTCCCGCATTAAAAACCTATTTGACTTTAAGTGACCTAAACATTTGATAAAATGAAATCTTAAAAAAATAGAAAATACTTTCAGATATGTGTGAAGACCTTAATTATAGTATAAGGATCCTCATTTCAGGACAGCTATATAAGTCCCCAAACCAAAAGAAGCAATGTTTCCTGAGTGCTCTGTAGTTGATGTTGCCATTCTTTCTCTATTAAACTTGCATTATAGAATGGCTTTTTGATCATCAAGTGAAATTAAAGAGTGGCCTATCCAAGTTCTCCATAGCCACTCACAACCTTCAACTGATTTGAGCAAAACAGCAGTCACTAAATGAGAGAAAAGAGGCCTATTTGGGGGGTTTAGTGCATACTGTGGGCAAACATAGAGGTGGCACTGATTACACTTATTCTTTTACTTGGACTCTTGGTCCCAAGGCAAAACACCCTTGGCTAGAGGCAGCTGATGATGCATGTGATAATAATGGATCATCTTGTGCTATACCATGGATGATGCTATGCCCCCATTCTGGTTCACTGGTGATTGTTACTGGAGTAGTTGTAGGAATAGGCTTGTTTTCAGTGATCATCAGAGCAAGCAAAATGTGTCCTCCAGGAAACCCACACTCTGATTGGTCTACTTGTAGAAGAGCTGAAATTTAAAAGAGTGATGACACTTTGCGGTAGCAAGAATGTGGAGCAACTGCAATGCTCATGGATTGTTGGTAGCAGTACAAATAGCCACTCTGGGAAACTTTGGTAGTTTCTTATAAAGTTAAACATACTTTACCAAATAACCCAACAATTTCATTCCCAAAGGAATTGAGAACACAGGTGCACACAAAAACTTGTATGAAAATGTTTCAGCAGCTTCCTTCACAATCACTATTCCACTCCTATGTGTTTACCCAAGAGAAGTGAAAGGGAATGTCCATAGAAACATTTGTACATAAATGTAAATAGCAGCCTTATTTGTAATAGCCCCAAACTGGAAACAACACAGTCATCAGTTAGTGATCAACAAATTATTATATATCCATACAATGGAATATACCATTCAGCAGTAAAAAAGGACATTGATTCATACAAAAACATAGATGAACATCAGAAACATTTTCGTAAGTGGAAAAAGCCAGAGAGTGTACTGTCTGATTCCATTTATATGACAAATAACTGACCAGTCGTTGCTGGAGGCTGAGCTCTTTCCTTGTCTCTTCCCATTCTCTACCAGTGTTTTCCCTCTGTCATATGGGAATTAGGGATCCTTAAACAGCACTGAACCTGAAGTTTCAGGTTTGATCTTTGTTTATTATATGTACATTTTCCATTAATTCATTATGTAAATATCTGTGTGAAGGACTACATCCTAAATACTCTGTTAGGCCCCAGAGATACATTGGGGAATAGACCAGGCCCAGTTCCCATCCTTCAGGAGGTTACATTCTGGTGCATGTACCTTGCAGGTACAGGAGTGGTTCTAAGCAGAGACATTCAAGTTATGGCCTAAAACAGAACCTAGGCTAATACCCTAGAAGAAGTTCTGAAAATATAACAGAACAGTCATTTAACAGAGCCTTTATGCTAGGAAAGAACAAGATTTCCCAACTTATGAACTTCCTTCCCACCCTAACTAGAGCAGAATCCCCATTCAGTTTTATCAAAGAATTTATTGCTTGGGTTTAACTTGGTGAGAATGAGGTTACTATTTTATCATTGGCAACAAGTAGAAACCATAGCTATTCAATGTGAGCACTTAATTTCAGCTTGAAGCACCATGAGCCATGCATATGGGGTTTCTGCTACAGCTGAGTGAGAGGCAATATAGCGTATGCAGTCTCTATGGGACTCTGAGGTCCCACAGAGAAAGCAACAGTTGCTTTATAAAAACTTTCCCTTCTTTTCAAATGCATTGCACAGCAAGAATTTTATTCAGTACCATGTTAGACCTCTTTCTTCTGTTTCAGCAGATGCCTATGGTCCTAAAATAAATTTCCTCCCTATTTAATGCTTCTATTAAAAGTCCCCTAAAGCCATAGACAGTAGGAATCTCCAGATTACTAGAAACCTTTCAGGGGAATCTGGTACAATAAGCATACTTGGAGCATGTTGGGATGTTAATTTCAAATATCTGAAGTTACTCTGCTATCTCTGAGGACTTGAGAACTAGTCATCTGGGGAGTAAAGCAAAACTACAGCCCAGAAAAAGGTATTTGACTCTTGACAGTACTGCGGGTTTATTTAAGAAAGTAAGGATGAGAGTCCCATCTGCTTCATGTAAGTAACCATCCAGAAAATAAGGCATCTAGCTGCTTGATTGTACAACCTGAAGACTGGTAGAGCCCTGTATTTAAATCTTTTCAACTCCCTATTTATGTTTTCTTCTTGTGGATCTCTAGATGTTCTGTATCTGAAAGAAAACACCAGTTAGGAAAAACTGTGAAAGATGCGGAAATGGGCAAAGAAAGATTAGTGTATGTCTTGCCTAGCTCATCCATCTGGGTTATTATCTCTGTCTTTCATTGCTTTATTTTATAATTTTGAAAATTATAAAAACCTGGTAATAACACAAATGATTCTTGGCCAGTGAAATGCACATTTATTGTGTCCAATGAAATAGTTATTTATGCCTTGTTTGTGAAATAATTGCAGAGTTTCTTGTTATTTACATATGTATCTGCTTTTTGGATTTCTCTTTGAATGAGTCGTAACATTTTACTGCTTCCTTGTTAATGAATGAGTTAAATAAAATAAGTGTTTATGTTAATATGGAGGTCATGATTTTCTTTTTAAAAAATATTATCCTTGGAGGTATTATGCAAGATGGTGGAATAGGACTCTGCAGGGACTGTCCCCCCAGCAGAAACATCAATTTGAGCAACTAACTATATACAAAAATACTTTCCTAAGAACCAAGGAAACCAGATGAGAATAACAAGAAAAGATGCATTGAAGAGGGAAAGAAGGACAGTTTTAAATTACACACATCACCCCTCCCCTAACCCCAGACAGCACCGTATGGAGGAAGAGATACTGCTTACTTGAGGAAAAGAGAAGAAAGTGAACACAAGACTTTGCTTTGAGCTCCAACAGTGAGCCCCCTGTAGTAAAACCTAGCACTGGGCAGACCATCATGGCTTCATATTCCAGGCTGGTACCCATAGACAGAACTTCTAGTTTTTCCCCAGTGCCAGGTAAGACTAGACAGCCCCAGACTTCAAGCTTGTATATAGGGAACTTGAATTTCTAGCCTATACCACTGCTGGGTTGATGTTAGCAGGCCTGGGCTCCAGACAGCCCTCAGCAGAAGACAGGCCTCAGTGGCCTTGGGCTTCTGATCTGCCCCAGTGCAGTGCCTGCCATAGTGGGACCCAGGCTTCTGGCAGCCTTGTGCCAGCTACAATTGTCCCAGGCTTCTGGCATCCTCCAGCACTAGGCCTGCCACAACGCTTTACCAGACAAAACCGCTCTGTGAAAACTGGAATAAGTACTTCTTTAAATGTGCAGACATTGACACATGATCACAAAGATCAAGAACAATCAGGGAAACATGACATCATCAATGGACGAGCTCAGGTGCCAGTGACTGGCCCTAAAGAGATGGAGACACATGGACTGCCTCACAGAGAATTCAAAGTAACTATTTTTAAAAAGTTCAGTGGACTTCAAGAAAATAGGATATGATTCAACAAAACCAACAGTAAGTGTCCAGAACAAAAAATTTAGTAGACACATTAAAATAATTAAAAGTCAAAGAGAAATCCTGAAGCTGAAAAATGCATTGAACAAAAAGAAAAATGAAAGAGCATCAACATCAGAATTGATCAAGCAGAAGAAAGAATCTGGGAACTCAAAGACAGGTTATTTGAACATATGCACTTAGAGGACACAATAGAGAAAAGATTGAAAAGGAATGAAGAAAGCTATGGGATTTATGGGACAGTATCAAAAGAACAAAATTTTGAGTCATAGCAGTACAAGAAAAAGAAGAGAAAGATAAAGGAATGGAAAGCTTCTTTAAAGCAATAGTAGTTGAAAACTTTCTAAACCTGGAGAAATAAATATCTACAAATAGAAAGGTCAAAGGTCTCCAGTCAGTTCAATCCAAATAAGATTACCCCAAGACAAATGGTGTTGGGAAAACTAGATATCCACATACAGAGGAATGAAATTAGATTCTTATCTTGTACTATCTACAAAAATCAGCACAAGATTGATCAAAGACTTAAATGGAAGACCTCGAAATATGAAAATATTAGAAGAAAACATAGGAGGAAACTTCCATGATATGGGTCTGGGCTATGGCTTTTTGAATATGAACCAAAAGCACAGGCAAACAAAAACAAAAATAGGCAAATGTGATGGCATCAAACTAAAAAGCTACTGCACAACAAAACAAACAACCCAATCAACAGAGTAAAGAGACTACCTATATTTTAGGAGAAAATATTTGCAACCTATACATCCATAAAATGTTAATATCCAAAATGTATAAGGAACTCAAACATTTCAATAGCAAGAAAACAACCCAATTAAAAAATGGGCAAAGGATCTGAATGGACATTTCTCAAAAGAAGACATACAAATGGTCAATAGGTATATGAAAAAATGTTCAACATCACTAATCATCAGGAAAATGAAAATTAAAACCATAATGAGATATCACCTCATACCTGTTAGGATGGATATCATCAAAAAGACAAAGGATAATAAGGGTTGGCAAGGATATGGAGAAAAGAGAACCCTTGCGTGCTGTTTGTGGGAATGTAAATTAGTATAGCCGTCATAGAAAACAGTATGGAGGTTTCTCAAAAAGTCATAGCTACCACATAATCCAGCATTTCCAGTACTGGGTATATATTCAAATGAAATAAAATTGGTATGTCAAAAGGATATCTGCACTTCCATGTTTATTGCAGAATTATTCACAATAGCCAAGAAATGGAGTCAAACTATGTTCCTCAATGGATGAATGGATAAAATATGTTTTATATATATGTATATATACACATAAACACAACAGAATTCTATTCAGCCGTAAAAAAGAAGGAAATTCTATCATATGCGACAATATGGATGAACCTGGAGGACATTACGCTATGTGAAGTAAGCCAGGCACAGAAAGACAAATACTGCATGATCTCACTCATATGGGGAATCAAAAAAAGTTGACATTAGAGAAATAGAGTAGAATGGTGGTTATGGTTACTGGGGGCTGGGGTGGTTGGCAGAATGTTGGTCAAAGGATACAAAATTTCAGTTCGATAGGAGGAATACGCTCAAGAGATGTACAACATGGTGACTGTTGTTTATAATATATTATTAAAAATACTAAGAGTGGATGTGAAGTGTTTTCACCACAAAAGTGATATCTATGTGAGGTACTGCATATGTTAATTAGCCAGATTTATTCATTTCACAATGTGTCTATACTTTAAAACATCCTGTTGTACAGGGCAAAAACAGACAATTTTATCTGTAAATGTAAAAAGTAAATTATCCTTTAACATATTTATTCAAAAGATATATCATTATGTCCTAAAGCACATACCAAAGAACATTCTCCAAAGTACTAGTTCCACGGGGTGCTAAGAGGGATTGTGTTTGGGATTGGGTGACCAGTTCTATGAGCAAGTATGTTTGGGAAATGTAGGATTAAACAAAATCTTTAATATTTTTCAATATTAAGTATGTCAAGATTCAGTATTAGTCTCCAGGAGGAGGATGTGGTTTGCTGAGTTTCACCAAATCACTTGGCCAACGAGTGCTCTGGGGAAGGCATTTTGAGAAATCTCTCCTAAGGGAGAGTTGTTCACAAGAATTTGCTGAGGGAGTGCTGAGCCCAGCTTGGCTCTGGTGTGGGAAGGCAGAGAAGGTACAAAATTGAAGAGAAGGAACTAAGGGAAAGGTGGAGAGGAGCCCAAATAAACTGCATCATTGTGAAATTTTGTCTAGGATTAGCCTTGATCAGTGTCCCTAAATGATGGGTTCCACTCTCCAGTGCTTTTGTGGTCAGAGAAATGTGTGTTCCCTTTAGCATGCAGCTTAGCACAGGGACTGTAATATAGTATTGCTATGGGTGTCACTAGAGTATCCAGAACCACTGAAGCCATGCCCGAAGTTTGGATTAATTTTAGATAGATCTGTACAGTTTACAGCCAACCAATTTGAGTGGGTATGGTGTTTAGAGGTATGAGAAAGTCTGGTATGAATGGAGGAAGGGGAAGAGCTGTCTTCTATGCCCAGTCATTCCTGAAGATCTGCAAGGTTCCAGGGTTCCTTAGGTCATCATGCATCTTTGATTGAATTTTGTGCCTAGAATTTGTGGGTAGTGCTGGGGGCCAGGATTTAAGGCACATGAGCTCAGGGAGTACTATTTCAAGAGCCCCCAAAGAGGCTTCCCTGTGCTCTGATTACATGGGCATGCCATGAATCTTTATGACCTAGTGCAGACTTCCTGATCTAATACAAACTTTTACCCCTGAGGTCTGTCTTAGCCTTTTGACACATCTCTCTGGCCCTGGGATTGGAACAACAGCACAGAAATCTAATTAGACAGCAGAAAGCTAGTTTTCACTGGCAAATGAAAGGTACATTTCTGGTTCCACACACAGGCATCTTGAGATAGATGAATACTTACCTTCTCTACAGTTTTGACAATATAAATGGTGGGTTTGCGTATCACCACTGAAGCTCTGTTGCTGTTTACAATCTTGGATTATCCTAGGAAGGATAATCTCATAGCAGTAATTGGTATTGTCATCTTAGCTGCAGTCTCCTGTAGAATTCATGGATTCCTTGAGGTTCTGGATGCTGAGACTGGAGAGCTGATCCATAGAGGCTCTCGGAGAACTTGGGTGTGAGGTGGTGGTGGTAATGGCGGTGGCAGCACAGTCTATGAAGCCTTGCTTGAGTGGGGCTTGAAGAAGTGCCCTGCCTATGAGCCCAGCTTCTGGGTTTCCCCTTCAAATTCAGGAGAATACTCCACTTCAGGCATTCAATATCTAAAACTTGTAGAAAAAGCACGAAATTTTAGGCTGTGATTTATTTTTTGATGGTCATTTTTTTCTTGATTTTAAAAGTTTTTTTTTCATTCAATACATATTTAATGAATATAAGATGCCAGTTATTACTGATGTTCATTTAAAATATAGTGAAATACTGAAAAAAGCATAAAGACACAAATTAAAATCACTAATTAATCCCATTATGAAGAGAAAGCCAATACTAAAAATTTTATATGTGTTCTTCTAGTCTTTATCCTATGCACACATGCATTTTATATATGTATGTTAAAAGAAAAATGATATATTGAATTTTTACTGATTTTTTTGAGTTAGATTATTATGAACATCCCCCATGCTCTTAAACATTGTTCAGAAATATATTTTTCCTGCTTAATAATATTTAATTTTGTTGATCTAGTACAGTTTATTTAATCAGTTCTCTAGTTTTATTAAATTATTTCCTCATCATTGCTCTTATAAATAATACTCCAATTAATGCCCTTTTACATAAGGTTTTGATCAAATCTCTGATGATTGCCTAAAGATTAATGTGGAATTACTATGTCAAAGCGCATGCATATTTTTCTTCCTCTTGCAAGGTTGGGCCAAATTATACCTTCACTACCACAACGTGAAAATGCTTATATCACTGATGTTAACATTTTTATGACCTGCTGTAAAAATCTGATATCACAGTGCTGGAAAAACTTTAAACAAGAAGGCAGAGAATGCCTTTCACAAGTTTATTATTCTTTAATGCCTGAGGTGGCTCTGGCCTATGGGAGGAAATGTGACTGGAATGCCCAACTATCTCCTAATGTCCTCTGTGGTCTGTCCGCTGGCTGAAAATGAATTAATCTGGGATGGCATCTGGGAGGAACAGGAGGTTTGAGCCAAGGGCCCCTCTGCTGGGGATGTCTAATGCTGGCTTCTCTCTGGGTTCTTGCTGATGTTACAGCTGGGGGCAAATCTTCATTGGCAGCTGCTCTATTATTCAGACTGGCATAGTCACTGTCATACTCCTTGAGGTGTGCTGAGCCTTCAGGAAGGCAGGAAAGGTGAAGAACTCACACTCAGAAACTGAGCAGAATTAGCCAGTGGAGTTAAGAGTGCCCAGGGCCAGTGGAACACATGGTTTTCTGTGTCTCTGCTTGACTTTGGTTTTTAGCTGTGAGACTTGGGCTATGTATTTGTTGCATCTTCTATGACTCTGATGCTTCTGAGAGATTTTCTAACTTGTTCTTCTATGCATTCAAGTGGTGGTAATTGGTGTCACTTTTGCATTCTATTTATTTAGTGCAAAATGCTGAAGTAAGCATAAAACCTTGTGCAAAACCTTAAGCGGTTAGTCAGAAGATACCCTTGAGAATCTTGTTTGGCAGATCTGATATAATGTGTTTTTCTGCATTATTTTATTAAGCATTTTTTTTTAATAGGTCACTGTTTTGACTAGCTACTGTTGCAAAGGTAATTTGCCAGTTCACCTTATAATTAAAATGTTCCACATACAGGGTTATTTTTTTGTGCTTCCTTTTAGATAAAAAAATTTAGGCTCAATTTCTTTAAAATAGTCTCTAAATCACAAGATTAATCATATGCTAGTTTAGGAAACTTACCCAATTGTTGTGTGTAAATAGGGTTATAATTTGTTAATTCACTAACTTACCAAACGATCCACTAAGAAACTGCTGAATATTTCATAAATTTGTCAAACTCAAAGCCATCTCTCCCCAAATACAATAAAAGCTTTTGTTTCTCTCTCTTTTCCTGTTCCCCGTCATCCTTCTGTCCCCACTCCCCGATTAAATCATGATTCTAGATCTACTTGATATAAATAAACTTTTTGGACAGAACACGTATTACTCCAACTTTTACCTTAAATATACTTCAAATGTATTTCTTGATGAAATTAGAAACAAAAACATAAACTTCATTAAGCTTTACTTTTTGTCTTTAACAATAATTACATTTATTTCTTGTTTTGGACAAATTAAAAAAAATTAGAGATAAAGAATAGTGCATAAGCAGAATCACAGAACCAAAGATGATTTGAGGGACCTTAGGTATTACCTAGTTTAAACGTTCTTGTTTTTATAGACGTGAAAATCAAGTCCCATTCTTTGGAAAATTTCACACATAAGATCAAAGATTAAGTTTTCTACTGCAAAAAACAAACATCATAGATTCAAATTCTCTCCATAGCATTTCGCATATTTGCATGACGAACTTCAAATATTTGGTATTTTTCTATTAAGTGTCTTTGGGCTGTCATTAGCAAGCCAAGTTTTATGCATTTTAGAATATTGGACATTTGTTCTGCAATTGTTTTGGAACTGAAATACAGTAT
>NW_012151618.1:3880319-3882284 GCF_000956105.1 Propithecus coquereli | reverse complement strand
AGCTCGGACTTGTGGGGGAGGGAGGGTAAGGGCATCATATGTAACCTAATCGTCTGTACCCCCATAACATGCTGAAATAAAAAAAAAAAAAGTTTGGAGAAAAGTTCAGAAATTATAACCAGGTGACCTTCTGTGACACCTTCTTCCCCATTAAGCTGCTTAATTAGAGCTAGGAAACAGAGGAGTTTTTAAAATAAAAGTCGTCTTTTTGGCTCAAAGAGTTCTTTGTTGATGCTGAGGCTAATTAAATAGACTAATGAGGAAATCACGTATTTTATCAGATGAATTTATCTTTGCCTTCGAAACCATTCACCCCAGATTGCACGATGATTCACTTTTGTTTACACCTATGAAATAATGATGGGCAGAATTGTATTTCTCAATTCAGATCTAATAGTCTTGCACTCCTTCCCCTGACATCAGCCTGAAGAATTTGATTCCTGCTGCCCTGTACTCTGTTATATCTACTTAACAAACTTGTTCTTTCTTCCTTTATCACAAGGCTACCTTGATAAGCTCTGCCCCAGGGGTCACTTCTCAGTCTGAGGACTTGAGGATTGACAGTCTATGTGGGTAGTCATGGCAGAGATGGGTTGAAGGGAATTGAGTTTGTCACATGGACAGAGAGAAAGACCAGTATTTGGAAATACTGAGTAGACTTGGAAGCGCGATGGTTGGTGGGCAGTAGCTTTCAGTAGCAGGGACATCGTGTGGGGAGAGAGGAGGCCAAGGACAAGGGATATTGGCTGACAGGGAAACCGATTTGCACAATGAGATTTGGTAAATGCTGGGAAAGTAGAGGGCCATCGAAAATCTGGCACAGAGTATGAAGGCTTACAATAGCTAGTAGAGACAGAGTTAGGCAGGGGTAGGTTGTTTTGTGTTGGTGGTTAGGGTCATTTAACCCATCAGATTGCTTCTTGAATATTTAAAATCAGCGGTTCGAAGTCTTGAGTGCAGACTTTAACATGGCTTAGAAGTACCTGAAGGCTGCCAACCTCCCTTTGAGGTGACAGTATTTGATTCTATGTCTGTATCACACATTCAGTAGGGCAGATATTATAAAGCAAACAACTTGTATCTTAATTCTCAGTCTAATTGTTTTCAATCCCCATGATCAAGTATTATTTAATCCTCTGTTACAACTAGTGACATTTTCTGTCCAAAATATAGTAGCAAGACATGGCCTTTGGGAACTGCAGTAACTTTAATGGTGCTATGTAGAGGAAGCTGGTAGACCTACTCCACTTAGGGATGACTGATAAGGCACAAGGAATCCATACTGTGTAATGATTCTTGAAGTGTGTGCCTCCAACTGCTTATATTAGAATCACCTGTATATGTTTCCGAAAATGCAAATTCGTATACTCCAATCAAGCTAAGGCCATATTTGGAGATGTAAATTTTTTGAACAATATCCACAGATTAATCTGATTCACATAACAATTGAGAATCTTCAATCTGGAAAACCATTGCATTTTCAATGAAAGAGAGTACTTTATTAAAATAACAATACATTACCATTCATGTTGACTTTTCCTATCCTGAAAACCCAGAATAAGAATGATATAATTGTCTAACTTTGTTTGGTATATGTAAACTTGGAATGATCTGTTTTACTAATTGTGCTTACTGAAGCATCATATATTTCAAGATCGGCATGGAATCATATTGGAATCCTAATTAATCAAAAGCAGTAATTCACATGCTTCTTTGTGAAGCTAGCTGATCTTCTTTTCCAGAAACTGTTGATTTATTTTTAAGCTTTTGGATATTACTCATCTCACAGCTTGTGATTTCATGAGTCTTAGCATTTGGCTGTACCTGCTCCAACAAATACTGTCCCTGACACAAACTCAGTGGTACAGGTAGGGATGTGGAGATGGGTCTGTCCTTACAAGTAGGTGTATGTTTCCTCTTCTGAAATTAGGTCACTTAAAATGATGGGCTAATCTTATCTCTAGT
>NW_012151618.1:3878718-3880204 GCF_000956105.1 Propithecus coquereli | reverse complement strand
GTTCAGGTTTTCATATTTCAAAGTTTTATTTTGCATGTATATCAGCTTTGGAGGGATTGCAGGAAAACTCATGTTAATTGTGCAGTTAATCACCCCTGAATTTTTCTGACCCAGGCCATAGGTGAGGTCATTGTTACGAGGGCTTTCTCCATGTGCAGCAGGCTTCCTCCTGTCCATCCCCAGCCTCTGGTAGCAGCACCCCCCTTCCTTTGAAGAGCTGGTCAGCCCTGTCCCAGCCCTTTCAACCACACTAAACCTGTAACTCCCTTCTGTCATACCCATGAACATGTGCCTCATGCCTGGCTAACTGGAGTCGTCTGTGGGGTTTATCATGCTGACCTGTAAGAAATATTTCTCTCTCTTTAGACTGTGAGTTCCTAGTATATGACCTTAGAGCTGTCAGCAGCTGTGTTCTCTGCCTGAGGGAAAGACACCAGCACACAGAGAAAGCTGAGGAGGCATAAGAGGGAGGAAGAAGGGCAGAAGGAGAAAGAGGGAAAGAGGGAGAGCTCTAATGCTTTTCGAGTCCTCGGATCCAACTGGTCTTGAAGCCAATGTTACCTGTGTTCTTAGGGTTTGATTACACAAACCACTGTGGTCCCCATCGTGTTTAAGTTAGTTAAAATGGCTTTTTTTCTGCTGCAAAAAGAATTCTGATTAATATCTAGTGAGAGCTTGTTCCACTTGCACAATTAATTAGTACTTTAGAATAAATACCAACCTTGATAGTCGAACAAGCAAACAGTTTGAGAGGAAACATAATGAACTCTTTTGGTGTTGGGAAATGGAACCAGTGCTTATTTTAGGCTAACTCAGTTCTTTCTCTGAGCTCTTTGTTGTACATAGGTTTCGGGAAATGCAATTTGACAAAGGTGCATTTGAATCCAGGTGATAATGGGTCGTATTTTTAAATGAGTTGCTGGACTAGGCAGGGAAACAGGATGTCAGCGAGAGACATGTGCTTTCAAGTGTATGAAGAACTCTTTATTTGAGAAAATAGACCAGTTATTTTAAACCTCTTGCTCTTGACTTGTTCTATTAGTCAATGGCTTAAACAGCTGGCTGGGACGGCTTTGTTTCTGCTCATTTCCTTCTGTCCTTAGGAGTAAGAGTCTTGTTCTGGCTATTACGGTTAAGATTTTGTCTAGAAGAAGAGGGTAGATTAGATCCATGGTAACAAACCTAGAGTCTTCAAAGATAGTAATTGATATCTGAGAGCTATTGATATCTGAGAGCTATTTCCAATATTTCCAAAATCCCAAGGCTAAATGCATAATGAAGTCAGTGTATTTGGTGGGAAATGTACTCTAGAACATGAGGGGTATGAAAGAGATAAGAATGGAGGGGGGAGAAGGGGATGGGCATATGCACAAACAATGAGTGAGATGTGTACCTCCGGGGGAATGGACACACTTGAAGCTCGGACTTGTGGGGGAGGGAGGGTAAGGGCATCATATGTAACCTAATCGTCTGTACCCCCATAACA
>NW_012151618.1:3875015-3875333 GCF_000956105.1 Propithecus coquereli | reverse complement strand
AGTAGGTGTATGTTTCCTCTTCTGAAATTAGGTCACTTAAAATGATGGGCTAATCTTATCTCTAGTCCAATTGTTTCTCTTTGTCTAAGACCTATAAATACAGACAGAACACACACTGACTTCATTCTTAATTGTCATTGCCTCTCCTTTTAGTAAAGGATGTTCTTCTTCCTTGAGATTTTAAAGGAAGAAGGTCATTCTGGTACCTTCTACGGGCCTTCACTTAGGAAATCCACAAAACTATTTCCTTGCAAACCCTTACAGTGACTCTCCGTGTGACTTCCTGAGTCATGCTTGTTTACAGTTCTTGTCCTTAAA
>NW_012151618.1:3872379-3874718 GCF_000956105.1 Propithecus coquereli | reverse complement strand
TTTCCTTATACATGGGAGCTATGCTAGGGGAAAACTCTTGTCCAATGGAAGAGGTGATATATACTTGTTCTCTTTCACATGCAAAATAATCACAGATGGTCTCAGTTTAAAAGCTTACCTTGTGAAGGAGGAAGGATGCCCCTAATCTACTATTGCAGCTCCAGGGAGCTCATCAAAGGTGCATATTAAATATCTCCCACACAGAGAGCTATCAGGACAGCCTTATTAGAACAGAATTATTTTCTTTTATTCTGAATAATTCAGCTTCCATAAAACAGACATCTACAATTTCTAAAACATGATTGTGTGCCCACATAAGTTCCTGAATTTGGTGAACATATCACCAATTGCCTGAGGGAAGAGGTGAGGAGGGAGTTATAATAATACAAGGATCTCTGCAATTCTTTCACAAGTTCAATTTTAGAAAGGAATCAGATTGTGCTAAACTTTTTCATGAGGCTTTTGGGAAAGAGGTGCAATAGAGATCTTTAAATAAATAAATAGAACATGTTGTATACTGATCTGCCTCTAAAATAAGCCTAGACCCCTTGATCTACTCCATTAATACAGGAATTGGATTATCTTACATTTAGTTTTCTCCACTCATTTCTCTTATTGTGAAATAAGAGGGTTTTGGCCAGGGTTTTGATCCCTGTCCACATCCTCCTGTTCAGAAGGAGCTTCAGAGCAGAGGCAGCCATGGGTCTGTTGGGTTATATACATTCTAAATGAAGAGCTCTAAGCGTTATCTATCAAGGATTGATTGAATCCCGAGCTTCTCAAAATAGGGATCTTGAAATCTGTTTATCTCACTAGGTTCCAATCTTCCATGAAGGAGTTTCACTGAATTCTGGTCTCATGGGGTTGGAAGAGATCTGAAGCTTGAGTCACTCCTCTATCTCAGTTAAGGGAATATTCTTTATCCATTGGAACACGCCCATTGTGCTGCTCATCTAAGTTATTTTTCATGTAGAGAGTCATTGAAAAATCTAGCTCAGAATTTGATGGGACTGTGCAGAATTTTGTAGCATGTAGCAGAGAAGATAATAGATGCAGAGAATATGGCTCTTCTTTAACGGGTAAATTGTTCTGTGTGTTCATTGAACTGTGACACTGTCTTATATTTATTCTTTTCTTCCTCATTGCTCATTCTTATCCATATTCTTGACCTAATGAAAAGTCCTAATCCAAATCTTCTCACGCTTTTTTCCCAGTTGGTATATAAGAAATTTGAAGGTTTCTGAGTGGCTGAATAATTTGCCCGAGATCATGCAGACAGGTGGTGGTAAGGCTAGGAACTCATGGATATTCTTGGAACATCCAATAATTGTGTGAGGAAACAGCCTGTTTTTGTTCAAGTCACTTTTCATGGTGTTGCCTGAGAGAACCTGGGATAGTGGACTGAACTGTAGACGTCCCTAGGATGGGAAACAACTGTGAAGATGAATCAAAATAATAGACATGCATTGAACAGTGGAGAGAAGTGTTGCTTTCTCTCACCATATTAAGAGGATCCCAAGTAGTAACAACTACTAAATATTAACACTTACGTAGTGCTTACCATATGCCAGGCAGTGTTCTAAGTGCTTTACCTACATTATCTAATGTAAACATCATAGGAACACTTTGAGGTAGATACTGCTATTATTCTTACTTTATAACAAGAAGAAAAACACAAAGGAAAATCTCTGCATTAGGGAGGGAAGGAAAACCATGATTGGTACAGAGAAAGGCTTCAGGGGTGGTACAGTCCATTAATGAAGACACTTGGCTGCTGGTGAAATTAGGTCCAGGTATGTTCTGAAAATAATTGGAACAAAAACATGTTCAGAATGTCACCTAAGAATATGAGACACTGAGAAATTGGCAGGTGAATATGTTTCAGACACATTCAGTGAAGGAAAGAAATATGGCCTAAGAAATATAGAGTAGAACTCCCACAGAGATTCTGTGGCTCCAGCACTCTGTGGGTCTGAGGCCACAGAGACTTCAGGGCAGAACAGCAAGGTGACTGAAAGTTAGTGAAAAAAGATCTAAAGCCTGGCAGAAAAATATTCAAGAATCAGTTACAGGGTGCCCTTTCTGGAACAGGCATTAAGGCAGGACCTATTGGAATTAAAAGGAGTGTGTATAGAGCATCTATGTAATGCACTCCAGAATGAGAGGCAGATCTATGACACATTGGGAGGTGCTGGAACAGAATGAGCATCCTGGATAGACCTGCAGGGATGATGCTAATCTGAATTTTCCTCAATTGAAATTTTGAACAATTACTTTAGTATTTAATGAGTGGGTTAAAGTGAAAAGAGGAAAGATGGATGCTCGTGCCCCAGAAACTC
>NW_012151618.1:3862695-3869594 GCF_000956105.1 Propithecus coquereli | reverse complement strand
TATATATTAATATATTCATGTTTACTTTGTTTCTACCTCCGTTCCTTCTGGAGCTCCAATTACATGTAAATCAGATTTCTTGATATGGTCCTACAGGTCACTGAGGTTCTGTTATTTTTTTCAGTCTTCTCTTTGTGCCGTCTTTTTGATGATTTGTTAAGTTTTCAAGTTTGCTCTTATTTGCTTCAATCTTTAATCTGCTACTATTCCATTTGTTAAAATGTTCATTTCAAATACTATAATTTTCATCTCTAGAAGTTCATTTTGGTTCTTTTGTATATCTTTCATTTCTTTTCTCATTGTATCTATTTTCCTCTAAATCCTTGATCTTCTTTTTGTCACATATCCTGATGGTACTTTGTACTTCTCTCTCTATGATACCCAGCACAATTTCGATTACTTTGGCAAAATATCGTATTTATTGAATATTAGCGTCATGAGAACAGTGACTAAGTCCTATTCACCGAGACACCCTCAGAATTTAGCAGAGTGTCTAGCACAGAGTAAACTCAGTAAATATGCACTGAAAGAATTAATTAATGAAATAATGCCTTTAAAGAAATCTTATTTTCTATTCCTGAAATCCTAACCCTACTCACATGGAAACTTTAACTGTGGCATAAAGTTGCCAAAAGTTCCAAGAAATAGGGCTAGGATAGATAAATTATTTATCCTAATGATGAGAGTTAAAAATATTTTCTTAACAATTGGGGCAGAAATTGAAACTCTTGGGGCATAGGTTAGCAGGGCTACAACGGAAAGACAAACTTTGTTATGAAAGGCAGGAACTGGAATCAGTGGGAGAGCATAGGGAAAGGGAAGAGAGAAAAGACAACTGAACAACACGGCTGTGGTTTGGAGCTTGAAATGCAAAACAAGCCACAGGACTTTTAAGAACAAAGATGCCCAATACAGATTTTTAAAGTTCAGTGTGCTTCAATATAAAGCCCATCTGTTAGGCACACAGAAGAGACTTGTGTAAGTGATGCATGTGCATGCTGTGTGTGTGTATGTGTATGGGCGGGGGGAGAATGTGAATGAAAACGAATATTAATCAGTTGAAAGAACTGAGTCCATGTCTAGAAGGTGCAATTAGGAACAGAGTTAGCATACATGGGCTAGCAAAACTGTCCCTATATTGTGCTAGCTCAGTAGAACTCGGAGCCAGAGGTAACAAGAATGTAATAAGCACTTGCTGACCTCCTAGAAGTTTGCAGAAATATTGGGGGGCAGGATCATGAGACTTTCTACTAATATAAAAATGGGATTACATGCCATTTGTACCTGGATTTTTGAATCAGGTGACAGCTGATTCAAAAATAATAACTATTATTGAAAACTTTTTTTATACCAGGTTAAATGCTTTATAAATATATTATCATTTACTCTTCTTTAAACACCTCTGAGGAAAATGCTGTTGAAGCCCAATGTTAGTGATGAAAAGATACAGCTTAGACTGAGAGACTGTCACTTATTCGAGTCACACAGTTTGACGAGAGGATACTAGTGGGAAATTTTTTGGCAGGTAGATCAAGAACAGGTGGTCAAAGCAATAGAGAAAAGAGGGTTAAATGCAAAACTCCAATTACGTTCTCAGGAGCCAGGTCCACTGAGGGGAGTTATTTGACAAGCTAATTTTTTTGCTTTTTAAATACATTCATGGAAGAGTCCCAAGGTTGCCGTGGTTTGATTTGTACCTGCTTTGCCCTAAATGCAGTCATGTTAGCAAGGCCAATGGGTAGTAGCTAAGAGCACAGGCACCAGCATCAGAGAGCCCTAGATTTCAATTTTGGTTCTGTCATTTATGGGTCGGTAATCTTGTTCCATTTATTTAACTTTTGAGCCTCAGTTTTCTCATCTATAAAATAGAGGACATTAATACCAGTATTGGCTGTTCTTATGAAGATTAAGATAATTAGTATAAAGAGTTTAACACAATGCCTAGTACATAGTAACCACCCCTTAATAATTTACAGTTGTTATTATATCTCACCTACCATATTCCTACCCAACTGAGGGGTAGAATAGATTGGGAAGAAAGCAAAACATATTGATGACCTACTATGCATCAGACATCCTTTTAGATACTGTATTTATTGTCTTATTTGGTACTCAGAGGTCCTGTGCAGTGTATGGGCTCTATAAACCATATTTTGCAGTGGGGGAAACTTGAGACTAAAAGAGGTAAAGCGACTTACCTAAATTGACTCAACTATGTGAGGTTGACTATTAACCCAATTTGCAGATGAGAAAAATAAGGCTAAGAGAAAAACATTGCTGAATGTACATTTGTGCTAGATGTTCTCCAACTCCAAAGCTTCTCAAATCCTACAATCATCTGCTAGTTTTCCTAGGCCATGTCCCCTGTTGGGGTGCAGGAAAGTCTGAGTACTTTTGGGGGACTAGAGGAGAGGCTGGAATAGAGTCTATTTGCATGAGATATTTCACACGAAAGCTTTGTTTCTGAAGGAGGAGGGAATTCAAACATGACTGCTTGGGAGATAGGCTGAAGGAAGACAATATATTGTCATCTAGCCCACACTAGATCCCCAGGGAAGTGCCTGGCTGGCTGTGAGAATGAAGTCCTCAGCTGAAAAAGCACAACCCAGGGTTGGGGAGATGGCCCTACTTAGTATACTTGTGCAGGGAGATTCAGGCATAAAGGTGACTGAAGAGGATACAGGCTTGTGGCTTTAGGACACACCTCCTTTAGCGGAGAATTCTCATTCTTCCAGAGGATATTGGCAGCTGTGGCATTGGTGATGTCCTCTGCTTCAGGACTTTGTGAAAAGAGAGCCTAATGTGGAGAGGGGCAGGAACCTGGTGAGTCTGGAGTAAATCTGATTTACCAAGCCATGAGCGACCAACTAGAGGCACAATGCCCAGATGTGTAAGAGGGCAGCTTTGGGTGGTGTCATGAACATTGTGGTGACTCCCTGATGGCATTTCGACCCTTGCCTAATGTGGTTTCCAGAATTGTCCTCAGCTCTAGTGGTGGGCTTGATTGGCCCGGAAGTATTTTCATCCCTCTTGTCAATGATTGGTTTATAAGTAGACATGTGACTTTAATGAGACACAAAGACAAGTTTACTGAGGCTTCTGGGAATTTCTTCTTTGGAGAACCTCATGAGAAGTTGGTTTCTCTTCCCCTCGTGTAAGTGAGGAACTGATAGCCCCAGCTTGTTATTGACTTATAACCGCCCAGGGGAATCAGAATTAGGCTGAAGGTGTGCATGGCAGTGGAAACATAAAAAGCATGTAGGTCTTTGATGATGTGGTTGAAAGGTTAGGTAAACCAGTCTTGAATCTCATTCTACTGATGGACTTCTCTTTTAGTGAATTAGTAAACCTTTTTTTATTGTATAAGTTGATTTGAGTTGATTTCTTAGTTTCAGCTGAAAGTATCCTGGTTTAGTTGGAGAATAAAATCTAACAATGATTTTCCAAATTTATTTTTGTAATTTAGGTAGCAGCTGACTTGTGGTCAGCACATCGAGCTATGAGTAGAAAAAAGCTAAAATATTTCTACTAAATTAGTAGAGTGGTTAAGCTTGGAATAGATTAAAGAGATCTTACTTTGAGATAGCAGTGCAGAGGGAAAATGATACTTGGAATTCTGAATGTCAAGGAGATGACAGTTGGTCAAATTAATGCGTTGGTGAGTTTTGAGACTTGGTTATTCATTGAGAATGGGGGATGTTGTTGGAGGATGGTAAATGTTTGAACAGCTGCTATTTGGAATGCGAAAAGAATTAAGGAAAGATCAGTGCTGAGAAGCACTAAGGACCCAGCTGAATTTGGAGATCATGAATTTATTAATATAATGGAGGGAATCAGTTTGTTTTTGAAGTTTTCTCCATCAGGGCTACATGGGTGAGAAACAGAAGTGGTGTAAAAGGATAATGGGACTCCCAAATTGGGGCTTGGCAGAGAAAGTGCAGTGGAAGGACCAAGGCTCTAAGAAAAATTATAACCATTATTTTGATTGATAGTAATAATATTTTAACTTTCAACAAAATTGTTTTCGATATTATCACATTTGTTACAATGATCTTGTAAAGCAGGTTATTAATCATAGTTTACTGATGAGGAATTGGAGACTCAAGAAATTCATGCATTCATTCCTTCAATCACTCATTCATTTTCCAATCTTAAAAAAATGTGTACTGTATGCCAGATTCTGCTCTAGGAACTAAAAAATCAGAAATGTGGAGCATAAAACCTACTCTGAAAATGCTCCCTCTTTAGTGGGCATAGACAAAGCAGTACAGAAATGTAATCAGCTGAAGCCACAGCTGGATGCTGGGGAAGCAGAAAGAAGGTGCCCTCACTCCAGATACAGAGCTTGAGCCATGCGATCCTATTTGGCAGTGGTATGAAAGATGAAATGTTGGTGTTATACTTGAGATAGAGAAACAAATTGAGAGATCATTGTTATTTTGTAAGAAGTGATGAATAGGGTTTGAGAGGAGAGGAGGACCTTGAGAGCCATTTAAAAAGAACTGACTGCATTTGAAAATTGGGCATAGATAGTAAGAGAGAGGGAGGGGTTAGTATGACTCCAGAGTTATGAGGTGAATTACAGGGAGAATTGCAAGTCAGGCAATGGTAAGAATTTGGGGGCTTGTAATTAGTTCCAAGCTATTTCCGTAGTACCACACTTGATACCTTGGAGGCATCATCATTGCAGGGTTCTCCCTAAGAAGCTACACTGATCATTCACAAATGGTGAGAAGACTCAAGTCTTGTAAAGCATGATATTGTAAATTTCCTGTTAGTGTCAATAACCCATCTGATCATGCAGGACCTTCAGTCCTACCAAGGCCTCTTGGGACTTCTGGGAATTTCTCTTAAAACAACCTGTCACGTATAATCCCATGGGAGCCTTCTTTGCATTCTTGCTTCAGCATCATGTTGACATCTACTACCCTCAAACAGCCTTAAAGGGATTTCAGTCTTGCCTGAGCTGGGATATAAGGATGCCACTATCTGTGCAGAGTGCATTTTCCTGGTATTCTCAGAATCACTGTCTATTGGGAGGGGTGTTTCCACGAAGATAGCTACATGCTCTGCTCTGTCTCTCTTTGTCATCTGGCCCCTGAGAAACAGCCCAGCTACTGCCAACAATTCATAGCCTTTCAGCCTCTAGTCTTAAACACCTCTCTCTCTATGCTTAAAACTAGTACTAAGCACTGAATGGGGAGCAATTCCCTTTCCTGGTCTACCATCACTTTTCTCCCCCAATTTTCCAAATTAGGAAACAGTCCCACACAAAATAACTTTAAGAATGTCATCTCATGTAGAGAGATTCCAAAGGGGTCTTAAGTCTCCACTAGTTACACAAAAATGCAAGTCATGTTTGGCTCTACTGAGACATCCTGGTACATTTCATTTTCCTGTTTTCTCTCTAACACTACCCCTTCATGTTTCTACCCATCCACACTCTACTACTACTGTTTTATCCTTTAGAATATACTTTTGTACTGAGAGCTGTTACTCCCTGAGGGGACATGCCTTCTCTACCACACATTCCCAGGGAGGGGAGGACTGCGATGATGTCTTTCATTATCAGTCTCTGAGATTTATTCTGAAAGATGCTCTTTCTGTCTTTTGACTTGAGCAGCTGGTAAGACACTGTAGCTGGTTCTCCAGCATGCCTTATTTCTCTCTTCATTCTCAGTAGCTGTATTATTCTCAGGATGTCCCACTCATTTGTAGCCTGTAGAGTATTAGTGCTATGAGGAACTCCAGGGAGAAAATCCTAGTCCATCCTTACCTATAGACTCCCTTAATTTATAGATAAGAAAACAGAGTCCCAGACAGCGAAGGGGAACACTGTTGAGGTCAGAACCAGGACTGGTGTCAATTCTCCTGACCCCCATACCAGTGTACCTCCACTGCACATGAATCAGGTAAGGCAGATCAAGTTGGATCCTCACAATAGCACTGTGGGAAAAGCACTTGTCAACTCATTTTACAAGTGAGAGAACTGAGGCTCAGAGACCGAATGTCTCCAAGTCCCTACAGTGAGTTAGTAATGGAGCCCCTCTGGGTCCAAGTTCATCACAGTCAATCTTTTTGAGACTATGAAGACTTGAGAAACTGTGATTTTAAATTAAACTTGTAACCTGAGGTCTACACTATCCAAACAGACATACAATATATAACCACATTTTTTGGCCAATGTATTTCCTGATATCTGAAACATTCTTGTGAATTTGTTGAAAGAGAAATGAATTATTTATCTTCAAACCTCAAAAATGTCATTGGAGAAAAGCCTTAATAAAAATCCATCAACTTGGCAGGAGGATGTTTGGTTTTTGAGAGGTCACCTCTCTGGGCCAAATGAAGTTTGAGGATAGAAATAGTGAGAACATTTAAAGTTTATCATTTGCATTGTCTCGCCAAAGCTGGGATATCTTCTCTCATTTGGTCTGGCTGTTTCTTCTATGACAGGCTGATTGACATACCTACTTATAAGTGAGAATTTTTACATTTTTGAGGGAAATTATATATTTTTCCTCATAATATGGCAATGTTCAGACATCTCCGTCAATCTTCCATATAGTTAGGATATCTAACCAATAAAAATATCCTTCAAATTTAACCATCTCTAATGGATTGAAGAACCCTTTGGCTTTATGTAAACACTAAGTTACAACAGAACTGACTTCTCTTCCCTGTGTCAATAACTACATGTGTGACCTTGGGCAAATCTGAAGCTGTTAGGGCCTCTGTTTTCTGTTCTTAGAAACCAGATAATCTGTGAGGTCCCTTTAGCTGTACAAGTCCCTTAACCTTTCTGTGGTGGTCACCTGACTAAATTGAGAGCCGTACATCCATCTTGTCTAGTTAGGTATGCATCATTGCTATAAAGAATAAATGAAGTAATGGATGTG
>NW_012151618.1:3860353-3862645 GCF_000956105.1 Propithecus coquereli | reverse complement strand
CTTTTTTTATACCAGGTTAAATGCTTTATAAATATATTATCATTTACTCTTCTTTAAACACCTCTGAGGAAAATGCTGTTGAAGCCCAATGTTAGTGATGAAAAGATACAGCTTAGACTGAGAGACTGTCACTTATTCGAGTCACACAGTTTGACGAGAGGATACTAGTGGGAAATTTTTTGGCAGGTAGATCAAGAACAGGTGGTCAAAGCAATAGAGAAAAGAGGGTTAAATGCAAAACTCCAATTACGTTCTCAGGAGCCAGGTCCACTGAGGGGAGTTATTTGACAAGCTAATTTTTTTGCTTTTTAAATACATTCATGGAAGAGTCCCAAGGTTGCCGTGGTTTGATTTGTACCTGCTTTGCCCTAAATGCAGTCATGTTAGCAAGGCCAATGGGTAGTAGCTAAGAGCACAGGCACCAGCATCAGAGAGCCCTAGATTTCAATTTTGGTTCTGTCATTTATGGGTCGGTAATCTTGTTCCATTTATTTAACTTTTGAGCCTCAGTTTTCTCATCTATAAAATAGAGGACATTAATACCAGTATTGGCTGTTCTTATGAAGATTAAGATAATTAGTATAAAGAGTTTAACACAATGCCTAGTACATAGTAACCACCCCTTAATAATTTACAGTTGTTATTATATCTCACCTACCATATTCCTACCCAACTGAGGGGTAGAATAGATTGGGAAGAAAGCAAAACATATTGATGACCTACTATGCATCAGACATCCTTTTAGATACTGTATTTATTGTCTTATTTGGTACTCAGAGGTCCTGTGCAGTGTATGGGCTCTATAAACCATATTTTGCAGTGGGGGAAACTTGAGACTAAAAGAGGTAAAGCGACTTACCTAAATTGACTCAACTATGTGAGGTTGACTATTAACCCAATTTGCAGATGAGAAAAATAAGGCTAAGAGAAAAACATTGCTGAATGTACATTTGTGCTAGATGTTCTCCAACTCCAAAGCTTCTCAAATCCTACAATCATCTGCTAGTTTTCCTAGGCCATGTCCCCTGTTGGGGTGCAGGAAAGTCTGAGTACTTTTGGGGGACTAGAGGAGAGGCTGGAATAGAGTCTATTTGCATGAGATATTTCACACGAAAGCTTTGTTTCTGAAGGAGGAGGGAATTCAAACATGACTGCTTGGGAGATAGGCTGAAGGAAGACAATATATTGTCATCTAGCCCACACTAGATCCCCAGGGAAGTGCCTGGCTGGCTGTGAGAATGAAGTCCTCAGCTGAAAAAGCACAACCCAGGGTTGGGGAGATGGCCCTACTTAGTATACTTGTGCAGGGAGATTCAGGCATAAAGGTGACTGAAGAGGATACAGGCTTGTGGCTTTAGGACACACCTCCTTTAGCGGAGAATTCTCATTCTTCCAGAGGATATTGGCAGCTGTGGCATTGGTGATGTCCTCCTCTTCAGGACTTTGTGAAAAGAGAGCCTAATGTGGAGAGGGGCAGGAACCTGGTGAGTCTGGAGTAAATCTGATTTACCAAGCCATGAGCGACCAACTAGAGGCACAATGCCCAGATGTGTAAGAGGGCAGCTTTGGGTGGTGTCATGAACATTGTGGTGACTCCCTGATGGCATTTCGACCCTTGCCTAATGTGGTTTCCAGAATTGTCCTCAGCTCTAGTGGTGGGCTTGATTGGCCCGGAAGTATTTTCATCCCTCTTGTCAATGATTGGTTTATAAGTAGACATGTGACTTTAATGAGACACAAAGACAAGTTTACTGAGGCTTCTGGGAATTTCTTCTTTGGAGAACCTCATGAGAAGTTGGTTTCTCTTCCCCTCGTGTAAGTGAGGAACTGATAGCCCCAGCTTGTTATTGACTTATAACCGCCCAGGGGAATCAGAATTAGGCTGAAGGTGTGCATGGCAGTGGAAACATAAAAAGCATGTAGGTCTTTGATGATGTGGTTGAAAGGTTAGGTAAACCAGTCTTGAATCTCATTCTACTGATGGACTTCTCTTTTAGTGAATTAGTAAACCTTTTTTTATTGTATAAGTTGATTTGAGTTGATTTCTTAGTTTCAGCTGAAAGTATCCTGGTTTAGTTGGAGAATAAAATCTAACAATGATTTTCCAAATTTATTTTTGTAATTTAGGTAGCAGCTGACTTGTGGTCAGCACATCGAGCTATGAGTAGAAAAAAGCTAAAATATTTCTACTAAATTAGTAGAGTGGTTAAGCTTGGAATAGATTAAAGAGATCTTACTTTGAGATAGCAGTGCAGAGGGAAAATGATACTTGGAATTCTGAATGTCAAGGAG
>NW_012151618.1:3837622-3857393 GCF_000956105.1 Propithecus coquereli | reverse complement strand
CTGTTTCTTCTATGACAGGCTGATTGACATACCTACTTATAAGTGAGAATTTTTACATTTTTGAGGGAAATTATATATTTTTCCTCATAATATGGGAATGTTCAGACATCTCTGTCAATCTTCCATATAGTTAGGATATCTAACCAATAAAAATATCCTTCAAATTTAACCCTCTCTAATGTGTTGAAGAACCCTTTGGCTTTATGCAAACACTAAGTTACAACAGAACTGACTTCTCTTCCCTGTGTCAATAACTACGTGTGTGACCTTGGGCAAATCTGAAGCTGTTAGGGCCTTTGTTTTCTGTTCTTAGAAACCAGATAATCTGTGAGGTCCCTTTAGCTGTACAAGTCCCTTAACCTTTCTGTGGTGGTCACCTGACTAAATTGAGAGCCGTACATCCATCTTGTCTAGTTAGGAATGCATCAATGCTATAAAGAAGAAATGAAGTAATGGATGTGAAACCTCTTTGAAAAGCATAAATCATGAAGTAAATTATAGACATGATTATTTAAGTACTCAGACTATTTTTCATTTTTTTCCTACATAACTGGTTGCTTACACAAACTCTAAGAAGACCTGATAGAAGATATGATTTTCTTCTCTTATGGAAAGAAGGATCAACAAGGGGTCATATTCTACATAAAGTCTATAAAACCCTGGAATTTTATTTTGCAGAATGTTTCAGATTACAGAACAGACAGAAATGCATTCCACCCTCTACCCTAGGGATAGTGTGCTCTGTGTGGCAGGACTCAGCTCCTATGGGGAGAGTCGCATCAAACCAAGAACATTTTGGGCTTTCAAAAGGAACACAGAAGCAGTTGTGTAGGGAGAGACCCAGAGTATGTGGGAGAAGACAAGGGTTAATAACATTTACAGGAGAAGGAACATACAGATCATCTGGCCAAGGGTTCATAAAATCAAACGTCTTTGGGGTCAAATGGATTATGTCAGTAAAGTGAGCCAGCGAGGGCTGTGGGATACTAACGGGGGTAGCTGCAATTCACCTCCAACTGATGGAGCCGTGTTGGGAATGTGAGACCAGTGTTGCTGATATTTGAAGAAAAGCTGAAAATGTGGATTTCTGGGGGTGAGCTTTCCTGATTTCTAAATTTTGGAAAATGTGCTTCAAGATCTAGTCTAGGTACTACTAATCTGAGGTCTCTTATCTAGAACAACTCTATCGTTTTACTTAAAATAAATTTTCTCTTATTTATCAACTATAAATTATTCATTATGTGTTTGAAACTTTTCCTAGATCTAGTGATACAAGGAGTGGTAGAGCCCAGTTCTGTGGGAGTCAGTCATATGAAAAAGTAAGGGTAATTATTATATAGAATATGGTGGATACACTGATAGAGCTGTGGCCAAAGTAAAGTAGGAGAACATATGTGAAAGTAATCCACTGTATTAGGTGTCCTGAACTTTCTCATCAATTTGGTTTAATTTTTTAAAAATGTATCATGGCTAATGCTTATGCTAGTAGCTATAAAAACATAGTAAGGCTACTTCAAAGACAGCATTCCTGTTTCATCAGGCGTGATTACTGTTAAACGAAAGATGACAATTTTTCTCCTGCTTGGGAAAAAAATAATTTTTTTGAGAGTCAGTATTTGTGACCATTGTCCTGTCAAATTTTAACACAAGCCTTCATGCCTTGAGGGACATGAAACTTATAAATCATGTCATCCATTACCACCCCTTCTCAATCCTACTCTCCCAAAGTAACCCCTGTTACCAGTGTGGCATATTCTTCCAGTCTTCCTTCTGTACGTAGATGCTGTATAAAGATTCAAAAACTTTAGTGCACATATAGTAACAACACTTATCAGATGTTGGGCAGGTAGGAAGGGGAGGAGGGAATGGGTATATACACACCTAATGGGTGTGGTGCACACCATCTGGGGGATGGACACACTTGAAGCTCTGACTCAGGTGGGGCAAAGGCAATATACGTAACCTAAACATTTGTACCCCTGAAATATGCTGAAATTAAAAAAAATTTTTAGAAGAAAAATTTTTACAAAGAAAAATTTTGCCAAAATTAGATGATGCTATATTTACTCTTCTGTCATTTACCTTTTTAAGTATGGTAAAATACATATAATAAAATTTTACTGTTTTAACTATTTTTAAATCTATAGTTCAGTGCATTAAGTACATTTATATCACTGTGTAACCATCACTGCCATCCATCTCTACTTTTTTTTTTTTATCTTTCCAGACTGAAACCTTTTACCCATTAAAATACTAACTCCACATTTCCCCCCTCCCTCTAGTCCCTGACAACTATCATTCTACTTTTTTCCTCTGAATTTGACTACTCTAGGTACCTCATATAAGAAATCACATAATATTTGTTTGTAACTGGCTTATTTCATGTATGATAATGTCTTCAATGCTCATCCATGTTGTAGGATGTGTTAGAATTTCCTTCCTTTTCAAGGTTGAATAATATTTCATTGTCTGTGTGTACCATACTTTGTTTATTAATCTATCAATGGATACTTGGGTTGCTTCTGCCTTTTGGTTATTGTCTGCTATTTAATTTATTTTTTAATTTAAAAATATTAAGGGGTACAAATATTTTTGTTATATGGATAGCCTTTATGATGCTTCAGTCAGGGTTATTAGTGCGCCCATCACCTGAATTGTGTTCATTGTACCTGTTCGGTAGGTTTTTACCCCTCCCGTGGTCCTCCCTTCCTTATTCTTGATTTCCAATGACTTTTACTTCTTTCTGTACCCATGTTGCCCATTGATTAGTTCCAAATTATTAGAGAATATATGTGGTGTTTGTTTTTCCTTTTCTGATATACTTCAGTTAGGATAATGGTTTCCAGTTCAACCCAAATTGCTGCAAAGGACCTTAATTAATTCATATCTTCTTATGGCTGAGTAGTACTCCATGGTGTGTGTGTGTGTGTGTGTATATAAAATACACATACCAAATTTTGTTAATCCGCTCACGAATTGATGGGCACTTAGGTTGATTTCACACCTTTGTGATTATGAATTGTGCTTCCATGAACATTTCAGTGCAAGTGTCTTGTAATAAAGTGACATCTTTTCCTTTGGGTAAATACCCAGTAGTGGGGTTGCTGGATCAAATGTTAGGTCTACTTTTATTTCTTTGAGGAATCTCCATACTGTTTTCCATAGAAGTTACACTAATTTGCAGTCCCATCAACAGTGTATAAGTGTTCCTTTTTCTCTACATCCATGCCAGTATCTATTGTTCTTGACTTTTTAATAAAGGACATTATGACAGGTAAGGTGACATCTCATTGTGGTTTTAATTTGCATTTCCTTGATGATTAATGATGTTGAGCACTTTTTCATGTTGGCCGTTTGCATATCTTCTTTTGAAAAGCTTCTGTTCATGTCTTTTGCCCACTTTTTAATGGGGTGGTTTGTTTTTATTCTTGCTGATTTGAGTTCTTTGTAGATTCTGGATGTTAGTCTTTTATTAGATGGTATAGTTTGGGAATATTTTCTCTCATTCTGTAGGTTGTCTGTTTGCTCTGTTGATTGTTTCCTGGGCTGTGCAGAAGCTTTTTAATTTAATCAAATCCCATTTATTTATTTTTTGTTGTTGCTGTATTTACCTTTGAGGTCTTAGTCATAAATTCTTTGCCCAGGCTGCTGTCTAAAATAATTTTATCAATCGAAAAAAATAGAGGATAGGGAACCCAGAGCACCAGTTCTTCCAAACTTTGGGGAAGAATTATAGTGAATTCCTATAATTTTATGTTGCTTTTGCATTTGTTTTGAATGTAGGTTTAACTTTTTCCTTTCAGAAGCAGGGATCAGTCACCTGTGACAGTTTCCAGTTTTCTCTTCCAGTTACTTAATGTGCTTGACCCAGATATCTGTCTTACATAACCACTTTCTGGAGACCACCTCTCCATAGGACAGCTAGATACATCCTACTTGACTAGTCCCACTGACCCCACACCCTGCATGGATGGCACAGATATGCCTCAGTGACCACCTCTTAGTCACAGTGTGACTCCATGGAACTCATGTCTGCTTGCTCTAAATCCACCAGTTACAACTCTCTGCAGGAAACCTGCTGGGGTAATGCCCTGGGTCCCAGGAAAGGTTGTAGTGCACAGGACCTTCTCTTTTTTCATGCTGCCCACCTGCTGGTTAGCCTGCATGTCCCAGAGAGCTCCCCACTTTTTGTTGGCCCTGTAAGCCATGGTGTCCTCTTCTCTCTGGATCTGTAAGTAATAAACTGCTGCTCTCATCTCATGCGTTTTGTTGAGTTGCCTCCTCTGTGTCTCACCTGACCACCACACTTGAACCTGACTTTTTTCCTGGTTAGGGCTCTCCTAGAGAGAGTACTAATAAACTAAACACGGATCAGACAAGAGCCACAACGGTGTCTGCTAGTATAAACAAGTTTCCTATGAGAAGGACACCTGGTCACAGCTTGGACACATCGTTATTAAGCCATCTGCCAGGATAAAAGAGTATTCTGTGAAAGACACTGTAATCATCCGTGTCCAAAACCCTGGAAGCCCCAGCAGGGAAGGGCAGAGTTTATAGCTACTTTCATGCAAGAAACCTCATGACCAAATTAGAAAGAAAAAAAATGCAAGAAGAACTAGTCAAATCATCACAGTTAGTATTTACAAAATGCTTTACAGTTTACATAGTGCTTTTTTAAAAAAAATAGTAGTGGCACATAGTATTTAGCTAGTCGTAATTGGAAAATGTCTGGAAACCCTGGTAGCTGGGCTGGTGGGCGGTCCCAGATGAGGTCCACAGGGATAATTGTGTCTGACGATGTTTCAAGGAATATGAAGGAGATATTTTTTTCTTTCTATTGACAGAATGATTAAGGGGGGTACTGTATTTCTCAGCTTTTGGAGAGGATGGCAATGGGGGGACCAAAATGGTCAACCTCACAGGCCCTTTTACTTGCTCAGACCATAAGGGAGAAGTGGTCCCGATTCAGGGGGAGCAAGACATTTTCTGGAACAGACGTTGGCTGGTGGGGCCTAGGCAGGTGTAGGGTCTGCCAGGAAACAGAGCTTGGCACCAAATACAGCAGGGAATGTTTTGAAACTTGAGGAGTAGTGATAGAGGAGACATGGAGGGGACAGCACCCTTGCAGGGATGCTAGCATTCCCTGAGGACAGGGACCATTGATAGAAGAAGCCTGAGCTACTGTCACAAAGCTTACTGAGCAAAGGACATCCACTGTGGGCTAGCAGGAGAGAAAATCATGGCAGCTGTGGGGGGTGACTGTAGCTGTTAGATTAGCCAGTGCATGTCAAACACCTTGAGGCACTTCCCAAAATATCGGGGCCAGCAAGGGTGGAAATTTTTGGAACATGGATATTTCTCATAAGCATGTGAGGCCGAGGGTAGGAAATTTGGGTTGTAGTTGTTAATATCTCTTTATTTGTACTAATAAATGTGGCCTAGGAACATTTAGATTATGTTAAATTTCTAGAGTATTTTCAATTTTTGCTGACAGCATTGCTATGCTAATACAACACACACAAAGCTCATGTATTTACAGTGAAAGATGACACAATTTCTTAATCTTACACTGTTTTCCTTTTGAGATGTAGAGAACAGAAACACACTACTTTGCATGGCTGTGAGAGACTTCCTCGACTCAACATTTGTGAATTAGGCTACCTGAATTACACAGATGCACTATGGTGCTACGTTTTTAGCACCTTCTATCTAACTGAAATCAGATTCTTCAAAATCATGTGGGAAAGGGTCATGGGGCTGTGAACATTTGATAGTGCCAAGTTAGCACAATCCTCACATCCCAGGAGGCTGTGGGGTGAGACCAGGATTTTGCAGTTATGGTTGACATGGAAACTGTTGACAGTTGGTTGCTTGACAAGGATTTATGAAAGCTATTAAATGCTAGAATGTGTACCTGGTAGGAAGAGAATGATCTGGGGCTGGTGTATGTTTATTTTCTCATGGGAAAATGGTGAAGTAAGGAAAATGCAGGTATTTTCAAACGTTCCTACCTCAGAGGAATTGCATTAGCTCTTCTGTTTGCCTGCATTGCAGTCTGTTATTCCTACCCCATATTTTTCTTATTACATATTTATTTGTTGCTTCTTATCTCCCTTGATTTCCATAAAAACTTAAGCGTCCTAACAGTAGACTTGCATCTTCCCTGTCTTGTTCACCAGTGTGTTCCTCTCATCAGACAATGCTCGGCAAATAGTAAGCACTCAAAAATATTTGTTAGAAAATTAATAATTTTGGCCCATTTGGCAGCATTTTAATAGAAAACTTGGTAAACAAAAGTTTCACGTTTAGGTTGCATTTTCCCCTTCCATTTTTTAAAAACTATTTTGAACAAATTTTAAACTTTAGTAAAGTTGCAAATATTGCATGAGTTTCCCTAAACCTTTAACACATCTTCCCCTAGGTTACCATCTTACATTAACATAGTGCAGTGATTGAAACCAGTATATTAACATTGATGTAATACTGTAACGAATTTATAGACATAATTCAAATTTTGCCAATTTTTGTACTAATGTTCTGAATTGATTCAGGAACTGATTTAAAATCCCATGTTACATTTCTTTATCACGTCTCCTTAGTCCTGAGCCTCATTTCACAGTTCCTCACTAGTCAGTCTTTTTGTGTGTGTGTGTGTGTGTGTGTTTCATGATCTCAATCCATTTGAGGAGGACTGGTTAGCTGTTTCGGAGACTGGTTCCCTAAGTTGGATTTTCTGACATCATTTCATGATTATATCAAGGCTATGTGTTTTTGGCAAAAATATCACAAAAGTGATTTGACTTTCTCATGCATTATTTGTGAGGTATGTGACGTTGATCTGTCTTTTTACTGTGATGTTAACTCTGATCATTTGGTCAAGGAGGTGACTGCAAGGTTTCTTCATTATAAAGTTACTGTTTTATCCTACGTGATTCATAAATTATCTTGTGGGAAAACTCTTTCAGGCTGTGTCACTATACTGTTTTACATCACATTTTGCCCACTAATTTTAATATCCATTGGTGGTTCTTGCCTGCAACAGTTATTACTGTGGTGTTTGCCTAATGGCGATTTTCTGTTTCCATCATTCTTTCTAATTGGAATTCTTCTGTAAGGAATCTCTGGACCATCTCCATTTATTTATCTGTTCAATTATTTACTTATAACAATATAGATTAGTGGATATTTGTTTTGTTCTATGGATTATAATAAAAAATTATTTTTATTGCTCAAATTATCCAAAATTTTACCATTAGGAGCTTCTTTATGTTGGCTTCTATTTTTGTCAATGTGGCCCAATAATTTTTGATTACTTCCTTACTTTTTGGTACCACCAGATATTTCAGACTTATTTTTATTTTCCCAGCCTTAGATCTGGATTCAACTATTTTTCTCAGGATTTCTGACTCCTTTTATTTGAAAATGATACTTGTATCTCAAGGGCCGGTCTATATAAGTTTGCTTATTGCTTCTGGGGTATCATTGTTTTTAGGCCCTTTCAGCAGAAAAAGCTAGGAGCTAGGAAATATATGTATGAATAATAGCACATGAACATATATACTTCTATGTTTGTTTATATTTTCATCCATAAGAAGATTGTTGTTTTTATTGGGGTAGTGTTAAATTTATAAACTAACTTAGGAAGAACTTATATCTTTAAGATGTCATCACTTCCAGTGACAATATAGTTTCTTTCTATTGGTTCAACTCTATTTTTGTATATTTAATGGGTGTTTAACAATTATCCTCATGTAAATGTGGTGTATTTATTAAATAGGCACATTTATTAACATGTAACCTTTGTCCCTATTGTAAACAGGTTATTTTCCTACGGTTATGTCCTCTGTTTATTGTTTGTGTATGAAGGCTAAGATGCCCTTATTCTTCTAGAGGTGATTTTAGATCCACTATGATGGATCCTTTTGCTAGCCTCCCTCTTCTGCACTCCTGGCAGTTTTTTTAAACCTGCCCTTGCTCATCACAAAGTTTCAAGGTGAGGCAAGAGTGGGGCAGAAACATTAGAAATTGTGTACTAGATTTGGTGATTTTTCTCATTTCTGTTAGTTTGAAGTATTGGTGTTTTATCTGTAAATTAAATGACTTCTTTTGGGTAAATACCCAGCAGTGGGATTGCTGGATGAAATGGTAGGTCTCCTTTTAGTTCTTTGAGGAATCTACATACTGTTTTCCATAGAGGTTGTACTAATTTTCAATCTCACAAACAATGTATAAATGTTCCTTACTCCCTGCATCCATGCCAGCATCTATTGTTTTCAGACTTTTTAATAATAAAAGCCATTCTCACTGGGGTAAAGTGATATCTCATTGTAGTTTTAATTTGCATTTCCCTGGTGGTTAGAGATGTTGAGCACTTTCTCAAATGTTTATTGGCCATTTTCTATCTTCTTTTGAAAAGCTTCTATTCATGTCTTTTGCTCACTTTTTAATGGGATTGTGTGTTTTTTTTTTTTTTTTGCTGATTTGTGTGAGTTCTTCGTAGATTCTGGTTATTAGCCTTTTATCAGATGTATAGCTTGTGAATATTTTCTTCTGTTGTGTAGGTTGTCTGTTTGCTCTGTTAATTATATCCTTGGCTGTGCAGAAGCTTTTTAATTTAATGGTCACATTTATTTATTTTTGTTGTTGCTGTAATTGCCATTGGGATCTTTTTAATAAATTCTTTGCCTAGGCTGATATGTGGAAGAACTTTTATTTTCTTCTAGCATTCTTACTGTTTCATGCCATACATTTAAGTCTTTTATCCATCTCGAATTAATTATCGATCCTGTTTCATTCTTCTGTACTACTTATTGAATATGGCTTCTTTTCCCTAGTGTATATAGTTGTCTGCTTAGTGATCAGTTGGCTAAATGTGAATGGTTCTATATTTGGGTTCTCTGTTCTGCTCCATTAGTCTATGTCTGTGTTTTTGTGCCAATACCAAGATGTTTTGGTTACTATAGCCTTGTAGTGTAGTTTGAAGTCTGGTAATGTGATGCCTCCAGGTTTGTTCTTTTTGCTTAAGATTGCTTTGGCTATTCAGGCTCCTTTTTGGTTCCAAATGAAGCATACAATTACTTTTTCTAGATGTGTGAAATATGATGTTGGTATTTTGATGGGGATTGCACTGAATGCATAAATTGGGTAGTATGGACGTTTAACAATGTTGATTCTATCAATCCATGAGCGTGATATGTTATTCATTTTTGTCATCTGAGATTTCTTTCCTCAGTGTTTCATAGTTTTCTTTGTAGAGATCTTTCATCTCCTTTGTAAAGTATATTACTAGATATTTTATTTTCTTTTTGGCTATTGTGAATGGTATTGAGTCTTTGATTTGATTCTCAGCTTGACTGTCACTGGTATACAGGAATGCTAGTGATTTGCGTACATTGATTTTGTAACCTGAGACTTTGCTGAATTTATTTATCAATTTCAGGAGTCTCTTGGTGGAATCTTTAGGGTTTTCTAGATATAAGATCATAATCAGTGAAAAGCGACAGCGTGACCTCCCTTTTCCTGATTTGGATATCATTTATTTATTTCTCTTGCCTGATTTCTCTGCCTATGACTTCCAGCACTATGTTGATTAGAAGTGGTGACAGTGGACACCCTTGTCTTATTCCAGTTCTTAGTGGGAATGCTTTCAACTTTTCCCCATTCAGTATGATGTTGGCTGTGGATTTCTCATACATGATTTTTATAATTTTGAGATATATTCGTTCTGTGCCTAGTTTGTTGAGGGTTTTTATCACAAAAGGGTGCTGAGTTTTGTTGAATGCCTTTTCTGTTTCTATTGATATGATCTTATCTTCATTTTTGTTTCTGTTTATGTGGTAAATCACATTTATCAATTACATATATTGAACCATCCTTCCATCTCTGGGATGAAGCCCACTTGGTCATGGTGAAGCAGTAATAAAAAAGCTTCCAACAAAAAAAAGCCATGGACCAGGTAGATTCACAGCTGAATTTTAGCATACCTACAAAGAAGAGCTGGTATTCATACTGCAGAAATTATTCCATAATATTGAGAAGGAGGGAATCCTCCTTAACTCATTCAGTGAAGCCAGTATCATCTTGAAACCAAAGCCAGGAAGGGACACAAGAAAACAAGAAAACTACAGACCAGTAACCTTTATGAATATAGATACAAAAATCCTCAATAAAATGCTAGCAAACCAAGTTGAACAGCACATCAGAAAATGAACCCACCAGTTTAACAATATTGATTCTTTCAATTCCTGAACAAAGGATATCTTTCAATTTATTTGTGTAATTTTCAATTTCTTTCATCAGTGTTTTATAGTTTTTAGTATGTAGATCTTTTACATCCTTGGTTAAATTTATTAAAGTATTATTGAGGCTTTCATAAATGAAATTTTCTTAATTTCTTTTTCAGATAATTGTTGTTAGTATGTATAAATGCTGCTGATTTTTATACGTTGATTTTATATCTTGCAGTTTTACTGAATTTATCAGTTCTAACAGGTTTTCTTTTTTTTTGTAGAGCCTTTAGGGTTTTCTGTTAATACGTATATTTGTGATCATGTTGTCAGCAAATACACAATTTTGGATGCCTTTTATTTCTTTCTCTTGCCTGATTGCTCTGGATAGGACTTCCACTACCATGTTGAAAGGAAGTGGTGAGAGTTAGCATCCATGTCTTGTCCTTGATCTTAGAAGAAAAGTTTTAACTTTTCACCATTGAGAATAATGTTAGTTACAGGTTTGCCATATATGGTCTTTATTGTGTTGAGGTATCTTTTCTCTATATCTAATCTGTTCAGAATTTTTATCATGAAAAATGTTGAATTTTGTCAAATATTTTTTTCTGCAACTGTTGAGACAATCATATGATTTGTATTCCTCCTTTTGTTAGTGTGGTTATCACATTTATAGATTGGCTATGTTGAACCATCCTTGTGTCTCAGGGATAAATCCAACTTGATCATGGTGTATGATCCTTTCAGTGTTACATTTGATTTGCTAGTATCTTGTTGAAGATTTCTGCATCTATGTTGACCAGGGATATTGGCTTGTAATTTTCTGTTCTTATAGTGTACTTGTCTGGCTTTGGTATCAGGGTAATGCTAGCCTCATAAAATGAGTTTGGAAGTATTCCCTCCTATTCAGTTTTTTGGAAGAGTTTGAGAAGAATTGGCATTCATTCTTATGGGAATATTTGGTAGAATTTAGCAGTGAAGCCATCTGGTCCTGGCCTTTTCTTTGATGGAAGGCTTTTTATTACTGTTTCAATCTCCTTACTTGTTATTGGTCTGTTCAGATTTTCTATTTCTTCATGTTTGAATGTAAGAAGTTTCTGTGTTTCTAGGAACTCATTCATTTTTTCCTAGATTATCCAATTTGTTGGCATAAAATTGCCCATAGCAGTTTCTTAGGATCCTTTGTATTTTTGTCGTATCGGTTATAATGTCTCCTCTTTAATTTCTGATCTACCTGAAAGTCGAAGGTTGAATTTTTAAGTTTTAAAAAATTTTCAGTGTTAGGCTTAGCAATGTTGTGGTTCATTGTAATTTGTACTTTTTCTAAGTGTTTTCTTTCTTTTTCTTTTATGTGTAGGCAGAATAAAATAAAAATAGAGTTTAGATTCGGACCTGTGTTTAAAAGTTTAGAGTCTTACAGGGGCAGAGAACAACAACAATAACAACAACAACAAAAAAGGGGGACTACAGAATTGTGGGAGAATGAGAGGTTTAGAGAAAATTGAGAAGAGTCTGAAAATAAAAGTTCAGGGCAGGAAGAAAAATGCTTAAGTGAGGTTGATAGGAAAGAAGAAAGCATGAGGGATGGGGGATGCCAATTTGCTGTGCCGTTTTCCTGTCCTTGGGGCTCAGCATCCAGGGCTGTGTCCCTATCTGGGCTGGGCTTGCCTTGTTCCTGACTGCCACTCCCTTCTCTCAGAGCCAGACTCTCTACCTTCATCAAGGTGAAGTTCTGCTGGATGCTTGCCTGTGGCCTTTATCCATCCAAAAGGACAATGCTTTTTCTAATGGAGTCTCAGTAAAATTTTAGGTGTATGCTTGTCTATATCTTTCTATGTGCCTTGGAGCCACTTCGAGGATGGTAAGTGCCACCATCCCAGTCACTGGAAGTCCTCTTTTCCCCTCTGCTGAATGCTGTGTTTTGCAGCTGTGTGTGCATTTGCCTCAATACCTGCTGGCGTTTTGACCACTCACGTGATCCATGCTCCATTCAGCATTGTTTCATCTGCATTAATTTGTTTAAAATTAATGATTTCTTTAAAGTGAGTAGATAAAATGCCAGGGTCTGTGCTAGTGGTTATGATGAATATTGAAAGGAATTATGCACAGTTAATATATCTCCCCAGATTTAGTAGGAGACATAAAACATACCCATAAAAAATATAGTACAAAGCAGAAAGTATAGAAAAACAGCCTTGATATTCTCTCCTCTTCTATATTTGTCTTACATCTAGTTTGGGACAGGAGACAATGGAGAATTGGGATGGTTTGGGCAGGAGGTGTCATCCTTTTTAACTCCCCTCTGCAGCCCCAGTTAGTCTTCTTGATCTAGAAGGCTCTCTCCCCTGACTCCAACGCCTCCAGTTTTCTGGCTGGATCTTTGTTCTTGAAGTGCTTTCAACTGTTAGCCTCATTCAGGCCTCTTAATCCCCCATCAAACTCTCTTTGCTTCATCTGTCAGTACCTACTATTCTTTTATTCATGCTGGTGGGTGGGAGTGAGAGTGGGGATGGAGTTATCAGCCCCAAGTAGGGTATTTAACAGGTGTCTAACAACCTGTTGGCCCCTCTGAGTTTGAAGCAGTGGATTAGAGACTAAAGGAAACTCAGAACTCAAAAGATATTATTCTTTCTGACACTTCAAAAATACAGAGTTTCTGAGAGATTGGAAGATCTAATTTAGGCTTGAGGCCAAGGTGAGATCTCTTTCTGTCCTTTTTATAATCTCTCTAAATTTAGACCTTGAGGAAGGCCTAGGGAAAGGCTGTGTGCTCACAGTAAACTACAGGTATACTTTCGTAGTCATGTAAATAGAGGTTTGAAATTTATGACATTACACTTTGAAAGGCAAGGGTGAAAGTAGATGGACCATTAGTTTTTCAGTGCAGTGGACTTGCTACCTAGATGGTGAGGCCCAGAGCACATTAATTCATTACTATCTGATCAGTCTGCATTGTCTCACCAATGCTGCTGTTTGTTGGAGGGTGGGGTATAAAAAGGAAGACCTGCGTGGAAACATGAGGATGGCAGAATATGGCTTTTAGTCTAAAAATGGAGCCCACGTAGCCTATCTTCCCTACCTGTGCACACAGCTGCACCTCTGTGTCTCTGTTGAACAAAAACATGGCTCAAGCTGTGTTTGTTAACCTTTCACCCCAGGCCAATACACAGCTTTATTTTTATTTGTAACTCAGATATCAGCTTTTTCCAGTGGCTTACTTGGCAGATAATTATGGATCTGAAAACTTGGCTAGCTCAATTATCAAACTGGCAAAAAAAAAAAAAAATACATTTGTTTATTGTTTACTTTTCTTTCAAAAAGTAGTTTGGAATGCTGAGTTGTTTCAGAGGGGAATGAGTAGGCACGATATCTATTTTCAAGTTAACATCATTCCTGGGGGTGCCTCATGGAAATGGTTAACAGCTGTGTAACTGGGATGTGCCGAAGTCCCATCTACCTGGTCTCATGCTGGCTATCCTCTGGAATGAAAGATCGGGGAAAGCAGTCATAATTATTAATACTTACAGAGTCATTTCTGGACTATAGTTCTCTTTGCTTCAGAGGCCAAGAGCTGAGGCTTTTAGGTGTCCTGTGTGGATGCTTACTTCCTTACAACTCCATATCTCTAATTCTTTCTACCTTTCCATTTTCTCTGTCTTCCTAATTCCTCATTGCCTTCTTTCCACAACCTCCAGTGATCCCAGCCTCTACTTTCTGACTTGATTTTTCCCATTTTTCATTATGTAAACTTATTTTCTTCCCACTTGGGGGTGAAGTGCAGTCATATTTCTCTTCTAGTGACTTTAGCCAAGTGTTAAAGAGGACTTTCTTCTGCCCAGGCTTTTGCGGGTTTTCCAATGAGGAGGGGTCCTATTGCCCTATAAATAATAAAGAAAATGGTCTGTTCTTTGGTTTTAGCTCAGTCTCCCTGCTGTCTGTCCAGAGACTAATTTCATCATGAATTATGCAAGGACTACACACCTTGCTCCAATAAACATTAATTTTTTTTGCAAAGGCCAGTTTATATGAGGAATGAATATTTCATCAATTAATATACTCTTTACAAAATATTTACTCTGGTGTTATTGTGCTGAAGAGACATTCTCCTCTTTACCAGACCTGTTTTTACCACTGAATGTCTCCACTTTACCAGAGAATACCTTTATCTAAAGTTTTAAGCCTTATAAGAAAATTGACACAATCCCTGAACAGATTTTAGTTTATTCCATAAATTTCCTTTTTTTGTTTGAAGGGGTGTGTGTATGTGCGCGCGCGTACGCACGTGCGCATGCAGGTAGGTGGTCATCCTAGGTTGTAAGCTACCACTACCAAGAGTATATTACAAACACAAAGGTTTTAATTACAAAGGAAAAGGGAGATTCTTCTCGATCTTTTGAAAACTTCTATAGTTTTGAGAGGATGTATACAAACACCAAGAACCTAGTAAATGCCACTTTATAGTGATAATCATGAGTCAAAAGAATTGAGTTGCACGTGCAAAATAAAATTGCTACAAACCATTTCATGTAAATTATCTAGGAAATCTCTGTTGCCAGAGACTGAGCCTCATATCTTTAAATCATTTTCCTAGAAAACTATTATATTGTTTAAAGTTATTCTTGCAGTATGTAAGCCTTTCACCAGACACTTTGTATATAAAACATGAAGACATTTAAATTAATATATTGGATACCTAGCCTATAGATAAAAAATTTCAGGCTCATTTGAGAGCAATTTGAGTGATGGTTGGAACATTACATGTCTTTTAGTGCATGATTAATTTTACCCCCTGTGTAAATAGAAATAATAGAAAGGTTTTAGAAGATGAATGTGAGGCAGAAGGAATTTATTCTTACTCCTCATTGCCAAACCAAGCAGTGTTGCATCAACAGTAATTCAGATTGGTATCCTGAGTCCTAACTCTGGGTGCAAATATGTTTCGTGTGCTTTATACCAAATACAGTCTTATGGTGTATTGTGAAAGTTAAAATGGTAGGATGTCCTGTATCCATTGAGACTTTGAAAGATTTATGGTTCCTCTCATCAGTCAAAATTGAGGAAAATAAGAAAAATTTTTCTCATGAAATTTTTTCAGTAAGACTGTCAGTGAAACAGCATGCGTGGAGCAAACTAACAAAAGTTTTGGCAGCACAGTGTGGTCTTCTCAGATGGATGAGGAACAACAAAAGAATCAGAAACAAATAGAACAACAAACCAACAAAATACAAACAAAAAGCATTCAGCCTTTATAAAAGATTTTTACTGTCATTAGTACAACATGTAAAAGTCAGCATAATATAACAGAAAAGACCTGGTCTGGTCAGAGCTCTGAGATTAATTTGGATGAGTGACCTAAGCTCTCTGGGTCTTGGCTACCTCATTGAAGATGAGTGTGAATAATTCAGTAGTTCCAAAATACGGTCAATAGACTGGTGCTCTCAATGATGAAATTTTCATGGGTAGAAGGTGAAAAAATTAAGGACATTTAAAAAAAATGTTTTAAGGACTATTCTTTAATTTTATATTTTCTAGCTCCTTTGGGATTAAAAATATGATAACGGTTAGTGGTTATTTTAAAACTGTAACTTAAAAAATGCTGACAACTCTACGCTAATGCCAAAGATTTTCTTTTGAAACTTCATACTGTTTTCATAAATAAAATTTTAGAAAACTAGATTACAGTGTGTCTATGGGCTTTTCTTCGACTTCTAACTTTCTATTAGTGTGAAATCTTATGAAAGCAATTGCTGCAAGTAGTATACCTACAATTCAATTATAGATTTTTGGCAATACTTCCCAAAAGTCAGTGTAGGAGTAGCTTAGGTAATAGCAAGTGTTGGAAATCTGAATCTCTCGACACCAACACCCCCACCAGCCATGACACAGATCGACAAGAAGATACAGTTAAAACCATACAAATCTTATGCCTTCAGAATACCTGGAAGACAGAGGCACTAAAACTATAAGTTAGTTACCTATAAGTAGAAAAATAATAATTTCCAGTAGAATTGTGTCGTAAGCTTCTGTCCCAGGCCTTTGTGGAAAGCTAGGATATCTGGAAAAACTGCATGGAAGAAATAAAAGGATATTGATATAAAATCACTTCCAGAAAGAGAAATTTTTAGGTTTTTTTTTTACTTAAAAGTGACAATAATGAAAAAAAGTCCTGGGAGATCAATGCAGTGACAGAGTAGGAATTTAAAAGTTTACGTAGAGCTTCAGGAAGAAGCCTTGGAAACAAAATATTCAGGAAGAGAATAAAAATGAAGTGGAAGTCACCCTTTCGAAACTGAGTAGAAAAGGGAAAAAAACATGAAAGAGAAATTTAGAATCCTTCAAGACAAAAGAAAACTAAAAATTCAAAGGCTAAAAAAAATTCTCCTCCTTGACTCCTTAAAAAAAGCCACATATTAAAGAAACTGACTCACTGACACAAAAGGATGTTCCTGAAACAGGCACCTGTAAACCACTCCAAATGCCAGCCCTGTCCATGTAATAATAGACACAAGTGGTCTTATCTATACAAAACTAACTGAGAAGAAAACAGAAAGTGAGAATTAAAACTTCTGGACTGACTAAAAAAAAAAAAAATCCTGTAAAACCAACCCCGAAACAGAATAAAAACAGTATCATAGCACTCCAAAGTGAATTAAATATTTTCAGATGAACATGTGTAAAATAACACATGAAATCAATCCTGTTTGTCTGGAATATATTTTACTTCCCTTCACCTTGAGTCTGTGTGAGTCTTGTGAGTTAGATGTGTTTCCTGGAGAGAGAAGATAGTTGGTTTGTATTATTATTATTTTTTTTAATCCGTTCATCCAGCCTATGTCTCTTGAATGGGGAATTCAAACCATTCATGTTGATTGGTAGAATTGATATGTGAGATGCTGTTCTGTTCATCTGGTTGTGGAGTATCTTGTTGTTCTGTTTTACCTCTTGTATTGCTGTTTTATATGAACTCTGAGATTTAGCTTTTGGATGGTTCTACACTATTTGGTGACCATTGTGCTAATCCACATATAATGCAGTTCTGAGTATTTCCTGCAGGGTAGGTCTGGTATTGACAAATTCCACCAGTGTTTGCTTGTCTGGAAAGGACTTCATTTGTCCTTCATTTATGAAACTTAGTTTTACAGGATAGAAAATTCTAGGCTGGTAGTTGTTCTGTTTAAGAAGAGTGAAGATGGTGCCCCAGTTCCTTCTGGTTTGTACGGTCTCCATTGAGCAAAGTCTGATGGGTATTCCTTTGTAAGTTATTTGATGTTTTTGCCTCACAGCCTGCAGGAGTTCCTCCTACCTGTTGACTTTGGCCAGTCTGGTAACTATGTGTCTTGGTGATTGCCTCTTTGCAATGAATCTCCCAGGTGTTTGTTGAGCTTCTTGTACCTGGATGTCTACCTTTCTAGCAAGAACAGGGAAGTGTTTCTCTATTATTCCCTCAAATACAACTTCCAGCCCTTGTGCTTTTTCTTCTTCACCCTCAGGGGTGTCTGTGATTCTTATGTTTAGGTATTTTACATAATCCAGTACTTCTCACAGGATTTTTCGTTCCTCTTAATTCTCTGTTCATTATTTTTGACTGACTGAGTTAATTCAAAAGAGTTGTCTTCAAGCTCTGAGATTCTTTCTTTCGCCTGGTCTAGTCTATTCTCACAACTTTCCACTGTGTTTTGTATTTCCTTACATGATTTTTTTATTTCCAAAAGTTCTATTTGGTTTTTCTTTAATATGTCTATCTCTTTAGTGAATTTTTCATTCGTTTCCTGAATTGTTCTTCTGTTTTCTTTGAGTTGGTTTTACATTTTCTCTTGAATTTCATTGAGCTTTTTTATAATTCTATTTAGAATTCTTTATCTGTCATTTCAACATTTTCTTTTTGGTCAGAATCCATTGGTAGAGTGCTGCTGTGCTCTTTTGGGAGAGTGTCCTTTCACTCTGATTTTTCATACTTCTGGTGTTCTTGTGTTGATTCCTTCTCATCTAGATCAGCTGTTACTTCTTGTTTTTGGATTTTTTTTTTTGTTTGTTTAGATAGGGCTCCCCCGCCAACTCTTAAGAGTGTGTCTGTAGAATATGCTGGGTAAGAATGTTTGACTTTGCTTGTGGGTGCTTTAATAAGGTCTAGGTTTTGGATGGATACTTTAGTTACAGATATCCTTAGTGTGGTGTTTTTCTCAGTTACTAGTTATTTGTAAGGTATAGCAGTGGTGAGCTATGTGTGTGGGGAGATTCCTTGTCTCTCATTGGTGATGGAAGATGGAGGTCTTTGAAATCTTTTCTCTTTTCCTAGCCTGTGATCTTCTTGACAGTTTGAATGATATTAGAACAACCAGTTTAATCTCTGAGACAGTGGGTGGTGCTTGTGGATAATAATCAGCCATGCCCTTTATGATTGAGTCAATAAATGCTATAAAGGGCTATACAAGTCGTCCTCCCTGCCCGAAGGTGGTACTTGTCAGAAAGAGCCTGATATCCTGTTGTTTTTTTGGGATCTGTGACCAGCTGTAGCTCCTGAGGAGAAGTGCTCAAATGCCCCAGGTGGTAAGTGGGGTTTTGCAGCTCTCAGGGGACTCATTCTCAACCACAGCAGAGATGGGTGGAGGAGTGAGGCTGGACCAGGCTGGGTTGGGTGAGCCTGCCTTCAGGCTCCACAAAGGCAGGCAAAAGATCCCTCTCAGTAGGGATCAAAAGTCTGTTCCCAGGCTGCTGTGGAAAGCCACTGCTGGGGGATAGGGGGATGAAGTGGCCCCCAGCAAGCCAGAAAGTCTGTTCATGGGGAAGGGGACATCTGGGATTCACAGATTGGCTATCAGGAGTGGGTTTCACTCTTCTCTCTCCTCCCCTGGCCACTTTTTGATGAGGTTTGTTTTTTTCTTGCTGAGTTGTTTGTCCTCCTTGTAGATACTGGATATGAGTGCTTTGTTGGGTACATAGTTTTGTGAATAATTTCTCCCATTCTGTATGTTGTCTATTTACTATAATAATTATTTATTTTGCTTTACAGAAGCTTTTTAGTTTAGTTAAGTCACATTTGTCTATTTTTGTTGCATTTGCTTTTGGGGTCTTAGTCATAAATTCTTTGCGTAGGCCAATGTCTGGAAGAGTTTTTCCTAGGTTTTCTTCTAGAATTTTTTATGGTGTTAGGTCTTACGTTTAAGTCTTAATCTATCTTGAGTTAATTTTTATATATGGTGAGAGATAGGGATCCAGTTTCATTCTTCACACGGTTATGCAATTTTCCCAGCACTATTTATTGAATAGTGTGCCCTTTCCCCAGTGTATGTTTTTGTCTGCTTTGTCAAAGATCTGTTGGTTGTAGCTATATGGTTTTATTTTGGGATTTTCTATTCTATTCCATTGGTCTATATGTCTACTTTCATGGCAGTATACTGGTGTTTTGGTTGCTATATCCTTGTAGTATAATTTGAAGTCTGGTAATGTGATGCCTCCAGTTTTGTTATTTTGCTTGAGATTGCTTTGGCTATTCAGGGTCTTTCGTGGTTTCACATGAATTTTAAGATTGCATTTTCTATTTCTGT
>NW_012151618.1:3830950-3836592 GCF_000956105.1 Propithecus coquereli | reverse complement strand
TATTTTTTGGTTCCATATAAATTTTACGATTGTTTTTCTAGTTTTGTGAAAAATGGCATTGATATTTTGATAGGGATTACATTGAATCTGTAGATTGCTTTGGGTAGTATAGTCATTTCAATGATGTTACTTCTTCTGATCCATGAGCATGGGATTTCTTTTCATTTGTGTCCTCTTTAATTTCATCAGAGTTGTATAGTTTTCCTTGTAGAGGTCTTCTACCTCTATGGTTAAATTCATTCCTACCTGTTTTATTTTTGTAGCTATTGTAAATAGGATTGCCATCTTGATTTCCTTCTCAGATAGTACATTTTGGTGTATAGAAACACTATCGATTTTTATATATTAATTTGATATCCTGTAACTTTACTGAACTTATTTATCTTATCTAAGAATTTTTTCATGGAGTCTTTAGGTTTTTGTAGATAGAAGATCGTATCACCAGCAAAGAGGGAAATGTGACTTCCTCTGTTCTAATTTGGAAACCTTTTACTTCTTTCTCTAATCTGATTGATCTGGCTTGGACTTCCAGTACTGTGATGAATAGCAGTGATAATAGCGGGCATTCTTGTTTATTCCAGTTCTTAGAAGAAAGGCTTTTAGTTTTTCCCCATTCAGTATCATGTTAAATATGAGTTTGTCATATATGGCCTTTATTGTGTTCATGTATGTTCTTTCTATGCTCAATTTGTTGATAGTTTTTATCATGAAGCAATGCTGAATGTCATCCAATACTTTTTCAGACTCTACTGCAATTATCATGTGGTTTTGGTTTTTCTTCCTACCAATATGGTATGTCACATTTATTGGTTTGTGTATATTAAAACATTCTTGTATCCGTGGGATGAATCCCACTTGGTCATAGTCAATGATAATTTTAATGTACTGTTGGATTCAGTTTGTTAGTGTGTTTTAGAAAATTTTTGCATCAGTGTTTATCAGGGATATTGGCCTGTATTTTTGTTGTTGTATCCTTGACCAGTTGTGAAATCAAGATAATGTTGGCCTTGTAAAATGAGTTTGAAAATAATGCATTCTCTTCAATTTTCTGCAATTTTATTTTTAGAAGAACTGGTATTAGTTCTTTAAGTGTTAGGTATAATACAGCAGTGAAGCCATCAAGTCCTGAGCTTTTCCTTGATTGGAAATTTTATATTAGAGCTTCAGTTTTTTTAATTGTTATTAGTCTGTTCAGGTTTCCTGTTTATTTGTGATTCAATCTGGATCAGTTGTATGTGTCCAGGAATTTACCAGTTTCTTTGATTTTTCTAAATTTATTGGCATATAGTGATTCGTAATAATCTCTTATCATCCTTTGGATTTCTGTGGTATTATGTGTAATGTATCGTTTTTCACCTCTGATTTTGTCTTCTCACTTGTTTTCTTAGGGTAGCTAAAAGGTTTTCGATTAGTTTTTGAAAAACCAACTCATTGTTATTTTGTATTTTTTAAATCTCTATTTTGTTTAGTTCTACTCTGATCTTTATTTCTACTAATTTTGGATTTAGAGTGTTCTTATTTTTCTAGTACTTTGATGTACATTAGATTATTTACTTGATATCTTTCTACTTTTTGATGTAGGAATTTATTAAAACTTCCCCTTTAAGTATTGCTTTTGTTGTATGCCATAGGTTTTGGTTGTCTTTCCATTTTCATTTGTCTCAAGGAAGTTTTACATTTCCTTTTTAACTTCTTTATTGCTCAATTCATTGTGCAGGAACATGTTGTTTAATTTCCATGAATTTGTGCAGTTTCCAATGTTTCTTCTATTATTGATTTCTAGTTTTGTTTCATTGTGGTCAAAAAATACACTTGCTATGATTTCAGTTTTTAAAAATTTATTAAGACTTGCTTTGTGACCTAACAGATGGCCTGTTCTGAAGAATGTTTCCTGTGCTGTTGGGAAAATGTGTATTCTGTAGCTATTGGATAGAATGTTCTCTAAATGTCTATTAGGTCCATTTGGTGTAGAGTGCAGTATAACTCTGATGTTTCTTTGTTGATTTTCTGTCCCTTGCTACTCCTATTCTATTTTGGTTTCCATTTGCATGGAATATCTTTTTGTCCACCTCCAATTTCCTCCTCCCACCTTGGCAACCATGGGTCTAGGGAAATTCTCTGTGAGTGGCATTATGCTGGCTTGGGGGAGCGGGTGGCATGTTCTAAAATGACTAGTCCTCTTACTAATGTGGCTTCTCACAATTTGGTAGGCCCAGGGGGTTCTTCTGTTTCTGCCCTAAGTTATGGTATACTAAGGATGATATTTTTGTCTTTGAATAGTTTCTAGTTGTAGTTTTGTGGGGAGAGTGATGCTGAGGAATCTTTATATTCCACCATCTTGCTGACATCACCCTTGATAATTGAGTGTTTAGTTTCATAAGAAACCGCTATGCTGTCTTCCAAAGTGGCTGTACTGTTTTACATTCCCAGTAGCTATGAATGAGAGTTCTTTTTCCACATCCTCACCAGCATTCGGCATTAGTAATGTTATAGATTTGACCATTCCAATAGGTATTTGGTGGTATCTCATTGTTTAATTTGCAATTCCCCGATGATATATGATGTAAAGCATCTTTTCACATGATTATTTGTCTTCTGTATATATTTTCTAGTGAAGTGTTTTTTTCAGGTCTTTGGCTCATTTTTAAATTAGGTTGTTTGTTTTCTTATTATTCAGTTATCTTTTCTCTTTAGTTCTGCTTGCTTTCGTGGTATTCTCTTTGTCTTTTGCATTGTGTGTTTTCACTATGACGTAACTAGACACAGGTTTCTTGTTATTCATTTTGCTTTAGATTTGTGATTCATACCAGAAGATTGATATTTCAACAATTCTTGAAAATTTCTCAGACAATGTCTTCAAATATTCCCTTTTCACCATATTCTCTGCTTTAGAAACTCAAATTAGTGGTAGTCTTTTTCATTTTGTTCACCATTGTTCTTTATAGTTCCTTTTATATTTTCTATCTTTGTCTCTCTGTACTGTAATTTGGATAGTATATTCAGCTACATGTAAACCGGATAATCAAAGTGTTTTTAATTGGCCAAAAATGAGATGTTCATAAGATAAGTACATAAAACGAGAATAACCATTTGGAAAATTTTATAGTCATTTAATATTGATTTGATATTTCATTATCATTGTTGCTATTTTAACTAAAAGTATCAGCCTGCAATGAATTAAAAATTTAAAATGTAGTTCTTCACCACAGATAGTTTGAGATACACAAATCCTTATACATGCACACATCTGTCTGTCTGTCTACCTATCTATCTGCCTGTTTGTGTTTTTTTCCTGAACCATGATTGCAGTTCTTTTCTTCAGGGACAAAAATTAGGTATTGAATTTCCTTTGTTTTTATGTCAGTTATTTTTTCTGTTGTCGTTTTTAACTCTTTGTTGATGTCACTTTATTTTACTGATTTTCTCAATTCTCTTTTCCTGTTTTTTGTAGAATCTACCCTGCTTTCTGTCATTTCCAATGTGTGGTCTTCATCTCTGTAATGGTTTTAGTTTTCCCTGCCATCTTATTTCTGAATTTGGCATGTGTTTTTCCTCTTTCTGTTGTCTTTTTCACATATTTCCAGTTACACAGCTTGCGATGCTGTTTTTAAGGAGGTACTTGTTTCAGTATTTTTAACTCAGTTACTATCTTTGTTGATGATTTTCATTTTCTCTATGGTGATATTTTATGACTATATTTTTCTAATGTTAATTTTTCTTATTCTTTACCCCTAACATTTTAAAAACTTATATATCTCTGGGCCTGGTTCCATTTTATTTATTACTCATCTTTAAATATGTAAGCTTTTCCCAGACTACCTATTTGCAGGAGGTTTGTGTTGGGAAAGAACCGAGGTTATATTTTAGGTTGGCCAGAAATTTCCCTCAATGCATGTGTGTATATGAGGGGGTTCTTTTGGCCTTCACTTCTTTCTAGTCATCAACAATGGGAACCTGTGGGGTCTGGAAGACATGGCAAGGATCTTGTCCCTCCTTTACCTCTAGTCTTCCTTCTCTTTAGTGTCAAAACTAATTTAGAGAAGGTTTTATGAACAATCTCTGGATTTTTTCTGTGTTTGAACACTCTTGATATTGTTGGCTTTGCCTTATAGATGTGTTACCTATTTGAGGATATGAAGTCTGCCAGCTTTAAGATGGTAGCCTCAGATGTCCTTTCAGCAACTTTTTTCATGATAGTTTGACTTTGGGATTTTTGAAAACTCTTTCATATATCTTGTTGTTTGATGTTGACTTGGCATCTACTTTCATTAAAGATTATCTTCCTATTTGTGTTTCTTATTTTGCTTGTTGTTTCAGGTAATTTTTGCAAGGAAATCCCTACTATTTTATAACTAGAAATCTGACACTTTGTTTTAAATATGACTTATGATGTTTCAGATAAATCATTCGAAAGGGAGGATTCAATTTGTAAAAATCTAGAATATACCACATTTATTAATACCTTTGTTTTATAGTGCAACACACCTATTCCTTATTATTTTGCGTAACTATTTCTAGGTAAAAGGATCTCTATTACTTTATCACTATTTAAGGGATGCTTTATTTCCTAGTTGGCTAGAAAAGTGTGTCATTTACTTTAACATATGAATCATATTTGCCAAGGAGTTCATAACTAAGAGACAAACAATTTGATTAGCTTGACTATCTCACCATTATTGTTAGCTCAATTTATTGAGTAATGAAATTCTGTAATTTTACCTTTAAATATTTTTATATATTTCCCACATGTATCAAAATCCTGCTTGTGCTACTAGCATAATGCTAACTAATCTGTGTGGAAGTTATGAAGGAATGAAGATTCTGGTTGTCACCTAGTTTGGCACCTCGCGTAATTATGGTAAAGACCTGTGAAGCTTATCAGATTGAGGAAATATGTATTGTGGAGAGGTTCTCTAGGAGGCTTGACATATTCCCACGATGTCAAGTTCTGATACCACAGAGCTGAGTGGGCATTTGACCCATGTATGAAAACTGGGGGCTCACCAAAAGGCTAATTGCAGATTCCCAGACATATATTAGGTGTTTATTGTATCCATGGGGTTTTTATATCAGTAACTTTAATATATACAGTACCTCTCAAGGTAAATACTGTTGTTATTCCTACTTTACAAATAAGGAAAATGAGATTCAGAGAAGTCATATGACCTGTGTGAAATCACATGGGTCTGTTCTTGGCTGGGATTGAACCTAAGCTTTTAGACTGCTAGTCTAGTGCTCCTTCCACTCTGTCACCCTGCTCCTAGGCAGCTGCCTGGTTTCTTGCTACAAGATTTTCACACCAAATGTATGCTCTTGACTTAGTTTGGTTTCCATTAATTTTACATCAAGCTTTGACTTTCTGACTCCCAGCTTTTGTCTGACCCCCAGTGATGGCAGAGACCTAAATACCATTCTGAAGTTAAGTGACTGAACCTCTCCCAATGAGGATATATAGGGTTGGGAAATAACAGTTTTCTTCTATTCAATCCTGATGTGCCTGGGGCTTCCTAGATTATGGTTCTTTTCTTAGGTTCCTTAATATCTTAGAAATTGTATGTGTGAACAAAGAAGGCTTTGAGGCAGTGAGGACATTTTTAGAAATGAAAGGCATGTGAGACTATCACATTTTGAACAGGTAACAT
>NW_012151618.1:3827960-3830195 GCF_000956105.1 Propithecus coquereli | reverse complement strand
TGATTCCAGCAGAGTTTTCTGGGCACCATGGATGACAGTTACCAGTTTCAATCCTTGTATTTAACCAGACACACTGCCTGTTTTGTTCCTTACTTTTCCTCTTTTCCAGAAATCCCTTAACCTGGGATTTTTAAGGCCACTAAACTGCTTTTAGAAAATTCTTTTAATGCGATTAGAGTCATCTGTCATTTTGGTAACTTTGAGACATTTATTCACTTTCCTTTATGACCAATCATGGATCACTATGAGTGGCTACATCATATTTATCCTCAGGAAGACATAGCACTCTTGAGTGACTATTGCATCCCATGGAGAACTTCAATTTTTTATCATAGCATTAAGAGCTCTTGGTTTCACAACTCCACAGCTCTCTTTCAAATGACCTTCATTTATCATTTTTAAGTGAAGCTTGTATTAGTCTATTTGTATAAAACTTGAATTATCAAGCCATTAATGTCAGATGCTGGTAAGGTAGGTATAACAAAATGTCAATTTTCTGGCATTTTCAAGTCCTCCAGACTGTTGGGATCACTTTTTCTTGAAATATTTGGGCACCCTGAGCCCCATTCCACATGTTGTAGGAAATCAGCTTCTTCACCAAGATCCCCAAGGAGCTTCAGGGGGCTTAGGTCTTTCCATTTGTTTGCTTTGTTCTTCTCCATCAATGGAACTTATTTTTCTTTATTGTAAATATTTATCATGTATAACATGTTTTGAAATATGTATATATCATACAATGGCTAATTTGAGCTAATATTTACATTATCTCATATATCATGTTGTTGTGATGGAAATGCTTAAAATCGACTCTCCTAGTGACTTTTGAGAATACAATGCATTTTTATTAAGTATAGTCAGCATGTTTTGCACTAAATCTCTTGAACTTTTTCCTCCTGTCTTACTGAGATTTTGTATCCTTGGACCAACGTCTCCCAAACCTCCCTCTTCCCTTTCCAGGAAATTCTTGGTCTCTATATGTTTCTTGCTTCTGTGACTGCTGTCCTCTTTCTGTACTATCTTGGTTCATGTTGGGCATTATATCTATTACTTTATTTTCTCACAAGACCACCTATTGTATGCTGTCACGTGCAGCTAACCTTTACTGAAATTTCAGGAGATAAAACAGAATCAGTGATTAATGAACACCAGATAACCAGTGAAAATTGAGCATTAAATACTATCTTAAACCTTCATCCATCACTTCTCTGTCAGGAAGGGAATCTGGGCTCATCTTAGGTCCTGGGGGGTTGCCATTATCTTCTAGATCCTTCTCTTTATCCCTGAGACCTGTTATCTTAATAGCTGCCGGCTCTAGGTTGAATGGTAAGTCTACATTTATTTCTTTGAGGCATCTCCATACTGTTTTCCATAGAGGTTGTAATAATTTGCAGTCCCACCAACAGTGTATAAGTGTTCCTTTCTATCTGCATCAATGCCAGTGTCTATTGTTTTTTGACTTTTTAATAATGGCCATTCTGACAGGGGTAAGGTAGTTTTAATTTGTATTTCCCTGACAATTAGTGACACTGAGCATTTTTTCATATGTTTCTTGGTCATTTGTCTATCTTTTGAAAAGCTTCTGTTCATGTCTTTTGCCCACTTTTTAATGGGGTGATTTGTTTTTTTCTTGCTGACTTGAGTACTTCATAGATTCTGGATATTAACCCTTTATCAGATGTATAGTTTGCAAATATTTTCTCCCATTCTGTAGGTTGTCTATTCTGAATTATTTCCTTTGCTGTGCAGAAACCTCTTAATTTAATCAAGTCACATTTATTTATTTTTGTTGTTGTTATATTTGCCTTTGGGGTCTTAGTCATAAATTCTCTGCCAAGGCAGATGTCTAGAAGACTTTTGTCTATTCTGAATTATTTCCTTTGCTGTGCAGAAACCTCTTAATTTAATCAAGTCACATTTATTTATTTTTGTTGTTGTTATATTTGCCTTCGGGGTCTTAGTCATAAATTCTCTGCCAAGGCAGATGTCTAGAAGACTTTTCCCTACATTTTCTTCTAAAATTATTATGATTTCATGCCTTACATTTACATATTTTATTCATCTTGAATTAATTTTTGTATATGGCAAGAGATAAGTATCCTGTTTCATTCTTATGCCTGTGGTTGTCTAGTTTTCCCAGCACCATTTATTAAATAGGACTTCCTTTCCCCAGTGTATGTTGTTGTCTGCTACGTCAAAGATCAGTTCGTTGTGGGTAGATGGTTTTATATCTGGGTT
>NW_012151618.1:3826005-3827910 GCF_000956105.1 Propithecus coquereli | reverse complement strand
AAGCTTTTAGACTGCTAGTCTAGTGCTCCTTCCACTCTGTCACCCTGCTCCTAGGCAGCTGCCTGGTTTCTTGCTACAAGATTTTCACACCAAATGTATGCTCTTGACTTAGTTTGGTTTCCATTAATTTTACATCAAGCTTTGACTTTCTGACTCCCAGCTTTTGTCTGACCCCCAGTGATGGCAGAGACCTAAATACGATTCTGAAGTTAAGTGACTGAACCTCTCCCAATGAGGATATATAGGGTTGGGAAATAACAGTTTTCTTCTATTCAATCCTGATGTGCCTGGGGCTTCCTAGATTATGGTTCTTTTCTTAGGTTCCTTAATATCTTAGAAATTGTATGTGTGAACAAAGAAGGCTTTGAGGCAGTGAGGACATTTTTAGAAATGAAAGGCATGTGAGACTATCACATTTTGAACAGGTAACATGCAGGACCAAAAGAATGACATCTCAATAGAAGGGCAGATGGAATGATTGTATGATTGTCAGTAATAAAGCCCAGGAAAAAGACTCTGTTTAAGAAAAGACAAAGAAAAGGAAGGGAAGAAAAAACACTCACAAGTGATAGAGCTTTTGCTTTTAATATCTTCTAGTTCTAGAATCTCAGAAGAACTTATTTTAATTGTGCTTATAAGGAAGATAGTGTCCTTTTTCAATTACTTTTCCCTAGTACTAGCCTATGTGACTTTTCACATTAAAGGTTAGAAGGACGAAGTGAAATGTGAAGTGACAAGAGTCAGCTTTTCCTATTTGAGATTCTTTTAGAGGAGTCACTGACTGGCCATGTTTATCTTCACCCAAGTTGCCAGTCTTTGAGGAGTATAGCCAGGTGTGTGGTATAGAGCGGAAAATCACCTTGCTTTGGTGATAATATTGCATTACACCCTCTTCATTCCAGCTGGTTCTATTTGGGTAAGAAAAGCTACATTCTTCTACTGCTTCTTTATGGATAGATTTTCTAAGAACTTGAAGGAGGTCTCTCTTGAATTTTGGAGGTGTTCATATCAGAGAGTCACCAACAAGGGGACCTATTTATGAACATAAGGCCATGATCTTTGTATAACCACTGTAGGGTGAAGAAAAGAAGTTATGGCAGGAAACGAGAGGACTTCAGGAATCAACTTGATTCCAGCAGAGTTTTCTGGGCACCATGGATGACAGTTACCAGTTTCAATCCTTGTATTTAACCAGACACACTGCCTGTTTTGTTCCTTACTTTTCCTCTTTTCCAGAAATCCCTTAACCTGGGATTTTTAAGGCCACTAAACTGCTTTTAGAAAATTCTTTTAATGCGATTAGAGTCATCTGTCATTTTGGTAACTTTGAGACATTTATTCACTTTCCTTTATGACCAATCATGGATCACTATGAGTGGCTACATCATATTTATCCTCAGGAAGACATAGCACTCTTGAGTGACTATTGCATCCCATGGAGAACTTCAATTTTTTATCATAGCATTAAGAGCTCTTGGTTTCACAACTCCACAGCTCTCTTTCAAATGACCTTCATTTATCATTTTTAAGTGAAGCTTGTATTAGTCTATTTGTATAAACCTTGAATTATCAAGCCATTAATGTCAGATGCTGGTAAGGTAGGTATAACAAAATGTCAATTTTCTGGCATTTTCAAGTCCTCCAGACTGTTGGGATCACTTTTTCTTGAAATATTTGGGCACCCTGAGCCCCATTCCACATGTTGTAGGAAATCAGCTTCTTCACCAAGATCCCCAAGGAGCTTCAGGGGGCTTAGGTCTTTCCATTTGTTTGCTTTGTTCTTCTCCATCAATGGAACTTATTTTTCTTTATTGTAAATATTTATCATGTATAACATGTTTTGAAATATGTATATATCATACAATGGCTAATTTGAGCTAATATATACATTATCTCATATATCAT
>NW_012151618.1:3814358-3816115 GCF_000956105.1 Propithecus coquereli | reverse complement strand
TAGAAAAAGAAAAAGCTACCAGCCTATTCAAAGTTGTGTGGAGAAATAATGGTCTACAAATGGCTAGGTGTGATATTATGATGTAGATATCATAATATCAGTCATTTACATATATTTTTATCCACAGTTCCTGGCTCATAACTCCCATAGCCCTTGTTACCGTCTTGTAATAACATTGGGTTTCTTTAGGCCTCAGAAGGAGGCCTCAGAAAGTGTTGGTGCTCACTCGCGTGCGCGCGCTCTCGCTCGCTCTCTCTCTCTCGCGCGCTCTCTCTCTCTCTCTCTCTCGCTCTCTCTCGCTCTCTCTCGCTCTCTCTCGCTCTCTCTCGCTCTCTCTCATCTTCTCCTGCCCTCCTTTCACCTCCTTTCTGTTCCCAAGGCAGGAATCTTCCTTTGCGTGTCTGTCTTGGAGCTAGCTATAAAGAAATTGTCTGACCACCTTCTCTGGTTGTAGGTAATAAGACCCACATTTCAGAAGGGGTCCTTCCCCATACCATGGAGGAAGGAATGCTACACAGAGAGGCTGAGAATAATCTGAACAGATAGGCCTTGCTGGGTTTTTCCACTCAGTCTGTTAGCATTACATCATATGCTTTTTGTCCAATCACATTTCTACATGGTTGTCAGTTATGCCTATCCAATGAAGTCTCCACAAAAGGCCCACGAGGACAGGGTTCAAAGGACTTCCATGTGGTGGTTCCTGGAGGGTAGCACACCTGGGGGCTCTGAACCCCTTCCCACATGCCTTGCCCTAGGCATCTCTTTATGTGTATCCTTTGTAATATCCTTTATAATAAATGAGTAAATGTAAGTTTCCCTGAGTTCTGTGAGCTTCTTCAGCAAATTAATTGAGCCCAAAGAGGGGGTCATAGGAACCCTAACTTGAAGCTGGTCAGTCAAAAGTTCCAGAGGCTCAGACCTTGTGGCTGGTGGGAAGGAGAGGGTGGTCTTGTGGGACTGAGTCTTCAATCTGTGGATTCTGAGGCTTTCTCCAGGTAGACAGCATCAGGATTGAATTGAACTGGAGGACACCCATCTGGTGTCTACTGCGAACAGATTGCTTCCTTGGTGTATGTGGAGAGACTCTCATATTTGACCACAGAAGTGTTCTGTGTTGGTTGATGTTATGGAATGAGAACAGAGGAAAACACAGTTTGAGTTAGGTGTTTTTCCCCCAACATGCTAGGTAAACCTTAAAAAAAAAAAAAAAAGAATAAAGAAGGGCGTACTTGCTCTTCCAGATATTAAGATGGGCATCTCAAGGGCTTAGTAATAAAACTTTGGTGATATTAGGGCAAAAACGGGGAAATGCACCATTGCATATATAGAAAACTCCAAGACAGACCGTGTGTATATGGTGACACCACACATCAATGGGGAAAGAACAGATTATTTAGTAGATGTTATCTGGAAAAATGGACTCATTATATGGAAAAAAATTAAACTAGCATTACATGCAAGAGTAGACCCTAGGTGTATAAAAGATCTGAATGTGAAAGCATCATAAGGAGAAAATGGTTAACAGATAGAAAGGAGGCTGGATGCAGAAGGTGACTGGGTTTCTTTTGCGATCTGAGACATAACCCTGGTGAGGAAAATCTAAGATGAATACAAGAAGAGGGGCTATACACTAAGCATTGAAGGCAGGGGTCTTAGGAAGAACCCTTCCTTAGACAATGGGTCTTTGTGTGGTGGCACTGGAACCAAAATCAATTTTTTCTTTTATTAAGACAAAGGACATGTATAGTCAAATGTTT
>NW_012151618.1:3813245-3814308 GCF_000956105.1 Propithecus coquereli | reverse complement strand
GATTTGACTTTCAGCTTGACTGTTACTAGTTTACGGAAATGCTACTGGTTTGTGTGCATTGATTTTGTAACCTGAGACTTTGCTGAATTTATGTATCAATTCTAGGAGTCTTTTGGTGAAGTCTTGGGGAGTTTTTTAGATACAAAATCATATCATCAGTGAAAAGCGATGGTTTGAACTCCTTTCCCGATTTGGATACAATTTATTTCTTTCTCTTGCCTGATTGCTCTGGCTAGGACTTCTAGTACTATGTTGAATGAAAGTGGTGACAGTGGACATCCTTGTCATGTTCTGGTTCTTAGGGGAACACTTTCAACTTTGCACCATTCAGTATGATGTTGGCTATGGGTTTGTCACATATGGCTTTTATTATTTTGAGGTATGTTCCTTCTATGCCTAGTCTGTTGAGGGTTTTTTCATGAAAAGTGCTGGATTTTATCAAAGGCTTTTTCTGCATCTATTGAGATGATCATACTGTCACTGTGTTTGCTTCTCCTTATGTGGTGAATCACATTTATTTGCATATGTTGAACCATCCATGCATTCCTTGGATGAAATTCACTTGTTCATGGTGAATTATTTTTTTGATGTGCTATTGAATTCAGTTTGCTAGTATTTTGTTGAGCATTTTTGCATCTGTATCCATAAGGGATTTTGGTCTGTGGTTTTCTAATGTGAGAATATACGCAGTTTATTCATTCTATTGTTAATATATGTCTCATAATTAATGGGGCTAAGGAAATTATTAACATGTTTCCTAGAATGCATGTGCATTAAATATTTTTTGATATATTCTTAAGAGTAGAATTGCTATTTATCCGATTTAGTCTTCTCATCTTTGTAAGTCGGGTGAGAAATATGGGGAAGAGGATGTGGGTATTGGCTAGATTCTTTCCCAGTGCATGGTAGCGGGAGGTCAAATATAACTTTGAAATGTCTGACTTGTTTTTGCATTCTAGATTGCTCACTCATCCTTCAGTGAATGTTTATTAAGGACAATGTCTTAGGAACTGGGAGTAAAATTACAGTGAAAAAAATAGAAACTTCCAGTTCTATTGGCCCA
>NW_012151618.1:3764037-3802370 GCF_000956105.1 Propithecus coquereli | reverse complement strand
TCTATGTTCCATGTTTTGTTTCCCTAAAGATTTCAGTTAAAAGTACTTCTATCAAGTAAAGCATTATTACATTATGAATAATGCATTATGTCTTTTCAGAGGCAAGAAAGATGCAAAGGAACAAAATTCATAATTTTTCTTCCTAAGAATTGTTACTAGTTGAGTTGAAGGAATATCTATTTTGAGCTCAATTGGTGTTTTTTTCCTGTAATATGTTTAGGGATGCTTTTGTCTCAACCAGCCCTTTAATGTTAATCCTTATAAATTGGATAAGTAGAAAGATGTCACCGCACCTCCCCAGTTTTTTTCTGCTAAGAGTATATACATTAAACCACTGGATTCTTGGTTTTCATTTAAAATGGTTTCACCTATGTTATGGGTTGAATTGCGTCCACCCCAAATTCATATGTTGAAGTCCTATCCTTCAGTAATTCAGAAGCAACCTTATTTAGAGATAGGGTCTTCACAAAGGTAATCAAGTTAAAATGATGTCATTAGAGTGGGCTCTAATTCAATATGGCTACTGTCTTAATAAAAGAAACTAAGGAGACAGACACACAGGGAGAATGTCAATGCAAAGACAAAGGTAGAGATTGCAGTGATACTTCTACAAGCCAAGGAATGCCAGGGATTGCCAGCAAATCACTGGAAACTATGGGAGAGGTATGGAACAAGTCCTTCCCTCAAAGCCCTCAGGAGGAGCAAACTCTACTGATACCTTGACCTTGAACCTCTGTCCTCCAGAACTGAGACAATAACTTTCTGTTGTTTAATCTCCAGCCAGTTTGTGGTACTTTGTTACAGCAACCACAGCAAACTAATGCAGCCTGTGCTCAGTCATCCGGGAAGTGGCATCTTAGCAGAGGTTCCAGACTTGTTTTCATGTTTTAGATCTGCCATGTACTAAACTGTGTGACCTGAAGCTACTTTACTTTGAAAATCGGTTTTCTTACATTGTTAGTGGTTTAAACAGTCATTCTTCACATTCTCCTTGATTTTTCTTTGCTAGCAGAAATGTGAATAATAGCAGAGGCTGAGAATCTTGATACTTGCTTTTCCAGCCTCCCTTAGCAGTGGTCCACAACCTTTTTGGCAGCAGGGACCAGTTTCATGGAAGACAATTTTTCCACAGATGAGGGTAGAGGGGAGGCGGAGCTCAGGCGGTGATGCAAGCGATGAGGAGCGGGGAAGCTTTGCTGGCTCTCTGGCCGTTCCCCTCCTGCTGTGTGCCCCTCTCCAATTCCTAAGTTTCGTGGGAGACAACTTTTCCACAGACAGGATAGGAGTGGGGTGGGGTCAGTGGAGCTCTGTGGCCTGGTCCCTAACAGGCTGCAGACTGATATCAGTTCGAGACCTGAGGTTGGAGACTGCAGGTCTAAGGAACATAAAGAAAAGTTTGCTGGGAAGGTTTCCTTCCTTCTTCAAATGTAAAGCATGGGAAGAAACAGTCTGTTTTTAAAATTTATTTGTTATTGTTATTTATTTGTTGTTATTCCCACATGTGATGACTGAAACTATGCCTGCCATCTTGTCACCTTATAGCAACAGTCAACACGCTGAGGATGGCAGCATGGAAATTTGGGAAGCTCTTAGTCTCATCTGACATAACAGAAGCAATAAACCAGCCCTGGTCTTGCCTCACCCCAGGCTTATACTTGTCAGGCTCTCTTCTTTACATATGCTGCCATGTTTGTCCTCACAACAGTTCTAGGCTGAAAGTACTATTTTTTTCTCCATTTTATAAATGAGGAAGCTGAAGCATAAAGTGCTTTAAGTAAATTGCCCAAAGTTACACACAAGGATTGGAAAATAGGCATTCTGTCTTCAGAGCCTGTGCCCTTAGCCACTACTCTAAAAAGGTTTAAACCACTGTCAGTTGGGAATTCATGTTATGCAACACTGAAGGGATCCTGATGGACAGCCTTTCCTCTAACATGGGAGCAAAAACTCTACTCCAGTTTGTTGTGAGGATTTAACAAAATATTACGCTAAGCACTGGGCAAAATGCCTTGCATACGGTAAGTACTCAATAAATGTTTGTTCCCTCTGCCTTCTGTGAAGGAGGCAAGAGCAGCTGTGAAGACTGGAGGAGCTCCTGCCGCTGTCCTCTCCCAGAACACAGGGCTCTGTGCTGAGCCGGTGCCCAGGTCGGACCCCTGCTTTGGGGAGGAAGCGCCGTCAGGGTGCTGATCTGGACAGCAACAGTGTCTCCTCCCAGGTGGGGCCTGTCGGAGTCCCAAGTTATTCCATGCCCAGGAAAGTGATTCAGTTGCTGGAGTCTCGACACTCACGCATGGTGGCAACCTGAACTGTGAGGGACAGAGGCAGGGGTGGCTGGAACATGATGACTCGGGGAATTGGCTTTTGATTCTTTTTTTTTTTTTTCCTTTGCTGTGTAACCCCCCAGAGCAGTCTGGAAACAAAGAGGCCTGGAATGGCTTGAGAAGTTGTTTTTGGAAAGAAGCTTTTAAAAGGAGCCTGGAGAGGCAGAGACACCCTGTCCTGTCCTCGTATCCCAGAATCTATTCTTCTTAGTGTTACTGACTTTGAAGGTGCACATGTTGCTCAACTCCATAGTCAATATAAAAGGGAATGCACAGAGAGGCCTTGACCTTCACCCAGCTTAGGAATATGAAGCCTTTCATGTGCACATCTCTGCTCCCAGGGCAGGCTAGGGCATGAGAACAAAGCCGGGTCTTGGGAGGACTGAGAGGGACGTTATGTCCAGAGACTGTCCCTCCTATGTGGGGGGGGGCTCACGCTGAGAAGAAGAAATCAGTGCCTTACTTCCTGTGTACTGGCAGCATGGAAATCACTGTGAAAAACAGAACTTAGCCCAGTGTGCCAACCCTATTTGAAAGGAATTTGAACCATTTTCTGATGGAGATCTTTCAGAACTATATTATGTGGGTTATCTCAGATTGCGTATTTGAAGAGTGAATCCCTCTTGTATTCTAGATGAAATTTTAGCCCCTTCCCAATTTATGCAGCTGGGCAAAGCCATGATCTTGCCACTATTTCTATAAATTCCCCAGCTCCTTCATCTTCCAGTTTCAGAACCGAAAGCCCTTGCCAGTTTCCAGAAGACATTCAGCTACACAAGCTTTCTGATTTCTGTAGACTTCACTGAATACTGGTAGACTCTCAGGGGGAGTTTTTGCTGGTCCACAGTCTTGGCCACTTTTTTTCCTTCTCACTTTCATCACTCCCCATTTATGTCACCTCCCAATCGGGAACAACTTTCTCCCCCTGTCAACAAAAGTAGGTTTTATTTTTGTATTACTATTGCTCTGCAGTCCAGGGACCAGCTAAAACCCATGATCTCTAGCAACTAACCTACCCTCATTGAAATGATTTAAACATTTCCCCCCAACACAGACGTTCTTCTTAAGGGAAGTGATTATAGTAATCACTCGAATACATATTTAAAAAATCTGTTGTCACACATAATTTCCTGCTTTTTCAAACAGTATAAGCAGAACCCTAGTTGTTCTCTCTTGGATGTTAATGCTGACAGCAGTGTTTGCCCTGCGTTGTAGCAGTTCTCTCAGCACTTCCTGGACTGTTCTGTACATGGAATTACACAGCAGGACCATGGGCAAAGATGCTTCATTAATTCTACCAACTTCTTTCCTATCCTCGGTCCTTGATTTCTCTTACATATTTATCGCCTTCCCTTCTAATTTTCTGCTTTTGTTCTGTTGTGAAGCAGAAAACCAAGTAACAACAAAAACAGTACAGCTGATCTCACTTGAATAGGTTCCCGGTGCTGTGCTAAGCACTTTGTCTGCTCTGCCCCCCCACCACCGTTGAGATAGATGCTCTAACTTACATTTTTTTTTTCATCTCATAAAAAGAAGGCATAAAGAGTAAGTAGCTCCTTGAAACAAGCTAGCGCAATTAGTAAGTAAAGAAGCCAAGATTCAAAGTCAGAAGTGTCTGACTCTGGAACCCATAATTTTGACTACTGCATGGTTCTGCTCAAATTGTACATAATGTCAAAGTAATAGTTTTTCAGGAAGGTTTAGGTGATTTCCCTACAAAGAATTTATTTTAGTCCATGGAATTTGTGACATTTAAATTATCCATGCAAAAGAATCGTTAGGTCATATTTATAGGATCTAAGCTTTGGGGTGGTGGTGTTGGTGTGGGTTGAGAATCAGGGAGGACTTTGTTGAGAATGTGGTACTGTCATGACCCCTTGGGGCTGTGTTTACTTGAACTTCACTATTATCATTTTCATTCATTACTTCACTCACCAAGCACTTACCATGTGGCAGACACTTCAACAGATGGGGAGATGCAAAGATTCATATGACTTAGCTATTGTCTTTAAAGACTTTCTCTCTCTCTCTCTCACTCCAGGATCAAGTATGAGAGTGAAGATAGGATGTGATCAGCAAGAGGGTAAGAATGGGTATAGGACCTACTCAGGACTGTGGGTCTAAACAGAGTTGAAAAGATTGGGTGAGTTTGACAGACAAGAAGAGAAGCAAGACTTGCGTCAAAAGTCTTGTTAGGAATCTAGAAAGATGAGGGTGGCTTCTAATTAAATTTCAGGAAAGAGAAGCTATAGGCACTATGATTTTATTCATTCAGTCCTTCATTCATGGGCCAGACCCCATGTTAGAGACCATAGATGCAGATTCCTTGTCCTTGAAAGGCTCATTATTTTAGGAAAGATGAAAGGAATAAGTGAATTTTTATATAAAGCAATGGATTAAAAGCCATATTAGAGGAATAAACACACATTTGGGAGCTGCATGCCTCTGATTAGGGATAAGTCAAGAAAGGCTTTAGAAATTAAATTACACATAACCTGGGCTGCTAAATAAGTGTTTGTGGGGGCTCTGAGTGGGTAGAATGAGAGAATTAGATAAAGATTGTTATATCTGGTAAATGTGGAAATAGTTTGTATTTGCTTTTTAAATTTTTTTCTATAATTTGCAGAAACATTTTAATTACAAAAGTGATATAACTATTATGTCACTGTGAAAATTTTAACAGGAATAGATAAAATAAGCACCCCTTTTTACAAACCCTGCATCCTACATCCCTTCAATGTGAGTTTTTTTCTTAGAATTAACCATCATTATCAGTGTCATTATTTTTTCTGTATTCTTTTTAAAACATAGAAAAACTTTTGTGCATTTAAATAGAAATATAACCACATGTTGCAATTTTTTTACTCAACTTTATGTTCTAGATTTTTTTCATGCTGTAGAACCTGAGTACATAGAATGTATGTATGATCATCTATTTAACCATTTCCATATATATATATATATATATATATATATATTTAGCCATTGCAAAGAATATGGAAGTGAATATCTCTTTGCAAACATGTACACGCATATAGATACCAAAAAGTGGAATTTCCGGGTCAAAAAGAGTATATATTTAAAATACTATGAGATACTGAAAAATCGCTTTCCAAAGTGTTTGCATTTGTGGAAACACTCCCTCAACAAATAATGAGGATACTTACTTCTTCATATCTTTGCCAGGACTTGATATCATCAATCTTTTTAATTTTTGTTGAACTAACAGACAAAACTAGAATCATTTTATTATAAATACTAGTGATATTGAACATAGTTTCACATGTTTATGGGTCATTTGTTATTCTGTGAATTTCCTGTTCTCATCTTGTATCCATCTTTGTATTGCTTATTATAGTTTTGTAATTTATAGAGTTTTACAAATACATTCCTGATGGAAACGTTTAGCTATTACCTATGTTGAAAACGTTTTCTTCCAATCTATAAGTTCTCTTTTAATTTGTTTATAGTGGATTCTGAAATTTTCAATGTCGTAAAATGTATCAGTATCTTCCATCATGGCTTTTGTATTCTTGGATAGGTTTAACACATATTTCCCTACTCCCCCACTCCAATAAACAATCATATGTTTATTGATATGACCATATTCTTCATTCCACTAGTGAACTGAAAACTAATATGGATAGTTCAGCGCATTTTCAAAGCTGCAGAATTCCTATTAGCACATATAAAATATAATGTGAGGGAAGAGGATATAAAGAGAGTTAACAAGTATGTATTATCCATCTGTCTCTAAGGACTAATTAAATGTCTTTATATTAGTGAATTGAACTGATAATTCTCCATGATAATTTTGACCTACTTTTAAACAACTCTTGAGTGAAAGAGGATTCCAGAAAGATGTACAAACATTTTATATTATTTTCAATACTAGTGGCTATGAGCTACCTTCTTTTAGGCACAACCTTCAACTACTTGTCTTTCCTCCTGTATATTGATCAACAAAGAGAAGACATCATTTCTAGGTTTTCTAGGAGAGGTCTGGCTTACAACTTCAGGTACTTAAGTACAAGATTGGCTTTCATCCCCTACTAAAAGTTGCCTAACCATGGGATATAAAGTAAATTTCATTTTACACCCCATACTTTCACTATGAATGGGGACAAAACCTAATTAGACTTTAGCTAAAATTTTTAAAAACTGAATTCAAAGGCTGAGGTGTCCACAAAAATGTCCTTATTCTTAGATACATAAAGCAATTTTAAAATCCTAAAAACATCAGTCATTTAGTAGTAGACTTGAAACTGAAGAATTTGCCTTCTCAGAAAGAGAGGTCAGTGAGAAGGAAGAAGTAACCGGCATATTATGACATGGGAAGGTGAAAGTTCCTGTTTCTAGCAGAGCAATTTTGGCCAAAAACAATCCAGTGAGTAAAGAAATTAGAGTTTGCTCGGACAGACCTTTTCATGAGGAATGGTCAGGAGGTAAGTGAGTTCAGGAGTGACAGAAAGGTGGGTGGTGATGTTGTATGCACTATCTTTCCACAGGTCAAAGGATCCATAACTATATTTGAGGTATGAGGGGTAGGAGACATGCCTTGGGTAGCTCATTGACAAATGTTAGAGTCTCCAGTTTCCAACTAAGTAGGTTAAAGGTTAGGGCTGGACTTTGGTCCCAGCAGAGGAATTAAAGAGTTAGCTGGAGCATGAAGACAGAAGATCATTTCTGTTAACTGAACTCATATATAGTGAATTCATTCATTGTTCATTAATTTATTAAATATTTGCTGAGCATTTGCTATATCTCAGGCACTGGAAATAGCATGAATATTAAAGACGGACGTCTTTGTTCTTGTGGAGCTTGGATTCTACTAGGAGGAGATAGACAATAAAATTAAATAAGTCAAGTACAGACTGTGTCACATGTTGCTTTCAAGAAAAGTAGATCTAGGAATGGAGACAGGAAATATCAAGGTGTAGATCTTACCATTTTAAATAGAGTGGCTTGAGAAGGTATCTCTGGGAAAGTGGCCTTTGAATAAATATCTGACAAAGATGAAGGAGTAAGCTGTGCATCAAACTAGGGATAGAGGATTTTCAGGAAGAGGAAAGTGTAAAGGCTTCTAAGGTGGGAGAATGCTTGCCACGTGTGCCACTGAGGGTTCAGAGAAGCAGAACCACCAAGACACACACATGCACTGAGATTTATTATAAGGAATTGGCTTATGTGACTATGGGGGCTAGCTGAGCAAGACTGCAATCTGTAGGGCAGGTAGTCAGGAAGGGGAGACTATAGGTAGGATGGAAGTCCAGGGGCATGGGCCAATGCTGCTGTCCACAGGTAGACTTTCTTCTCACTGGAGGAAGCCACAACCCTTTTCTTAAATCCTAACTGATTAATTCAGGCCTGCCAGGTTATCCAGGATGATCTCTCTTACCTAAGGGCAAACAATTAGGAAGTTTAATTACATCTGTAAAATGCCTTCACAGCAACACCTGCAACAGTGCTTGACTGAAGAACTGGGGATTGTAGTCTCACCAGTTGATATATCAAAAAAGCCATCACAGCATGTTCAAAGAACAGCAAAGAGCCAACATGATTAAAGAGGTTTGAGCATCTGGAGAAACAGATAACAAGGCAGAGAGATAACATAGGCTGTTGGAAGGACTCTGGAACTTTCTCTAAGGAAGATGGGGAACCTTTGGAGAGTTCTTAGCTGAGAGAGGGAGGATTTGACGAACATTTAAAAAGAATTACTCTGGCACCGCTTAGGGGAATATATAGAAGTGGACAAGATGACATTATAAGTGGGAGGCTACGTGGTGCTGGGATTATTCAGTATGTGCTAGGCACGGTGTTCAGTGGTATCAAACCTCATTTCCAAACCCACTAGACCATAATCCTGAGGCTTAGAAAACACCATGCGTTTACTAGGTTCCAAGAACTATGACAGGCATAAGAGATGCAGAGATGATAAGGACAAAGCAGTGTATATCCCTTCATTTCCTCAAAAGTGGTACCATTTACAGTTGGCTTTCCTGCTAGCCAGGGACCTCCACTGGGACTACAGTGTCATGTGATGTTGAGCTTTAGCCACAGTGTGTGGCAGGTCTTCCTGTTCCTGGTCCACCATGTTTAGGCTCCTGAGTTACATGGTACCGGGGACAATTCAGCCAAGGCATAAACTTTGTTCTCTTGATTTTTCGATGTCTTTATTATCCTTTTGGGTTAAGTTAGAAAATCAAACCAAAAAAATAATTAGAATGAAATTGAAACATGGGGATGTTCCAGCTGTTGTTTCTTGGCTATTATTACCATGCCCGTTCTTTTAGGGTTTTCTCCTCAATCACCTTGTTGCAAGCCTGAGAACCACATTTGCCAGTAAGGCAAAGAGAGATATTTCTGATGTTTGGAAGGTGAGGGAGGTGGAAATTCCTCCCCTGGCTGTGGTGGAGGCAGCCCAGCAAGGGTACCTATAGTGATGGCGGCAGCTCCCTTGGGCCCCTGTGCTCTGTCTCCAGCTTTGGCATGGTAGGCTTTAGTTTCTCACAGTTTTCTGATTTCTGGATAGATCACCTTATCCCCCTCACCTTATGCTCTTCTAGCACTTCTAATAATTTAGTAATGACTTATTTCACTGCATTAATTTATGTTTGATTTGGAATATCTGCCTGAGCCCTCACTGCCTCAGAGGTCTTCTCTCTCTCTCTGCAGCCTGGAGAAGGTTCCAATTAGCAAACTCCTTTCTTTCCCTCTTCTGATCCCTACCCTGGCTCCTTTGAACTCTCCAAAGATAAATGGTTTGCAACAGAAGACCTCTGTCCGAAATAAAGGGGAAGGCAGGAGAAAGGAAGAAATGTGAGGAGGATGTCTAGGTGGGTTCAGAGGGTGGTGAGAGACATGTTCTAAGATAGCAATCCCCAACCTTTTTGTCAGCAGGGACAAGTTCCATGGAAGACAATTTTTCCACGTGGTGATGTGAGTGGCTGTAAATACAGATGAAGCTTTGCTTGTCACCTGCCACTTACCTTCTGCTGTCCAGCTCCCTTACCCCGGTTCCTAACTTTCTTGGAAGACAATTTTTCCAGGACAGGGAGGGAGACCACAGAGCTCTGCGGGCAGGCCAGTACTGGCTGGAGTTTGGGGACTGCAGTTCTAAGAGACTGGAGCGTGGGGGAGGGGAAGGGGAAAAGAAAAATCCTCCCCAAGATCTCCTTGTTTATTAAAACCCTTAAACACTTTCTATCCCCAAATCTTGTGATTCAGAAGTGAGTGGCATGAAGGAAGAAAAGATAGTCTCCTTTATTCATGGCTATACTTTATTTCCTCTTAACTTTCTCATATTCTGTAAGTATTTTTTCATCACTCTTTAGCCTGTTCAGGTTTTCTGGGGAGAGGTTGGGATGGGGGACATGATATTTTATTTATCTATCACCTCCAGTCATGTTTATATATGAGTTCATATAATTTTCACATGTACTATGTTTTTAATATTTTTGTATTTAATATAAAGAAAACTCTATTAAAGAGTTTGGGAAAGTTCGAGAACTTGCTTGAATTCATATAGCTAATAAAAATGGATTTAAGATTTGAGCTAGGATTATCAGACTTTACTGATAATAACCCAGAGATCCTTTGTTAATGAAAAGAAAAAAAACCCTGTATGAAGAATAAGGGAGGAGAATGTAGGTCCAACAGTAAATTGGAAGGAGTTCTAGTGTATTTTCGGACATTTTTATGTCTCTAGAATAGAGTATCATAAATGATGATCCTGTGGTGCCCTGATGCAAGTTTTTTGTCTGTGGAATTAAGATGAATGTTTAAAGTTAATCTAAAAAACTAAAAGATTAAAAACCACATCATATTAGTTATAACTTCACTTTTGATTTCAGCATCTTTTTAAGTCTAGCAATATCCCATCCATGAGGTTCTTTTCAAAGCCCTTTTTCTGGTAGCACAAGGTGATTAGAAAAACTGAACAAATGATGAGAGAAAGAAGGCCAGGCCCAAGTCTTGAGTAAACTTACAAAAGCCCTTATCAATATGGTTTTATGTGCTAACTAAATTAAAACAATTAAGACAGCAATCCAAATAAACAGGAATAATGCTTCACGCATCCTAATTTAGTGATGATAGTCAATGCGCAATTAAATTCCTCCTACCTGTCTTTGCTCACTAGAATTTCTTTTTGCTTTTAATAAGATGATTATAAATTCATTTAGCTTTGCTGCAAATAATCTGCACTTAGGTGTTTTCAAAATGTAGTCTATTCTTTAATTATTCAAAGACTTTCTTTTTTTTTTATTTCAGCATATTATGGGGGTACAGATGTTTAGGTTACATATGTTGCCCTTGCCTCCCCTTGTCCCCCCAAGTCCGAGCTTCAAGTGTGTCCATCCCAAAGACTTTCTTTTTGTGGCAGAGTTGATCTCTATCTCCTAGGTTGCACCCTGACCACAGAAACAAAAGAATTTTTGATGTTTGATATGGGAAAAACTTTGGATATCATATGTTAATCTACTTATTATGAATGAATAGTTAATTCTCAAATTCTTTTTTTTAAGATAACCCCCAAATGCATTGAACGTTTATTCTACTTATTGTGTGTCAGGTACTGTTCTAAGCATTTTACCTGTATTAATTCATTTAATGCTCACAGCAGCCCTTGGAGACAAAAGCAGTTATTCCCATTTTACCCACGGGGAAACAGGCACAAAGAGATGAATTGGTTCGTGCAAGGTCATACCTCAGAAAGGAGCCAGACCGAGGATTCCTCTCTTGGGCATTGCACCCTTGCGTGTTGCTCACACAGCCTCTGTATGTGCAGGGCTGTGCTGCCTTAGCGCTGCCTGAGTCCAGGCCTCTTGCTTCCTACTCTCCTGACAAAATAGGAGTATCATCTAGGTCTGACTTGACTGTCTCTTGGCTTTCTGTTCTTCTCTTGAAGTTTCATTACAAAAATTCTACTTGGTTCTCTTTTGTACTCTTCCTTCCTAGTTTATTGCCTGCTTGCCTGTCTTTTAGCAATCTCTTACAGAATTGACTCCCAGGTCCTATATACCATGTATGGATTTACATTTTATAAAAAGTTTTAGAGGTAATAAAAACATTAAAAATTGAGGAGAGATTACTGCCTCCATATATTTTCTCACTCAGACCTAATTCCAAAATACTGAATTTTTAAATAAATACAAATGGCCTTTTTTCTAACTATAAAAATAACATGATGGTATTATAGAAATTCAGGCTGTGCATGAAATTGTAAAGAAGATTGTCAAAATCACCCTACATTTCTACCTCCAAAAGATAGCTCCTGTTAACAACTGTTGGCAGAGTCAGAGGAAGTACTAACAGTGACTGATCAGGCAGCAGCCCTTGAATGCATACTTCCAGTGATAGGGAAACTTTATCACAAGGTAGCCCACACTCTGTTTGAACTGTTTTAGCTGTTGGAATATTCCCTCTTTGGAAGATAGATAGAAATACTTGACATGCATGTATCCCTTCTTCCTTCCCACACCTCGGCAGACATTACTAATTGATCATTGTGGATCATTGTGCTTTATCACTTAGCCTCTAGGCAGCTACTACCAAGCCTTGGCAATGGCATGCAAGATGAAACCTCTCTGCCATCCTGTTATGTGTTGACACTGAGCCATTAATCTGTTTTAGGGACTTTTATTCAACTTCCTGCCAACATCTTAGAGTTCTGGGAAATCGCCTGTAGGTGTATAATGTGCTTTATGACTTTTTATAAGAACATAGCGGTGACTTAAAGAATTTTTTTTTTTTATGGACAGATGCATCATCTAGATTTTTATCATTCTTTGACTTTTTTGGAACATTAAAAACCAAAAAATAAGGCACTTTTATAAGATAAAGGGTTGTTTTATGCTCAGCTATGATTTATTCAGTTCTCAAAGGACGCATCCTTCTATTATATGTGCTTCATATCTGTACATAAGGGTAAGGCTGGGCCCTGTTCTCAAGCTGACAGGCAAACCTTGTAAATACTGAGTTCTGCCAGATGGAAGTACTCATTGCAATGAAACCTAGTCCTCCGCTAAGGTAGGCAGTTGTGTGCTTAGCCTTTTGCCACATGCCTAGCTTCCTTGGAGAGGAGAGTGAGGAGTTATATTCTCTCTGTTGTTCACAAAGGAAAGGTTAAAGAACTGACTGCTTCCTCACCGTGGATTTGCTGCCTTGGGGAATATCACCCCAAAAAGATATTTGCAGAAGCAAGGTCAAGGTGGGGTAGAGAAGTTAGAATCATCTCTGATATACCTTTTTCTCTCACTCCCCATATCCAATCCAACAGTAAGTCCAGTTAACTCTGCTTGAAAAATTTACCCTGAATCTTGAGCACTTTTCAGACTCTCAATCTGCCCATATTCATACCCTGGCTCCCTAATTCCCTAGCAGTGTAACCTGGGGAACATTCATTTAACTTCTCTCTGCCTTGCTCATCTATAAAATGGAGATAAAGTGGCAACCATACAGGGTTGTATGAGGATTAAATGAGTTAAGACAAATGCTAAAAAAAAAAAAAAAAAAAAAAAAAAGGTGGCTGGTGTCTTCAATTATAAGTATTAGGGACACACTTTTCAGAGTCTCACAAATGTACATGTCAAGTCTGAATTACTGTAGAGAATCAATGTTAGAAGGAACTTCAAGGATGAGCTAGCCTAATAGCCTTGTTTACAAAGAAGCAACCTAAGGTCCAGAGAAACGAAATCTCTTTGAATTCACATAATAACGTGGAGTGAGTTTGGGTTAGGATGAAGTCCTCCATGATATGTTGAGAAGGACACTGGTTAAGAATCGCAAGTCTCCTATCTGTCTAAAGTGCTCCACTTTTATAAGGACCAGTCTAGGGTTTTGGCCTGTCCAACAATCTTCCTGACCTTCAGCATTGGTGAAGATTTTTTGAGCATTGCTCAGCCCTGCACAGTTCCATAAGAGCCTGTTTCTGCCCCCTTACCTATGGGATGCTTCAGGGCCCACTGGTGTACATTTTCTATTTACAGATAAACCCCTGATCAGATGGACTCAATCCATACTTTGCGCCCCATTCTGTATATTATTTTGGTGACAGACCATATTCCCATTTCCATGTTATTTTGCTTCCTGACTAGGCACAGCCCTTGGAGTCTCCCTGCGGCTTCAGTCCCTGAGGACTCTGTCCCTTAGTGTGCTCTTTCTAGCCAACTCATCCCAAATTTGCAGATGGGACCCAGGCAGTCTCCAAAGTGTGCCCAGCACTGTGCTAGATGCTGGTAGAGACAAAAGGCCCTGGAAACTCTATTCCGGCCTTTGAGCAGTTGCCTGACAACAAAGTTTCAACTTTTTATTGTAGTTTACAAGGTCCTTTTTCAAGATTTGGGTCCGACCTTAAAATGAGCAAGTCTTCGTATTCCCTGAACAAATTATCCTCCCTCCAGTTCCAGTTCAACACCACAGATTACATTCTAGTCCTTCCGCTTTCCTTATTTGTAACTTTTTCCTTCAGCAGTATAAAACTTAGTTCCCGTTAATGATGTTTTTAAAATAACTTCTGATTTTGAAATAATTTTGGACACACATAAAATTTACAAAGATGATACAGAAAATTCCTGTGTATCTCTCACCCAGTTTCTGCTAACATTATCATCTTGCATAGCCCCGATGCATTTGTTAAAAGTAAAAAATTATAATTAAACATCAGACTTTATTCATATTTTACCACTTTTCCCCACTGATGTCCTTTTTCTGTTCCAAGATCCAATACAGGATACTGCATGGTATTTAGCCCTCACTATTTTTAAAGGTACTATCCACATAGTGCTGGTTCTGCAGCCTGAAGGTGAGGTAAAGGTCTATTTTCAGTGGTTTTTGCCATATAAAAGTCAAACGTGTGGCCTTTCTGAATATAAGTGAATTTTGATCTCAATTTGAAGTAGAAAATGTTTAGAGGTGTCAAGACACAGTACAAGGAAAAGTCAATGTGAAATAGCTACTTTCTTTCCCATGAGTGATAAAATTTTAAGATCACAATATTATTTCCACTACAATAACATGAACAATGTGAACGATGGCTTTATTGTCACTGAGTGTTTTGTTGGGCACATTTTTATTGAGTCAATTCATATTTTAAATTTCTAGACATGGAGAAAAAAATGGGGTTGGCTAAGATAGGCAAGCAGAATTCTGCTTCCAATATATTGTATCTTCCCTTCTCCGTAAAATAAGCCACCCATGGTGCTAGAAACTTGTACACACATTATTTTAATTCCACAAAACCTGATGCAGTTCTCTTCCTTGTTTTTGGAAATGAGAAAATTTAGCCATAAAGTATTTTAAAAAGTATCTCAGGAATGCTGCCAGGGATGTCAGCAAGGTCAGTAATGCGATTAGCATCACTTTGTGCTTGTTCCCTCACAAAAAGGGACTGAAACAACAAATAGACAACTGTGTTTTGACTAGGGTGTCTGAAGTATGCTGGAAGCACCAGGGGAGTGACAAGATCTCTGTGGAGTCAGAATACTCCAGTTATACAGTGGTGTCATGTGTATCTCTCAGTTCTCTAGTACAAAGATTTATAGTCAAAATAGTTAAAAACGGCAACAGCTACAATTAGTGGCTCAGGATAACAGTATAGATAATGAAATAAATTAAGGCACAAAAATATAAATTGTAGGGGGTGGGAGGGGAAAATCTAGAGTATTTTTATGCTACCAAACTTAAGTTGCTATCAGTTTAAAATAGCCTATTATAACTATAAGACTTTCTGCTAGTCCCATGGTAACCACAAAGAAAAAAATCACAAAAGATTAACACATGAGAAAGAGAAAGGAAACAAAGCTTAGTACCACAGAAAACCACCAAACCACTGAGGTGGCAAATTAGAGAGGAAGAAAGGAACAAAGGATTAACAAAATGACCAGAAACAGTTTAACTATATGCCAAAGAATTTGATAAAATAGGAGAAATGAATAAATTCCTGGACACATACAACCTACCAAGATAAAATTATGAAGAAATAGGAAATCTGAACAGACCAATGACAAATGAGGAAGTTAAACCAGTAGAATAAAATATTCTGAGAAAGAATAGCCCAGAACCTGATGGCTTTACTGCTGAGTTCTACCAAACATATAAAGAAGAGCTAATACTTGTCCTGCTCAAACTCTTTAAAAAATTGAAGAGGAGGGAATATTTCCAAACTCATTTTATAAGCCCAGTATTACTCTGATTCTAAAACTGAAAAAGGATAAGACAACAACAAATAGCTATAGGCCAGTATCCCCGATGAACGTAGATACAAAAATTTTCAACATGCTACTAACAAACTGAATCTAATACATTAAAAAGGTCATTCACTGTGATCATGTGGGTTCATCCCAGGGATGTAAGAATGTTTTAACATACACAAACCAATGAATGTGAATATACCATGTTAAGAGAAAGAAAAACAAAAACCACATGATCATTTCAGTAGATGGAAAAAAAAACATGTGATGAAATTCAACTTCATAATAAAAACTCTCAAAAAATTAGGTAGAGAAAGAACATACCTCAACACAATGAAGGCCATATATGACAAACCTACAGCTAACACGATACAATATGAGGAAAAGCTGATAGCTTTTTCTTGAAGATCAGGAACAGGACAAGAATGCACAATTTTACCACTTCCATTCAACACAGTACTGGAAATACTAGCCAGAGCAAGTATCAGGCAAGAGAGAAAAATAAAAAGCATTTAAATTGGAAAGAAGGAAGTCTAGACTATCTCTGTTTGCAGACAACAAAATCATATATAGAAAACCCTAAAGATTCCACCAAAACCTGTTTTTTTTTTTTTTTATTTCAGCAAATTATGGGTGTACATATGTTTAGGTTACGTGTGTTGCCCTTGGTTCCCCCCCCATCGAAGTCCGTGTTTCAACTATGTCCATCCTTCGGGTAGTGCGCATTGCACTCCTTGTGTATACAAATACCTGTCCCCTCCTCCCTCCTCCCCCCTCCTCCTGCCGCCCTTCCCATGGTACAGATGATTAGGTTAGGTGTGTTGCCCTTGGTTCCCCCCCTGTTAGAATTAATAAATGAATTTAGTAAAGTTACAGCATACAAAATCAGTAGCATTTCTATATGCTTTTTAAAATTTCAAAGTATTATGGGGGTACAAATGTTTTTGGTTATAAGATCACTTTTGTAATGCTTGAGTCAGGATTATAAGTGTGTCTGTCACCCAGGTAGTGTTCATTGTACCCATTAGGTAGGTTTTGACCCTCCCCCCTCCCCTCTGCTTGCTTTTCACTAAGTTTTACTTCTCTCTGTGCACATGTGTGCTCATTGGTTATTTCCAGTTTAATAGTGAGTACATGTGGGGTTGGTTTTTCCATTCTTTAGACCATTCTCTTAGGATAATGGCCTCCAATTCCATCCGAATTGTTGCAAAAGGCATTAAGCCATCCTTTTTTATGGCCGAATAGTATTCCATGCTATCGATATACCATATTTTGTTAATTCACTCATGAATTGGATGGACACTTGGGTTGATTCCACATCTTTGCAATTGTAAATTGTGTTGCAATAAACATTTGAGTGCAGGTGTCTTTTTGATAAAATGATTTCTTTTCCTTTGGGTAAATACCCAGTAGTGGGATTGCTGGGTTGAATGGCAGGTCTACTTCTATTAATAATCCTTTGAGGAATCTCCATAGTGTTTTCCATAGAGGTCGTACTAATTTGCAGTCTCACCAAAATATATGTGTTCCATTCTCTCTGCATCCATGCCAGCATTTATTATTTTTGGACTTTTTAATGAAAGCTATTCTAACTAAGGTAAGGTGATATCTCATTGTTGTTTTAATTTGCATTTCCCTGATAATTAGTGATGCTGAGCACTTTTTTCATGTGTTCATTGGCAGTTTCTCTATCTTCTTTTGAAAAGCTTCTGTTCATGTCTTTTGCCCACTTTTTAATGGGGTCGTTTGATTTTATAGTGAACTATCTGAAAAAGAAATCAAGAATTTCATCTATAGTAGCTTTAAAAAAGATACTAAGAATAAACTTAACCTAAGAGGTGAAAGATCTCTACACTGAAAACTATAAAACACTGATGAAATGAGGACACAAATGAGTGGAAAGATATCTCATGTTAATGGATTAGAAGAATTAATATTATAAAAATGGCTATAATACACAAAGCAATCTACAGATTTACTGTAATCCTTATCAAAATATCAATGACATTCTCCAAATTCTCCATTCTCTAAAATTCTTATTGAATCACAAAACTCCTGAGTAGCCACAGCAATCCTGAGCAAAAAGAACAATATTGGAGGTATCACATTATCTGACTTCAAATTATACTCCAGAGCTATGGTAACAAAACAGCATGGTACTGGCATAAAAACAGACACATAGACCAATAGAACAGAATAGAAAGCCAAAATATAAATCCAAAAATTTACAGCCAACTGATTTTTAACAAAGGTGTCATGACCATACATTGGGGAAAAGATAGTCTCCTTAATAAATGGTGCTGGGAATATTGGATATCCATGTGCAGAAGAATAAGACTAGACTCCTACATCTCACCATAAACAAAAATCAACTCAAAATGGATTAATAAGTTAAATGTAAAAACCTGAAACAACCTACTAGGAGAAAACACAGAGAAATGGTTCATGACACTGGGCTGAGCAAGGATTTTTAAAATAAAACCTCGAAAGGCAGGCAACAAGAGAAAAAATAGTCAAATGAGATTACATCAAATCAGAAAGCTTTTGTACAGTGAAGGAAACTATTAACTGAATAGACAACCTACAGAATGGGAGAAAATATTTTCAAGCTATACATATGACAAGGGGTTAATATCGAGACTATACAAGAAACTTAACAGGAAAAAAAAAACAGTTTAAAAATGGGCAAAAGACATTAACAGACATTTCTCAAAATAAGACCTACAAATGGCCAACAGGTACATAAATAAATTCTCAACACCACTAATAATCAGGGAACTGCAAGTAAAAACCACAGTGAGATACTACTTCACTGCAGTTAGAATGGCTATTATAAAAACACAAAAGAAGTGTTGACAAGAATGTGCAGAAAAAGGGAACATTTAGGCACTATTGGTGGGTCTTTAATACTAGTCAGCCATTAGGGAAAACCATATGAAGTTTCCTCAAAGAGTTAAAAATAGAACTACCATATGATCCAGCAAGCCCACTACTGGTTTTATATCCAAAGGAAACAAAATCAGTGTGTTGAAGAGATACCTGTACTCCCATGTTTACTGCACCAGTATTTACAACAGCCAAGATATGGAATCAGCCTAGTGCATAACAATGGATTAAGAAAATGTGGTATATATACACAATGGAATACTATTCACCCACAGAAAAGAATGAAATCCTGTCATTTGCAACAACATGGATGCAGGACATCGTGTTAAGTGAAATAGTGAGATACAGAAAGATAAATATGGCAGGATCTCCCTCACATGTGGAATCTAAAAAAAAAAAAATCATATCATAGAGCAGAGAGTGGTTATCAGAGTGGTGTTATCAGAGACTGGGGAGGGGAAGATGGGAAGAGGTTTGTCAATGGGTATGAAGTTATAATTAGGAATAAATTCTTGTTTTCTGTTTTACAATAGGGTGGCTATGGTAAACAGTAAAATATTGTATATCACAAAATAGCTAAAAGATAAGCTTTTGAAGGCTCTCACCACAAAGAAATGGTAAATGTATGAAGTAATGGGTATACTAACTACCCTGATTGGATCATTATATATATCAAAATATTTAATTGTAAAAGGTGAAAGATTTATATTTGGGTAGTGGGCACACCTGTAGCCAGGACTTGAGCATTACAAAAATGGTCCATGTAACCTAAAACATTTGTACCCCCTTAATATTTTGAAATATATATGTGTGTGTGTGTGTGTGTGTGTGTGTGTGTGTGTGTATGAAAGCATGCAGCATTTGCTGCTGCTGGGGTGGAATGTGCATAATAGCAGTGGATATTACAGGAGACGAATAAACTGGGACTATTTTATCTTAACACACAGAGAAATATTATATACCTACTGTGTGCCGTCCCTAGTACTAGGCAAGAAGGATAAAATTATTAAAAACTTGTGAAAAAATCAAATTTTACCCTATAAACATATGCAATTACAATGTGTCAAATAAATAAAATTTCAAAGTTTTTCAGGATTAAGGAGCAGGCCACCATCAGGCAGAGGAGGCGTCAAACCCAGATTTCCCTGATTCCAATGCTATGTCCTTCCTGTAATGTCACATGACCATTCCCCACCATGGGATTGATGAAGGAAGCATATGTATAAATGAAAGTACTTGTAACCTTCAAAGTGACAAAAAAATAAGGTTTTAATTGCTGCAAATGTTTACAGCTTCTGAATTTGTTCTAAAACCTTTTTAGATCTCTGCATCTGTGAACTTACACGTAGGTTAATGGTAGTAATACACTACAGTTTTAAGAGGTTTATTTTGTCCTTAAACATAAACTTCGTTATCTTATATGTTACCATAACAGAGGGGACTCTCTATGTTGAGAATTTCTAGAAACTTATGTAACTGCTGAAAACTGAACAGACTTAATGTTATAAGAGTATTTTTGTTCACAGATATCACGTTTGAGGATTAATTATAATAATTTGTTTTTAATAACTGTAGTTCTTAGTAGAGAGCGTACAATTAACTGCTTAAATCTGATGAGCCTTTAGTTAAGGATAAAGATACTTGGCTCCCAGCACATCCAGTGGCTTACATCTTATCCAACTTACATATCACCTATCATCTTAACAAACATATTTAACCTTTCTGGCCTCAATTTGCTTATCTATAAAATGGGATTTAAAAATAATACCTATTTGATAGGGTTGCTATGATAATAGGATAATATTTGTAAAGTTCGTTGAATGGTATTTGGCGTATAGTAAGCACTACATAAAATAGTATGTAAGCCAGTAAGATTAGAGCTTCGTTATAACAACATCAAGGGTAATAAACCTTCATTGATTTCCTATTACATGCCATATATTACCTGAGTGCAGCAGAGGAAAGTAACTTGACCGAATTGCACAAATAGGGAGTGGTGGAGCCGGGATTCACAGCAGGCTACCTGAATCCGAAGTCGACTCTCCCTCACTTGCAGCCTCCCACTTTCCTGAAAAGATGAAACAATTTCACATGCGTCTTCACCTTCCTTCCTCTCTACTTCAAGTTACTTTTTTTATACCACTCTTCTACCTCCAAGCACCTTCTCTCTTATCTTAGAGACGCCATATGCCCTTTACTTTCGAAAGTGAATGTCTTCACTTTGTAGATAATTCCTTCCTCTGGACTTTGCCCATCAATCTCTTTTTTCCATCTCCAGTCTTGCTTTTCACCTCCTTCACTTCTGCCTCTGTGTTTAGACTCTGCATCCTCAAGTTTCTGAGCACAGCATGGCACAGGAGTAAGAAGACATATGTTCTAATCCTATGTCTGATCCTGGCTGTGTCATTTAGACATGTCACTCCAATTTTTGAGCTCAATTTATTTAAAAATGGTCAAGAACTCTGGTAGGTCTTATTTCACTGTTGGAACTCTGAGATAATGGCCCCTCTCTCTTTATTCTCTGAGGCTTGAGATTCTGGGTCCGTAGAATTACACTGGCCACGTCTCTCTGTGGATTATGGCCTCCCACTTCATTTGAGTCTCTCCTGTCTGTGTTTCACTGTATCTCCAAGGTTCTCAAGTCCCTTTGTCAGATAGCAAAAGACAACTCCAAGTTTTTTAATTCATTTGTTATGTAGAACAATTCAACTTGTTTAAACCTCTAACACTTGAACCGTACCTAGAGGTGACAGCTTTACCATTTATAACCAAGCAGTTCTCTTAATGTGGTTACCTAGACAAAGCAGCGGTTCTCTTCCTAAGATTGTGCCGTCATCCTCCTTTTCCACCTGGCTTAAAGCACAACCATCTTATCATTGGTGACTTTTTTTTTCCTGCCCATTTTGGGGACACAAACTAGCATGATGTGGTGCTTTAGAGTGCCCATCAGAATACTGTGCAATTTTAGAAGACTGATGATAAAGAAACATGTTCTATTTTGTTCAAACTATCATTTCCTGAGTGTATATGTCCGTGGAATCTTTTTATGCAGTAAGCTAATGTATTAATTATGGTTCTCCACAGAAACGGAAACAATGGAGTGGGGAGCGAGGAAAAAGAGATTTTGATTCATTTATTTTAAGGAATTGGCTCACACGTTGTGGTGGTTGGCAAGTTAAAAATCTGCAGAGTAGGCCAGCAGACTGAAGAACTAGGAAAGAGCTGGTGCTGCAATCCAAGGCCAAAGGCAGTCTGTTGTCAGAATTCCTTCTTGCTTGGGAATGTCAGTCTGTTTTTTTATTAAGGCTGTCAACTGGTTAGATGAGGCTGACGTATACTATAGAGGGTAATCTCTTTTACTCAAAGTCTGTTAATTTCAGTGTTAATCTCATCTAAAAAATATCTTCACAGAAACATCTAGAATAATAGTTGACTAAATATATGGATACCATGGCCTAGCCAATTGATGTATAAAATTAACCATCACAGCTAATCAACCCAAAACTAGTAATTTATGAACAATAAAATTTAGAAATATAGGCTAAGTGTCCATTAATGCTAGGCTAAGTGGACTTGACTTTATTCTGCAGGCAAAGAAGAAATCTAAGTTTGTTTTTTTTTTTTTTCTTTATTTCAGCGTATTATGGGGGTACAGATGTTTAGGTTACATGTGTTGCCCTTGGTCCCCCCCCGCCAAGTCCGTGTTTCAAATATGTCTATCCTTCGGGTGGTGCGCATTGCACTCCTTGTGTATACAAATACCCGTCCCCTCCTCCCCCCTTCCCCCTCCCCCTCCCCCTCCCCCCTGCCCAACATCTAATAGATGTTATTCTTATATGTGCATTTATGTGTTGATTAGTTAATACCAATTTGATGGTGAGTACAAATGGATCCCGTTCTTCTGCTCTTGTGGTGCCCCACTTTGGATAATGGGCTTCAGTTTAATCCAGGAAAGTATAAGAGGTGCTAGATCACTGTCGTTTCTTGTGATTGAGTAATATTCCATTGTAAACATATACCAAATTTTGATAATCCACTCATGGATTGACGGGCACTTGGATTGTTTCCACATTCTTGCAATAGTGAATTGTGCTGCCATAAACATTCGGGTGCAGATGTCCTTATCGTAGAATGTTTTGTGCTCTTTTGGGTAGATGCCTAATAGTGCTATTGCTGGATCGAATGGTATTTCTATTTTTAGCTCTCTGAGGTATCTCCAAATTCTTTTCCACAGAGGTTGCACTAATTTGCAGTCCCACCAGCAGTGTAAAAGTGTTCCTGTCTCTCTACATCCTCGCCAACATTTGTTGTTTTGTGTTTTTTTGATAGAGGCCAATCTGACCGGGGTTAGGTGATACCTCATTGTGGTTTTGATTTGCATTTCTCTAATGATTAGAGATGTTGAGCATTTTTTTATATGTTTGCTGGCCATTATTCTGTCTTCTTTTGAAAAGTTTCTGTTCATTTCCCTTGCCCATTTGTTGATGGGGTTGTTTGATTTTTTCTTGTTGATTTTTTTGAGTTCTAGATAGATTCTGGTTATCAGCCCTTTATCAGATGTGTAGAGAGCAAATATTTTTTCCCATTCTGTGGGCTGTCTATTCACTCTAATGATAGTTTCCTTGGCAGTGCAGAAGCTTTTTAATTTGATTAGATCCCACTTATTTATTTTTGTTGCTGCGGCGATTGCTTTGGGGTTCTTCTTTAAGAATTCCTTACCTAGGCCGATGTCTGAAAGGGTCTTCCCAACATCTTCATTTAGAATTCTTAAGGTTTCATGCCTTAGGTTTAAGTCTGTTATCCATCTTGAATTGATTTTTGTGAGAGGTGAGAGGTGGGGGTCTAGTTTCAGTCTTCTGCATGTAGCTATCCAGTTTTCCCAGCACCATTTATTGAAAAGAGATTCTTTTCCCCAGTGTATGTTTTTGTCAGCTTTGTCAAAGATTAGATTACCATATGCAGCTGGTTTCATCTCTGGATTCTCAGTCCTGTTCCAGAGGTCAATGTCTCTATTTTTGTGCAAGTACCAAGCTGTTTTAGTCACTACAGCCTGGTAGTACAGCTTAAAGTCTGGTAAACTGATACCTCCCAGTTTGTTCTTTTTACTTAAGATTGCTTTGGCTATATGAGGTCTTTTCTGGTTCCATACAAAGAGTTTTGAGCAGAGATGACATACTTAGGGAAGATTATTTTGAAGGTAGCCATATTTAAGATGGATTAGAAAAGGGAGAAACTAAGTAGGGAGAATGAACTGGGAGTCTATTTTAATGGTCTAGGCAAAATATGTTATGGGATAAGTAGGGGAGTGATAGCAGAGGTGGGGAAGGCAGTGAATTTCAAAAAAATGTTTTTGAGGTGTAACTAAGAGGAGGTCAAATGACTAAGTTTGGGGGTTAGAGGGGGGAAAATTCAGTGATAATGTTAAGGCTTCAAACCTTGGCAACTGAAAGGGTGGCAGTGACATTGGGAGAAAAGAATGTTGGAAGAGCAGACTTTGTAGGTGCTGGTGGGACCTCCTATCTAGAGAAATAAAAAAAAAAATTATCGTCTTTATGGTTTGATGTTTGGCAGTTTATAAAGACAATTGAGAACTGGCATTAATACCTTCACGGGAACTCCAAAAGGAGAGTACAGCTATCCATATCACTTGATTATTCTGTCAGGCCAAACTGATTTTTTTTTCTTAGAAATGAGAACTAGAATAAAAATTGTCAGACAACGAATGTTCCACAGCCACTAGCTCTTTGTTGAAAGTGGCAAATGCCAACTAGTGGACAGACACAAAACTAGCCCAGACCCTCAGTTATCTAGTCTACCTGCTGGCTTCATCACAGTAAACATTTTGGACCGAGGGAATCAGGGCCAAGAGGCTTGTCGGGATTTGGTAAAGCCATGGCCCATAGTAATAACACTTCTATTTTTCTTTTCAATTTGTTTTACCTTCATTTGTACTTATTCTTTGCTGTAGTGAGTAATTCCCCGAGCTCAGCTTAACCCTCTGGCTCCAACAAAGATACTATTTTCATTTTCTACACTGTTCTAAGCCATTTTCAGTTATTTTACTTTTGGAAAGGTATCTTTGTCCTACTGAAAATCCTACTAGCTAATTTGTTCAAAAGAACTCTACCAACCCTCGAGTTTTAGGATTAAGGTCAGAATGTTAATTATTAATATTTGAATGAGCCTATTATTACCAGTGAACACATACTGAAAGAAGTCACCAGAGCCCAACAAGTTAGAGATAGAAGGACTCCATAGATCATCTAGGCTATTCTCCTCATGTCACAGATGAGGAGTCAGAGGCTGGGAGAAGGTAACAGACTGTCTATTCGGCAAGGGCAGGGCTTAGAGCAGAAAGCATGTTGTCTGATTTCCAGTCTAGGGGTGTTTCGCTGTACCTTGATGACCTAAGCACCCAGCATTGTGCTAGACACTATAGAGTATACAAGAGAAGTGTAAGGCATGATCTTTGCCCTCTTAGAATTAAACCTTTGAACCAAAAAATAAAATTTATTCTCTTACATTATAAAAGGCATTGGCCTTTGTAATTCTTCATAAGTTGCAAAAGCTTTGGGTTCATTTTTGCCAGATCATCTTGGTCTATTTTTCTACCAGACTTATAAACACTCTGACAGTTTTACGATCCTTTTTCCTATCAATCCCCTAAATGATGGCCAGCAATAGTGACTACTGTTACTAATACTTGGCTTGCAAAAAATGAATTGCTTCATCATCTTGTTCTTTTCCTAATTTGTCACGTAAATACCAGCAAATCACTTGACCTTTGTGCTCCAGTAGTTGTATCTTGTCCTGAGAAGAATTATGTTTGTTAGGCAACAGTTACTGACATCCCCGCATGCTAGTTCTTTCTGAATCGGGGCATATTTTTTGACTCTAGAGAATGTTTACAGTTGTTGACCTCTGTTGATGCTTGCTGTTGTGCTGTTGATCTCGAGACTTGTCTGTAAAATACAGGTGATGAAATGTGTTTGTGGGCTGCAGAGAATCACTGTGACTGATGATGCATATGAGACCTAGAAACAGCCAAAGCAAATCCCAATCATTTGTATGGGAAGAATGTACATTAAAATGTTTTATTCGTTTTTGTTGGGATTTAAAACATGAGCTATTTTTATGTGAAGACATGTTGAAGAACTAAAAATGAAATAGAAGAGTAGCTTAGTTTAAGTGCCTGCTACATACATATACATTCGTGAAAAGAATGTGTAAAATGCTAAAGTAGAAAGATACTGAATTCTTGGGCAAGTAGCATTTGGGGTTCTGGGCCACTCTGGAAGCCAAGGCCAGGAGTGATGGGGGAGGAGCGAGGTTCGATGCTGCCTGAAAAGGATGAAATTCAAGGGCCCAGGAGCCAAGGAGAACCCGTGAGATGTCAAAACACAGATTCGGTCAGCAGTGAAAGTTTTACCACTGGGGTTAGCAAGACAGAAAGGAGCAAGTACAGGCTGATGGACCAGTAGAAAGCAGAAGTGGACAGGACAGAGCATTTAATATAATATAATTTAATAATATATTTAATATAATTTCATATAATATAATACTGTGGGAGGTTGGACCAGGGTATTAAGTGTAACAAGCTTACTGAAATGCTGGGAGTCAGATTTCTGGGTTCAAGTTCTAGTTATGTATAATTATGTGACATAGATTTATAATAAATACAATTCATAGAAATATTACACCTTCTCTGAGCTTCAGTACCCTTATTTATAAAATGAGTGTAATGATGCTTCTGAGTCATTAATAGAATTAAATGAGATTATGTGAAAGACCTTTGCGCCTAATAATAAGCTATATGAATAGAAGACAAATTTTATTTATGATAAATGTGAGTGATAGTTTAGGCTACATGTGGCCATTCAGGTCCAATAAAACCATTATAAAATAATTGTAAATTTTTTGTATTTCCATTACAAGGTGAGAAAGTGGCTGTGAGAGGTTGGCTATTTGTCCAAGGGCTTACCTAGTCAGAGAATAGTTTTTAAATTTCGAAGAGCAGCCCTTCTTTTGTATTCATTTTACTCCCTAAAGCAAAAAGATATAGGTCTATAATGACAATTTAGAAGGCAGAATTTACATATTTCTTTAGTGTAGAAATCATCATCATGCCCCAGAACATCAGTAGAATCTATCATCTGTGCATTTCTTTATAGACTCATTTGGGAAATGTCATGGTTTATCAGAGCCACATAAGTCAGAGTTTGCTAGATGTAATCCAATCTTTAAATGTCACCTGGAGATGAGGAAATAATAGTGAACCTGTTTTTTTTTTTATGTGAGATTAAATAAAAGCAATAAAAGCAGGTAGAGAAATCAACTAAAATTTGAGAAAAAAATTACATGAGCTAGAAATAGATATCACTGGTACAAGAAATTGGTAATGTTTTTAAAATGTAGGTTTAAGTACAGTAGGCTTTTTTTTTTTTTTTTTGACACAGAGTCTGGCTCAGTTGCCCTGGCTAGAGTGCTGTGGCATCAGCCTAGCTCACAGCAACCTCAAACTCCTGGGCTCAAGCGATCCTCCTGCCTCAGCCTCCCGAGTAGCTGGGACTGCAGACATGCGCCACCATGCCTGGCTAATTTTTTCTATATATATATTTTTAGTTGTCAAGATAATTGCTTTCTATTTTTTAGTAGAGATGGGGTCTCGCTCTTGCACAGGCTGGTCTCGAACTCCTGACCTTGAGTGATCCACCCGCCTTGGCCTCCCAGAGTGCTAGGATTACAGGCGTGAGCCACCATGCCTGGCCAGCACAGTAGGCTATATGTTCTTGCCTTTTATATCCTTTAAGCACTAACAGTTTTGAACTATTGCTTTTCATAATGTTTTCAGATTTCTAGAATTCTCTCCATTTAAATGCTGTATCTCCCTTGCCACATACTCCAATCCTACTGTATCAGCCAGGTTAGGATATATTATGCTGCAGTTATCAGCAGCCTCCAAATCTCAATGGCTTACAACCACAAAGGGTTATTTCTCTACTCACGTCACAGGTCCATCTTGGCCTCGTTATTTTTCCTATTCAGTGAGCAGGAAGCTCCCTCGGCTGAAGGTTGGGTCTGAGGTCTGTATGAGGCCTGAGCTTGGCAAGGCCAGTCCTGACAGGAGGAAAATGGCAAATGAGGTTAGCAAATATTGGCTACTAGTGAGGACAATGAAAATGAAGAAGAAAAATTGATACCTGTGGCCTTGGGAGATTATTTCTTCCTAGGTTTGTCACCTTTGTCAGGGGTGTAAGACGGGAGACTGAGGGGAAAAGGAAGATGTCTTAGTGGTCATCCCTCTGGTATGTAGGCTGATACAGCAGCCTCCATCTGGACATCTGTAGGAGTCCCAAAGGGGAAGTGGCCAAGGCAAACAACACACACCATTTCTGCTTCCATTCAATGGCCAAACCAAGTCACATAGAAATTTCTGCATTTAAAAGGACAGGGATGCATAATTCTGCAGTGTGGAGAATTGAATATTGTGAACAATCCCCGATCTACCTTTCAAGTATCATCTCAAGTGGTATCATATCCACGTAGTGGATGGACCCTGAACTTCCCGTAAAAGTCAGGACAGCTGTAATATTTTCTTCTTCCTTTCATAATATAGTTTTCATCTTACGGTTATTTGTGACTGCCATGGTCTGCATGTTTGTGCCCCCTTCAAATTTATATGTTGAAATCCTGATCCCCAGGTCATAGTATTAGGAGATGGGGCTATTGGGAGGTGATTAGGAGCCCTCATGAATGGGATTATTGCCCTTATGAAAGAGACCTCTGAGAGACCCCTCACCCCTTCTGCCAGGTGAGGACACAAGGAGAAATTGGCAGTCTTCCAACCTGGAAGAGCAACTTCACTAGAACCTGACCATATTGGCACCCTGATCCCAGACTGCTAGTCTCCAGAACTGTAAGAAATAAATTTCTGTTTACTTTCCAGTCTGTATTTGTTACAGCAGCCTGAATGGACCAACATAGTGAATGTGTTATATTTCTCCTGATAGGTAATAGGTGAGCTTTTGGAGGGTGTAAGTCATATCTTATTCATTGACTTTTGTCAAGTAAAAGCACTGTGCTTGGAGTGGAGCCCTGTTCAATCATTTTAATGAATTAATGGGTCTGGGTTTTGATGAAGTAATCCTTTTGATGAATTTCAAAGGAAAGGCTTTTTTTTTTTAATGTCTCAACACATGTATAAGAGCAGGCATCTTAGGTCATTTATCCTCAAGTATTCTGAATTGGGTAAGGGGGCAGTTAATTGTCTTAACAGATGTGAAGCAGAATCTCCCCCTTACCCCATATTCTTGCCTCCATATATTCAATGGGAACTAAGGAATGGATGGAAATATTGCAAATGATTAGTCACTTGGGAGGATACAAGATGTGCCATATTTTATCATGACTTATTTGGCTTTAGATTGTGCAGGATGTGTAGGGCTCTGTACTTATAGCCAGGTAGGCATTGCTAATGACTACATCTGGCAAAGCATCTTCAGTCAACTCAGGTCTTTGCAAGTGAAGTACTCCCTACCTGTTAGTATTTTCAGAATTGCTACTATATTGAGTCATATTATTTTTTTTATGGACACATAGACCAGATGAACAGAATAGAGCATCTAGAAACAAATCTACACATCTACAGTAAATTTATCTTCAACAGGGGTGCCAAGAACATACAGTGAGGGAAGGACAGTCTCTTCAATAAATGGTGTTGAGAAAACTGGATACCCATATGTAGAAGAGGGAAACTAGACCCTTATCTCTCACCATATGAAAAGTTGAAATAAAAATAGATTAAAGACTTAAATGTAAGAGCTGAAACTATGAAACTAGTAAAAGAAAACATTGGGGAAATGCTTCATGACATTGGTCTTGGTGATGATTTCTCAAGTAATACTCTTAAAGTACAAACAACCAAAGCAAAATTGGACAAATGGGATCACGTCAAGCTAAAAAGCTCTGAACAGGAAACAATCAACAAAGGGAAGAGACAACCCAAAGAATGGGAGAAAATATTTGCAAACTATGCTTCTGACAAGGGATTACTATCTAGCATATTTAAGAAGCTCCCATAATTCAACAGGAAAAAATCAAATAATCTGGTTAAAAAATGGGCAAAGGATCTGAATAGACATTTCTCAAAAGAAGACATACAAATGGCCAATTAGTATATGAAAAAATGCCCAGCATCATTAGTCATCAGAGAAATGCAAATCAAAACTACATGGGATACTTCACTTAGTAGAATGCGTTCCAGCTCTAACCAGTAGTATACAAGAGGTGCTATATCACCATTGTTTCTTAAAGCTGAATAGTACTCCATGGTATAGATATACCACATTTTATTAATCCGCTCATGTATTGATGGACACTTGGGTTGTTTTCACATGTTTGCAATTGTGAATTGTGCTGCTATAAACATTCGGGTGCAGGTGTCTTTCTTATAGAGTATCATTTGCTCTTTTGGGTAGATGCCCAGTAATGGGATTGCTGGATAAGCACCACATGTACTTACCATCAAATTGGTATTAACTGATCAACACATAAGTGCACATATAAGAATAACATCTATTGGATGTTGGGCGGGGGGAGGGGATGGGTATATGCATACACAAAGAGTGCAATGCACACCATCCGAAGGATGGACATACTTGAAACTTGGACTTGGGGGTGGGCAAGGGCAACATACGTAACCTAAACATCTGTACCCTGATAATATGCTGAAATAAAAAAAAGAAAAAAAACAAAAATCTACATGGGATATCATCTTTTTTATAGAATGTCTTTTGTCCTTTTAGGTAGATGCCCAGTAATGGGATTGCTGGATCAAATGGTAATTCTACTTGTATCTCTTTAAGGTATCTCCATATTGCTTTCCACAGAGGTTGCACTAGTTTGCAGTCCCATCAGCAGTGTATGAGTGTTCCTATCTCTCTGCATCCACACCAACATTTATTGTTTTGGGACTTTTTGATAAAGGCCATTCTCACTGGAGATTAAAAAAGCTGCTTCCTAGTTTTACAACCTAAGAAATCTTTCTCAAGGATCTGAAGCCATACCTTTGAAATATAATCATCAAGGAAGATAGATAGCACCTCTATCTCCCAGTCTCTGTGGAAAGGTAGGAACTTAGCTTCAATGGACGCCTTGATCCAAATTGCAAAACTATCTCTTGTCCTGAAGATACGAGAAAATTTCCTTTGGATAAAGCCAGTTAGCAAATACAGATGTCTTAAAATCCTCCTACCACAATTCCTAAAATTCTGCCACCCTTTGTTTTGGTGGAGTTGAGTTCAGACAATATTCTGGTGTGTGTCCCTGATTGCAATAGTCTTAAAGAAAGTCTTATTTCTTGTATAATGTTGTCCAGTACAATTTTTGCTCTTGTGAAATTTGCAGCCAGTGTAATTGTAGTCCTGTGTAAGTTTTTGACTTTTCTGTCTGCTTCTTGACTTTTCTGTCTGCTTCTAAGACCTTCTCAGGATCACTTTTAAATGTTCGAATCAGACTTTTCCCCTATTATGCATAGAATATAACTTAGAATTGTACATCCACATGAAGAGAGACCTGTGATTTCAAGTTGTCAGAGGAAACTATTACCATTAATGTCCGTACAATGTGCTAACAGATAAACAGGTACATTTTTGTCTAGCCTACCCTTCCTTGATGATATGGCCCGTTTCAGGGTTTGACGCTGAGTGTGGGTCTCAGACTCAGCATCTTCCCCCAACGTATGCACACACCTTGGCAGACCTACGCCCAGTTTCTTGTTTACTTCTAAGCAATTAATCCCTAAAGCCTCTAGTTTCTAGCATCATCTGTTGTTCCAAGAAAGCTTTGGTTTCTGAGATCACTTAATATTCTTATTTTGGCTTCATATTGTTCGTTCTTTGCTATTTTTTTTTTTTTTGAGGATCTCAGCAATGTGTTTAAAATATAGTCGATATAATCTACCTGTTAGAAGTCCCAAAGTAGGAAAAACTGACATGAATGAATGAAAAGTTCGAGTTTGATTCAATATACATAAGAATTTTGTGAATGACTTTCTATGGGGAATGTGATATTCTGGACAAGACTAAATCATGGAAGGTTTGTAAGATTTTGGGAGTAATATAGTTGCAGTGACTACACCTTCCTCTGACTAGAAAAGAAAGCATATAGGATGAAGATGGAGTGAGGTACTTGTTATCTGTGTACTAAGAGAAGGCATTGGTGGCATCCTCCCAGGGACAGCAAAGACATTTGGTTCCAAGGACAATTGGTTCCATTATTATTTGGCATTTCTTAACCAAGTATAATTTTTCTATTTATTTTTATTATATTCACATTAGACTCAAATTCAAGTTGTCCCACTTTTTTGATGGTTTAGATGTTGTCAAAGAGTAGAATGCCAGGCCCTGAGGGCATTTTGCCCATTCTTAGGCACACATCCTTTCTGAGATGTATAATGGGTCAGCTTGTGACCTCTCTTCTCTTTTGGCAGCATGATAATAATGATTTTGCAATACTCAGGAACATGACATGAGACTTAATTAGTAAATATTATTAGTTGATAAGTGGCTAACTGAAAAGAAACAATGAGTCTCCTACAATCTCAATGCTGCCTCAGATAATTATCAATAAATAGAATTTTTATATTTGTTAGCGCCAGCTAAAGCTACATTATGGAAAAAACAAAATTCTATGTTCCTGAGAATTATGAGGACAGAAGTATGTGGCACATTAATTACGAAAGCAGCTGAAAATTTTCTGATAGGTGTTTATGTGACAGAAACTTGAAATCTAATTGGACTTCTTTGGAATGAAGATAACAGGCAAGCAGATAAAAAAAGATCAAAAAAACCAGAGCATCACATGAATTCACTTTGCAGAAAATTGGTAGCAGCAGGTGTGGAATATTAGCTTAAAGTGTACACCGCCACGTCTCTTTGGCTGATTGCTTTCTGCAAGTTTACAGAGACATCTCAGGTGGAGGTTTTGATGAGTGTTTATGTTGGGGGATAGGAAGAGCCTTTCAAAGCTGGATTGGCAGCAGCTTGTGATTTAAAAATTACCAAAAGGCTTTAGTATACAGCAGCTCCAAAAATTCTTTTTGATATAAAACAACTTGATGTTCGGTAGTGCCTATGAGTATCCTACTCCTAAGTCCAGACAAGCAGTGTTTCCAGGATTTCTATGGGAGGGGGATTCTGGCCATGAGGAGGGTTGGAAGTGGCAGGGGTGGGGTTGCAGGAAGGTTTGGGGGCTTATTTTAAAGCTTTGCTTGTTTCATAACAAAATTGCTTTCAGTGTGTTACCAGTAAAAATGTTAATAGGCTTAGTTCAGAACTGAGGAAACCTCGGTTATCCATGTCATATATTATTTGGGAGATTGGGGACATTGGTAGAGACAATGAGGGGGCTGACCTCCATACCCATAGCTGCTGACACGGCATGAGACACATTTTTACCATTAAAAAAAACTGTCTTTAAAGTGTTTTTTAAAAAATTTTCTTCTAAAATATTGGTTTATGCCACTTCCATTTTTTCTTGCTCTTTTAACAGTGGAATCCTTTAAAGTATAGATGTTGGGGACTAACGTAATTATAAAGTTACAGGCTAAATGTATCTCAATTGTTTTTTACAATCTGCAGCTTTAATATTTTTTTTCACTATCATAGACAGGATAGGAAAGAATTGCAAGGGATCTTGGGTCCAAACTCTACGTGCTATCATAAGATAATGTGAGAAGAAGTGATTGAGTTGGTCTCTGTTTACCTCTTCACTGCTGAATGCTGATATGGATTCACTAATTTTCTTTGATTATGGAACTCAGATTGGAAATGCCTGATTACCTCTTGCCAGCAGTAAACACCTTAGGATATGTGGTCGTGTGACTAAGTTCTAACCAATAAGCCAAAGTGCCATGTAGTACAGTAGTCCTGCCTTATTCATGGTTTTATTTTCTGCAGTTTCAGTTACTTGCAGTCAACTCTGGTTCAGATGTATTAAGCTATTTTGAGGGAGATAGATTGACTGAGATCACATATAATTTTTATTAATGGTATATTATTATAATTTTCTATTTTATTATTGCTGTTAGTTTCTTACTGTGTGAAATTTATAAATTAAACTTTATCATAAGTATGTATGTATTAGGAAAAACATAGTATATGTCAAGTTTGGTATGATTACCACAGTTTCAGACAGGGGGTCCCAGAATGTATCCCCCATGATAAGTGGGGGGACTCTTGTCTTAAGAGGGATATGCCCTTCATCCTTATTTTCCATTTCACTGCTGGAATATGATAGAACACTGAAGTGATGGCTGAAATGCTAGCTTCCATTTTAAACCATGAAGACAAGAGCCATATCCTAAGGATGGTGTAGCTGAGAGTTTGAAGGAGGTTGAGTCCTGATGACCATGACTGTTGAACTGCCATATTGACATTACAATGCCTAACTCTAGTCTTCTGTCGTAAGAGAGTCAAACACTTCTAACTTGTTGAAACCACTGTTACCTTGAGTTTTCTTTCACAGAAAACAATGACTCATACATGAGTCATAACATACTATATTTTATTTGGTCATTAATTCAATATTTCCTTATCTCTTATTTGATGTTAGGCTGTGTGCTATTGCCAGAGGTGCAGAGATAAATAACACATGGTATTTACTACGTTCAAGAAGCTCATGGACCAGTAGGGGAGACTGATAGGTCAAAAGACTAGGAAATAGAGTTGCAGTAGCAGACACATCTACAAGTGCAATGGTGGAGTAAGAGAGGATGTAAGTGATGCTATTATTTGAGGTGAGAGGAAGGGTTCAGAGAGGTGGAAGTACCTGAGCAGGCTCTTGAAGATTTGTAGGAGTTTCCCAGATAGGAGTGAGGCAGGGGGGGTGAGGGGAGATAGAAATTTTTTTTTTTTTTTTTGAGACAGAGTCTCACTGTGTTGCCCAGGCTAGAGTGCCGTGGCGTCAGCATAGCTCATAGCAAAGCAATCCTCCTGCCTCAGCCTCCCGAGTAGCTGGGACTACAGGCATGCGCCACCATGCCTGGCTAATTTTTTCTATATGTTTTTAGTTGTCTGATTAATTTCTTTCTATTTTTTTTTAGTAGAGATGGGGTCTCGCTCTTGCTCAGGCTGGTCTCAAACTCCTGAGCTCAAACAATCCGCCCGCCTCGGCCTCCCAGAGAGCTAGGATTACAGGCGTGAGCCACCGCGCCCGGGCCCCGGGAGATAGAAATTTTAATCAGAGAAAATTTGTGTAAAGACCTGAAGGCATGGCACAGAATGACACATTAGGGGAACTCTAAGCACTTTGGCACTGGTAGAAATTAGAGTTATTGGAAGTGATAGATTATGTTATAGAGAGCCCATCATATATGTATCTGGTGGACATATTTGTCATGTTCCACTTGGCTTTTACTTCAGTGGTCCAGGGAGGAAGAATTGTCTCATCTGTGGCCTGGGCATCATACACTTTCATAAAGATTTGCTTTTTGGAACATTTGATACTTTGCATTAAATTAGAGTTAACATTTACTCAGCACTTACTATGTGCTAGAATTATATGCACTTCATATGCATTATCTCATTTATTACTTACAGCACCTTTCAGAGGTAAGGACTATTATAACACCCACTTTAAATATGGGGATATTACGGCCTAGAAACAAAAAGTAACTTCTCCATCATTACATTTTTAACAAGTAGTGAAGCTGGAATCCAAGTTAAAGTCTCTGTGCTTCTAGAAACCATGCTTTTACTCACTAAGATTTAATCTTTTTTGTCTATCTGTCCACTTATCATCTATCAATCATAAGTCAATTTCAATAAAGATCATTTATGTGAATATCAGACAACTTAAATATGGATGGTCCTGCTGACACATTGAAGTTGTTATGAGGAATTATAATGCTTCAAAAATAGACCCCATCTTTTGTATGTTGACCATTAATGTGATAATTTAAGAAATATTATTAGACCAAATTTGGCGACTTATAAAAAATATATCTGTTTATCTCTGTGTACATCTCTATCTAGCTATAGACCTATAGATCTATATCTATTTACCTAGTCACAGAAATATTGATCAGGAAGGGACGTTAGAAATTCGTCTAGTAACTTTCTCTCAGCTTTAGGAAAGCAATTAAGTGTGTCAAGACAAGTTGAATTTCTGAATTCTTGGGTCCTTGGCAAATGGCTCGGCATTAATAAACATCTGAGGAGAATTTCTAAAGTACAGGCATAATTTATTGATTTAGTGATGAAGGTAACTCAGAGCCATTTGGAATGGGAGGAAGCATTTATAAAGTCATAAATAATGCAGCTTCATGAAAATGCAAACTGGATGGTGATTGTTCCAAGGAGTCAAAAGAGTTATTGCCCATAAACTCGTATTAATATTTTGGTTTTTTCAGGAGACATGACTCCTAAACATCATGGGAAAACTGTAAGCAGATAGGCTGATTTTGGAAAATGTTAGAATCATCTTGCAAAGGAGGGGGTCTATGCTAATGAAACAGACAACTGAAACCATGATCTGTTACAGAATCCTAAATCTGATCCCTCTACTCTTACATTTATATCGTGACAAAATATTTACTGTTTCATTAAAGACTGTTTTCTAGTCTTTTTTGATTACATTCTTGTGAGCCTTATAACTCAAAAACAAATTGTAATTTCCTTGAGGAATTGATTGTGCTTTTGCTTTGTTCTGTTTCTCTTGTTCTTTTTGTATTTTTTTTTTTTTTTATTTCAGGGTATTATGAGGGTACAAACATTAAGGTTACACTTTGTCTTTGCCTCACCCAAGCAAAGGTTAGAGGCATGCCCTTCCCCCCTACAATGCTCCCCGTGTCCTTTAGTTTCCGGTTTACCCCCCATTCCCCTAATCTCTGGAGAGTATTTCTGCCTTGGGAGCCCCCCTAGTGTTCATCAGTTAGTACCAATTCGATGGTGAGTACAAGTGGAGCTCATTCTTCCGATCTTGTGGTGCCTCACTCTTTTTGTATTTTTATGGTTTCTAGAACCAAGCTAGGTATTAGCCAAATGTTTTTTTAGTTTAACTTCAGAAAACTTGAGACAGTTCAGCCTGTGTACCCTACAGAAAAATAACATATACAAAGAGATTAAGAGAAAAGGATATTGTTGTCATTCCCTGTTGAAGTTTTCATTTATTCGTTCCACAAATACATAGAGAACCTGGTATAGAAAGGACACATTGCTAGGCCCTGAAGTAGATACAAATAGGCTCTTTTTAGGAAGCATGAAGTCTATGGTAGGAATAAGACATGTACATAAAGAACTCTGATACCAAGAAAACAGGAAAGTGCTATGATGGTGTGTTTAGGTTGCTTAGAGTAGAGTGTTCCAGTTTCAAAATAGTGGAGTTAAGATGTTTCTGTTCCTTTCTCTTCTTTAAAATCATCCCAAAGCAACAAGCAGAATAGAAAACAGGAGCAAAATATTCATCCCAATGAACATAGGCTGATACTTATAATCTTGTATTATAACATGTCACGACAGAAATGAGGAAAGTCAAACATAAATTCTTGTAGGGTTGGTGTGATGGTTAATTTTATGTGTCAACTTGACTGGGCTGAGGAATGCCCAGATAGCTGGTAAAATATTATTCTGGGGCATATCCGTGAGGGTGTTTTGGAAGAGATTAGCATATGAAATGGTAGACTGAGTAAAGATCACTCTCACTAATGAGAGCTGAGGCATCTGTCTTCTCCTGCCCTTGAACATTGGTATTTCTGGTTCTTGGTCCTTTGGACTTGTACTGAGACTTACACCATCACATTCCCCGCAAACCACAGTTCACAGTATGTGAACTGAATTACATCACTGACTTGCCTAGGTATCTGGATTGCAGACAATTTCTTGGCTTTTGTAATCATGAGAGCAATTCCCATTATAAGTCTTCACGTATCTATGGCACACGCCTTCTTGATCTGTTTCTCTGGAGAACCGTGACTAATAACAGTTGGTGTCAATGAAAACTGACTGGAAATAAGACAGTTTACACCAGGAATATGGAGGTAAGTCATGGGGATGGTATGAAAATCTGTATAAAAAGTGGTTTTAATCCCATTCTTCAAACCACACAGCTGTCCATCCCTTCTCCCACTCCCACAGGGGACCACAGATTTGTTCTCTGAGAAGCAGAACCACAAAGACTCCAAATATTGGTGGCGAAGAAGGTGGCTAGATGCTATGACAGAAACAGAGGTATTAGGTCTGTATTTTGAATGAGAAACCCTGGGATCACTTTTTCCACCCATTTCCAGAATTCCACCAGCCGTGTAACCTGCAGGCCTCTCCCATCACAGTTATTCAGCTGAGGTGCACTGGAATGGCCCTGTCTCTTCCACCTGTGCTGACATGGCCCCTTTCCTGTCCCTGCAAACTAAAGGGATGACACCTGGCACAGCAATAGACTCCACTCTCAGCTTCTTGCTGGTGAGCATTTTGATTGGTTGGTTCCACGGCTGTACTAGTTGTTAAGCATTTTGAGTATCTTCCTTTCTGTATTTATTCTACCTCCACAGGGGCCTGGAGGATTCTTCCCTGGAGAGTCTTTTCTACAGAAAAGACTTATGGATATTGACATTTGTATTTATACATATCCCCAGTAGGAAGGCCAGGTGGTGATACCATCACCCTATAATTAAGACTAGTCTACAAGCTCCTCCCATCCCAACACGGAACTTCCAATCAGCTTTTTAATGGCTGGAACAACAGTGGCATATTAGAAAAACCTCTAATGTTGAAAGAAAGAAATCAAATCAAATAGTAGAAAAGGACTTTGAAGGAAAAAACAAAAGGCAGAGCAGAAAAGCATTTACAATTTAATAATCAATATTCACTGAAAGAGAATTTATTTTCTCTGAAACATGAACAGTATTCTATATAAAAAGAATAGAGAACAAGAAAGT
>NW_012151618.1:3761823-3762990 GCF_000956105.1 Propithecus coquereli | reverse complement strand
AAAAAATTATCTGTTGAATATAAAAATAGCACTATAGTAGTTTTATTTAAAATGTAGATGTAAATGTTGGAAGAAACAGCTAAATTAATTGAAAGTTGTTGCCCTGTTAGACAAGTTTGGTGGACTTGATATAAATGAAAAGTAAAATCCTTCTCAGAGACCACAAAGAGCGAGAACCCTGCTTATTGCACAGGAGAATTGTGAGAACATCCTGAGATACTGATACCTAAGATCATCTGGGTCTTGAGAGCTCCTCGAAGCTTGTGCTATAAGAACAGAACAAAAGACATTCTATAAAAAGACATCTGCACTCGAATGTTTATAGCAGCACAACTCACAATTGCAAAGATATGGAAACAACCCAAGTGCCCATCAATACATGAGTGGATTTATAAATTGTGGTGTATGTATACCATGGAGTTCTACTCAGCCACAAAAAACAATGGTAATATAGCACCTCTTGTATTATCCTGGATAGAGCTGGAACCTGTTCTACTAAGTGAAGTATCCCTAGAATGAAAAAACAATCACCACACATACTCACCAGCAAATTGGTTTCACTGATCAACACTTTAGTGCACATGTAGTAATAACATTGATCTGGTGTCGTGCACATGGGAGTGGGGAGGAGGGGATGGGTATATACACAGCTAGGGGGTGTGGTGCGCACCGTCTGGGGGATGGACGCGCTTGAAGGTCTGACTCGGGTGGGGCAAGGGCAATATACATAACCTAAACATTTGTATCCCCATAATATGCTGAAATAAAAAAAAATTAAAAAAAAAAACTTCCTGCTGGACAACATCTAAAAAAAGTACCTCATGAATTATTTTTGGAACTGATTTAAAAGGGAAAAAGTTCAGAAATAAACTCAAGATCTCTGGCTAAAGACTAATTGTGAAAAGGAATCTCTAAGTTGCTTATACTCTGTCCTAATCCCTTGGGTTGTGACACTGAAGTCTGAACCAAATTATACTGGATGAGGTTGCCAGACTTAGAAAAAGACAGACACTAATAAATTCAGTGTATTCAGGGGGAAAAAAAGAGAAAATTTTCTGTTGTTTGAGGGAGAAAGAAATAACCTGCAGGTGCTATTATGATCCATTATCCTTAAATAAACTATACTGAGTTGTAAAAAAAAAAAAAAAAAAAAAAAACCTTCTCCAG
>NW_012151618.1:3758379-3760462 GCF_000956105.1 Propithecus coquereli | reverse complement strand
CTCAGGAATTCGAGGCCAGCCTGGGCAACATAGCGAGATCCACGTCTCTAAAATATATATAAAGTAAGTAAAAAGCAAGAAAGGAGAAGGTGATCAGATTTATTAATAGCTGATTACTGAGAATGTGCAGAACTCAGAGGAAGGGCCTGAATGGGGAAATATTTCACTTTGGGAAATGACTCCAGGGATATTCTGATCTATCTTCTCTGTGCTCCTTGCCCAAGAAGCTGTATGGCATTAGCTTGACACCACATGTCAGCAAGTAGATACTGGCAAAGTGCCTTCTAGGGGTCTTGGGGCACAGGGCTGCCATGGAGCATGTGACTCTCCCCCAGTTCATGTCTATTCTTCCAAATCTGTAGTCTCTGGCTGGCACCACTTATATTGCTTCCTCACTCAGTGTAATACATTCATAAAGTCCCTATCAAAAGGATAGGAATCTATTTTCTTTAGAAGATCACTGATTCACAAGGAACAAAAGGTCAAACAGTGATTAAAAAGTGTATACTCAAAAGGCGGTTACTAATTATTTCTCAGCAAAACCTAATGTTCACCTATCTTGATTTTTAAATTAATACTAAAAGCAGAGAGTGGGGATCCTCAGCTCACATCTCAGTGTCTAATCCTTAAATTGAAAGTATTTCACCAGATCTATAAGATTCATTTTAGCTGTAAATTTTGATGGGCCTGTGTGATTTGTTTTCCTAAAACAAGCACAGGATTATTCAATGAAGTGTTGCATTCCCTGAATAAAAACGTTCAATGACTTGTAATTGCCCTGATTTTTAGCCTGGTATTTAAATGCTTTGGCTAATTTGTCCCCGGTCTATTATCCTTAGCTTGTTTCCTAGCATTCCTCAACTCTAATGCTCCACTGACTTGGTCAGTCTCCTAATTATACAAACATGACTTGTCTGTTTTCTCTTTCCATCCTATGCTGTTTCTCCTTTTCCCTGTAATACTTCCTTTTCTCATTTAAATGCTGCACAGTCTTCTGACATCAAGGCCAGTCTAGTCTCTTCTTTGTCCTTTGGGAAGACTGGGTGTTAGAGTGAGAGGACTCTCTGATATTTACTAGCTTAGCAACCTTGGACTAATTACTCAAAATACATGTAGGCCTTAGTTTCTTAACTTGTAAAATGGGATTCATAAAAGTACCTGGCTCATACAGGTTTTGTGAAGTTGCCTGCAAAACACTTAACCTATGTTTGGCACGTGGGAAAATTTCGGTAAATGATGATGTCGAGGAAGATGATGTGTATTGTTTATTATAATTGCATATTTGGTCTTTGTTAGGATAGAGCTATGTTGTGATTCACGTCAGTTTGAGAGATCATATTGAGTTAGAACTTACTCTTCCTATACACCTGTTATATGATTGCCCCCAAATGCCCCCCTCCGTTAGAGTAGAATAAGCTGATCTCTACCAGAAAGAAAAGGTTCCTAACGTCCAAGAGAAAGCAGTCAGTTCCACAACCTCTACTTCTTTGGCTGCCTGCCTTAGCTGTGCTTTGTTTCTACGAGAGTTTTTAGTCCATTCTACTTTGTCTCCACTCCTCCCTGGGTAACAGTAGTAAACTGGAGTATACTTTATTGAAGTGAGAAGGAATAATTATATCATCCTTTTAATCTACAAACACATGAGTTCTGATGTATGTCGGGAGGAATATATTAGATGGGCAGGTGGTTTGCAATCAACCCACTCTGCCTTTTTAGATGGCTTTTAAATTATCACACTTGAATTCATAGTAACTTGAGAAGAGCATTTCTAATGAATTATTGACTATTTATTTTATATTACCATTTAATTAGGTATACAGATAAATTTGGGAACATTTTCATGAGATCTATCCTACTGAGTGCACTTTAAGAGCATGTAGAAATTAATCTGGTTTCTAAAAATTCCTACAGTTACTAGTGAACAAAAACAATGCATTCGAATGGGGAAAATTTTAATTCTTTTCCATGTTTGGGGTGTCTTGGGGCTTGTTTCAAGAACTGCCCAGGACACTGAAATGGTTGATGATTTGTAGGCAGATTCTCTTTGACTTGGTAATTATGTCCACTGAGATTATAGAATTTT
>NW_012151618.1:3756000-3758329 GCF_000956105.1 Propithecus coquereli | reverse complement strand
AGGCTGGAATCCACTTCTTCCAAACTCCTATTAATGTTGACATTTTGACCTCCTCCCATACATCGTGAATGTTTTTCATGGCATATAAATAGCAAATCCTTTCCAGAAGGTTTTCAATTGACTTTGCCCCCATATCCATAAGAATAATCACTATATATGGAAGCTATAGTCTTACAGATTGTATTTCTTAAATAATGACTTGAAAATTGAAATTATTCTTTGATCCATGGACTGCAGAATGGATGTTATGTTAAAAGATATAAAAACAACATTAATCTCCTTGTACATCTTCATCAGAGCTTTGACCAGGTGAACTGTCAATGAGCAGTAATATTTTAAAAGAAATCTGTTTTTCTGAGTAGTAGGTCTCAACAGTGGGCTTACAATATTCCGTAAACCATGCTGTAAACAGAGATGGTGTCATCCAGGCTTCGTTATTCCATTTATAGAGCATAGGCAGACTAGATTTAGCAATTTAGCATAATTCTTAAGGACCCTAGGATTTTCAGAATGGTAAGTGAGCATTGGCTTCCACTTGAAGCTGCCGGCTGCATTAGCCCCTAACAAGAGAGTGAGGCTTTGAAACTTTGAAGCCAGGTATTGATTTCTCCTGTCTAGCTATGAAAGTCCTAGATAATATATTCTTCCAATAGAAAGCTGTTTCTTCTATGTTGAAAATATATTGTTTAGTGTAGCCACATTTATCAGATATCTTAGTTGGATCTGGATAAATTGCTGTAGCTTCCACATCAGCACTTGGTGCTTCACCTTGCGCTTTTATGTTATGGAGATGGCTTCTTTCTTAAACTTCATGTACCAACCTCTGCTAGTTTCAAACTTTTCTTCTGGAGCTTCCTCACTTCTCTCAGCCTTCATAGAATTGATGAGAGTTAGGGTCCTGCTCTGGATTAGGCTTTGGCTTAAGCAATGTTGTAGATGGCTTGATCTTCTATGTGGACCACTAAAACTTTCTCCATATCAACAATAAGGCTGTTTTGCTTCCTTATCCATTCATATGTTTACTAGAGTGACACTTTTAATTTCCTGCAAGAACTTGTCCTTTGCATTCGGGACTTGACTGTTTGGTGCAGGAGGCCTAACTTTTGGCTTATCTCGGCTTTTTGATGTGCCTTCCTCACTAAGCTCAATCATTTTTAGCTTTTGATTCAAAGTGAGAGATGTTTGACTCTTCCTTTCACTTGAACGCTTAGAGGCCATTATAAAGTTAGTAATTAGCCTAATTTCAGTATTGTTTTTTTTTTCCTCAGGGAATAGGGAGGCCCAAGGAGAGATGAGGAATGGCCGGTTGGTGGAGCATTCAGAACATACACAGCATTCGTTGGTTAGAGTTTACTATCTTATGGGCACAGTTTGTGGTGCCCCGAAACAATTACAATAGTAACATCAAAGATCATTGATCACAGATCACCATAACAGATATAGTAATAACAAGTTCGAAATATTTCAAGATTTCCAAAATGTGACAGAGACACAGAGTGAGCACATGCTGTTGGAAAAATGGCACTAATAGACTTGATCGACATGGGGTTGCCACAAAGCTTCAATTTGTGAAAAACACAATTATCTGTGAAGTGTGATAAAGCAAAGTGCAATAAGATGAGGTATGCATGTATACATGTACCAAAACATCATGTTGGACCTCATAAATGTGTAGTTATTGTGTGTCAAACATAAGTACATTTAAAAAAAGAAATACCAAAGTCAAATGATAGCAGTATGAAAGCAATGAAAGGACTTCCACAATTTGATACAACTTGGAATTCCTATGAACAAAATCATGTATTGATTTTTTATTCTATGTAATTTCCATTTTTATATCTAAGCTAAGTCATAGAAATAATTTTGCCCAAAAGAATTCTTTGTGCCAATTAACACCTTAAATTTGCGATTCAACATTAACAAATGTCTCTCCAGGGAGCCTTACATCTGGGGGACATCTCTTCCATAGACATCTGTTGCTATCTAAATATACCTCATTTCATGATTCAAATCCAAGGTGTTTTTTTTAAAACAATTCTGAAAAATGTTAGAAATACCGCATATGAAAAAGTCTATTCACTTTTTATGTATTTTAAATTGCTGAGCTTAAAAATGTAACAACAATATAAAGATTTGACTGATTCTGTTGCCATAATTAGTAAAACAAAGGTTCGGTTTAACATGGTTACATAAATCTGAAAAAACAAATACTCTAAAGCAAACAATTATAATGTGAAATTAATCAGAATAATTATCATATTGACATCTGGGTTAAATGAGTGAACACACACCAGGTATTTAGTACCAGGCACATAGTATTTATTGAATT
>NW_012151618.1:3741833-3743380 GCF_000956105.1 Propithecus coquereli | reverse complement strand
TAACATTGTGAGTACTGTGGTATAAATTATATATATATAAGTGGATATAGGCATATATGCACATACCTATATGTATCTCACATGCAATGTGTGCTGTTTACAGTTAAAGAGGAAGTGGAGGAAAGAGTAAAGATAAACAGTACCAATAATCCTACCATTCAGTGATACAAAACTTTCAGCTCTTTGGTGTACATATCCATGTATAAATACATACAAGTTTGTCATATATTACAGTTTTATCCAGGTTCGTCCTATGGTTTATAGTTTTATACCCTTCCTTTGATCCTTAACATTGTTATGAGCATTGGATATATTACTACATCATGCAGATGTATCATAACTTATTTAACCAATCTATTATTACCAGACATTGTGGCCCTTTTAAAACTTGGTATCATTAATACTTACTTGAATGTGTAAAATTGGCATATATCTTTTGATCTTTGGAGTAAATTGCCAAGAGTGGAATTGATGGGTCAAAGATTAGGAACACATTGCTATTAATACATATTGCCAAATTAATTACATGACTTTCAGCTCTTTTAAAAATAGTTCTTATAAGAATTAAATATGAAAACATGTGACAGGTCACTATTTAAATCAGGGTAGTCCTCATCTGATGCTTTGAGCGATCATTCTTATGGGGAGAGAGTGGTACTATGATACTTTAAAAAAAAGAAACGACGTAGAGCACCAGAAAGAAATGGCAAACAGTGAGAGACAAACAGATGTTCAACATTTATAGACAGTGTCTAAAAGGATGGTCGGAAGTAGATGACTAGAGATGAGTGTGGAGTTGGCAGTACTTAATCCTTTTCTACTCTTGGTTTTGTAATAAACAAAGAAAACATCTGTGCTCTTTGTTATATAAACCGTGTTTGAGTGCATGTGAACACAAAAACACATAACAAACTGTTCTTTAGTACATGATGGTGGCTCTGTGGGGCTGTCCACAGAGAAAATATGTCTACCCTTTCAGCATATGGGGAAAATACAGTGAAGTGTATTCTTAGGCACCAAATTGATTTGGGAAGAAGTCAAACAGTGACAAAACTTTTTTTCTCTTTTTTGTAAAGATGTGTGAAAAAGAGGAAATTCTTATGAAAAAGACACTAATTTAAAAAGGAATAAGCATTGGTTTGAGCACTTTCAAAAGGCGCAAAACATAAAATTTGGAGGAGAATATACCTTAGGAGATCTTAACACTTTTATAATACTTAAAGGTCTGAAGACACTGAATCAGAAGATGGAATGCAGAAACAAAATTATTAAAGTTAGTCTGTTTTGTTTTGAAAGTGGACAGTCTTCAGTATTTTTATTTGCATATCTGTATCTGTCTCAAGTATGTGAATACATATATTCAATGCCACATTTATTTTTTTCCTAACCATTAGGTTTTGAGAACTTGAATTTGTCATGGCTTTGCCACCCTTGGCCCTTTTTATTATATGAATATAATTTCCATATTCGAAGGTGTCTGTATTAGGAAAAGTCTTCCCAGAGGAAGGGAGGACTTAGCTGAGCCTTAAGGATACATTTGCTTCTGC
>NW_012151618.1:3740478-3741783 GCF_000956105.1 Propithecus coquereli | reverse complement strand
AGTAGCACCTCATGAAGCTTCATGTTAGGCACTTTCACTGCAGTGGTGATAAGGGGTGACAGATATTTCGGAGGTATTTAGGAGGTAAATTTTTAAAAAACGTGCTGCATTGGATGTGGATATGAGGAGGTGGGAGATTCAAAGGCTTCAGTGTGTGTTTATTTCCTTTTTCCTTCCCCCCACCAACCTTTCTGGGATTAATTGTAATGTCCTTGGAGTTTTGTGAAGCAGTGTTTCTTAATCTGGGCTCTCGATTCTACTTACTTCTGTGGGGCTCACGATTCAAGAGGTTTGGGTTGAAGCCCTGGAACTCGGGAATTCAGAGTGCTTTGTTTTTTGAGGTGTCTCTTTTGAACATTCTTATGTTCAAGTTTGAGAAACATTCATACAGAGAGTGTGTTGAGTAGTCAGTGGTTCTCAACTCTAGCTACATATTACTGTCACCTGGGTGTTTAAAGCATTTGTGCCAGGGCCCTACCTGAGATAGTTAAATCACAATCTCTGTGAGTTGGGCCTGTGCATTGGCGTTTTAATAGGTGATTGTAATATGCAGCCGGGATGAACCTCTGAGTTAAATTATGGTTATGGACAACATATAAAAGATAAAAAAGCCTGGGGTGATGTAAAGATAGAAGCATGCCAGGCACATGGTAAAGATGATTGACACCTCCAAACAAAGACAAAGTATTCAAAAGGAAATGGAGAAAGTAGTAAAGGTACTAAGTTATGCTGCATCCACTGGGTTATTTTCAACCTTTTACAAATGACTATAAAATTATTCTTGTTTCTTCCAGCAGAAATGATTCACTCGTATATTGCACTTCTTGAATCCAGACAGAAAATAAATACTTTAAATTTAGAGAACTTCATAAAAGTAATCAAAGCATTCAAATGAAGGTAAAGCAATTTTGGACATTATCATTAGCATAGCTGAGGTTATTTACACAATAAACAAAGGCAGAACCATAATGCTTGTACTTGTACATTTTATATTTTGACTTCTCAATACATTTTTTTATTAAAAGGCATTCAAACTTGCAGTTTGTTATTGGATACTGACATTCACTGTTGAGAAAGTTTTGCATTTAAAGTAAAGCATAAGTAAGAATATAACTACAAAAATGACTTCTATAATAATTAAATCGAAAAATAGCAATGCCAAAGACCTAAAGATATTCTGACTCACCGGGGATTTAAAGAGGACAACCTGGGTCTGTGATGATTCAAAATACCAGCCCAAACTTTAAAAGATGCAAAGGTCTAGGAGGATCCCTGGCTTTTCATACCTGTCTGTCTGTCTGAGTT
>NW_012151618.1:3738389-3740112 GCF_000956105.1 Propithecus coquereli | reverse complement strand
AGATCAAGGTATGAAGTAGAATTTTATAATGTGGGGTTAATGAGTTAGCCTAGAGAAGAGAAGAGGTGGCTTGAGAGTGTTGTATGTTTTATAAAACTCGTTGTATGATTTTGTTGATAGGTATTATAGATATGTATTAATCCAGAACATATAAAGGCTGTACCTCTTCACTTCCTGTTTACTATATGTACAGTTGCACTCACATTTTCTGTATAGTCAAGAGCTAGCTCTTAGACAAATTGTAGTGTGCAAGTAGACTGTCTGGAAATTTATTAGTAAAAATGCCTCCAAGTTTGCATTAGAAATACCAAAGTGATTGTTAACAATAATGTATTGTTTATTTCGAAATAGCTGGAAGAGAGGTTTCTTAATGTTCTCATTACAAAGAAATTATAAATGTTTAAGGTGATGGATATACTTTTTGCACTGATTTGATCAGAAGCGTACAGATATACATCAAAGATATCGGAGGGTTTGGTTTCAGACCACTGCAATGAAGTGAATATTGCAATAAAGCGAGTCACATGATTTTTTTTGGTTTCCTAGTGCATGAAAAGATTGTTTAGACTGTACTGTAGTCTGTTAAATGTATAATAGCATTATATCTAAAAATGCAATGTATACACCTTAATTAAAAATACTTCATTGCTAAAAATGCTAATGATCATCTGAGCCTTCAGCAAGTCATAAACTTCTTGCTGGTGGCGGGTCTTACCTCAGTGTTCAGGTTTGCTAACATATCATGGTGATGATTGCAGAAGATTGGGGTGGTTGTGGCCATTTCTTAAGATAGCAATGAAGTTTGCCACAGCAATTGATGTTTCCTTTCATGAATTTCTCTGTAGCATGTGATACTGTTTGATAGCATTTTATCCACAGTAGAACGTCTTTCAAAATCATCAGTTTTCTCAAATATTGCTACTGATTTATCAATTAAGTTTATGTAATAGTCTGAATCCTTTGTTGTCACTTTGATAATGTGCATAGCATCTTCACCAGGAGTAGATTCCATCCCAAGAAACCACTTACTTTATTCATCCATAAGAAGCAACTCCTTGTCTTTTCAAGTTTTATCATGAAATTGCAGCAATTCAGTCACACATTTTGAATCTCCACTTCAAATTCTAGTTCTCTTGCTGTTTCTACCATATCTGTGATTACTTCCTCCACTGAAGTCCTGAACTGCTCCAACTCATCCATGAAGGCTGGAATCCACTTCTTCCAAACTCCTATTAATGTTGACATTTTGACCTCCTCCCATACATCGTGAATGTTTTTCATGGCATATAAATAGCAAATCCTTTCCAGAAGGTTTTCAATTGACTTTGCCCCCATATCCATAAGAATAATCACTATATATGGAAGCTATAGTCTTACAGATTGTATTTCTTAAATAATGACTTGAAAATTGAAATTATTCTTTGATCCATGGACTGCAGAATGGATGTTATGTTAAAAGATATAAAAACAACATTAATCTCCTTGTACATCTTCATCAGAGCTTTGACCAGGTGAACTGTCAATGAGCAGTAATATTTTAAAAGAAATCTGTTTTTCTGAGTAGTAGGTCTCAACAGTGGGCTTACAATATTCCGTAAACCATGCTGTAAACAGAGATGGTGTCATCCAGGCTTCGTTATTCCATTTATAGAGCATAGGCAGACTAGATTTAGCAATTTAGCATAATTCTTAAGGACCCTAGGATTTTCAGAATGGTAAGTGA
>NW_012151618.1:3736613-3738339 GCF_000956105.1 Propithecus coquereli | reverse complement strand
AAGTAGTACAGGCTTTTCTAGCAATGTGTGCTGGAAAACTTAGCATAAAAAATATAAGAAAACACAAAACCCTATTATTTTACAACCCAGAGATAATCATAACATTATGATATTATTTCTATGTAGTTTTTATTCCAAGTAAATAAATTTGTCCTCCTAGGCCTTCTAAATTTGACATTTGATCCCTCTTTTTAAATATCTACATATAATGATTTCAGACCCCATCCTTTAGATCACAGGAGAAATCCCATTCTTTTATCCAAAAAATTTCTGGAAGTCCCCCAAATGTATGTGCATAATATGAAGAATATGTACCGAAAATCTACCCTTTGGTTATATTTGGGAATTGGTTTATTGTTTTCTATCCTACTTTTGTTCCCCATCTCTAGAATTCTCAGGTCACCTCACTGTCTCCAATGGCTTTTCTGAGTCATATTACTCTTCCATCAGTTCACACTGAGGATGAACACAAATCACTCATTTAATTTTCCCAAATCATATCTAGGACAAAGCTATGCTATGTCATAAAGCTTTAGTAAATACTTGTAGAAACATAGAGCACAATAGAGGAAGTATACTACACTGCTATTAGCACTACTTTCTCTTAGTGCCTAGGCACGAAGCCAACCCCAGCATTCCTGCCTAGCTCCTGGAGGGCTGCTCTTGGGCATGGACATCTCAGCTCCATCAGTGAGTAATCTCTGCCATCATCTTATACCACAGATACCTGGAAGCAAACTACCTGGATGCCAGAGAGAAAAGCAGGTCCCCTCTCCTTTTGTCCAAGGAAGGCTTGATCATCTAATGATCTTGGGTGTTTGACAATGGTAATATTCATTTTTTCATGGAAACCCACACCCCACCTACGATGGTGTGGTTAGGCTTTCCTGACCCAGGAATCATATTCATGACAATTGTCCATACGTTTCTCAAAGTTAGAACTATTTAGTCTTAACTCCATATGTAATAACAATAGTTCAGATTAAATATGTATTTACGGCAGGAAAAGAGGATCTAAGTTTCCGAAAGGCAAGCATTCCTAAAAATAAACATACTTGATTTGTATTCACATGCAGAATATGTAATATTTTAGCCTCCAGCTTCTGCATTGAGAATTGTTAGGATCCTACAGTTTTCCTAAATCAATAAGTGTGTGCTTTATATTTGTGTGACGGAACACCTAGTCTTGTGATTTTTTTTTCCAAAACAGTCTGTTACAAAAGTAAATTAAAGTTGTTACCAAGGGAAAGAAAATTGCTTTATTGAGATATAATTCACATACCATACAACTTATTTAAAGTGTACAATTCAGTGATTTTTAGTATATACTGATACACGCTACCATCACTACAGTCAATTTTAGTTTTCATCACTTCAAAAAGAAATCTCACCCCGTTAGCTATACACCCCCATGGCTCCATTTCTTCCACCCGTAAAGAAGCCGCTGATAAACTGCCTGTCTCTATAGATTTGCAAATTCTAGGCATTTTAATATAAATGTGTCTTACAATATATGATCTCTTGTGACTGGCTTCTTTCACTTGACATGTTTTTTGGGTTTCGTCATGTTATGGTGTGTATCAAGCCTTCATTCCTTTCTTTGGCTGAATAATATTCCACTGTATGGCTACCATGTCTTGTTAATTATTCATCAAATGGACACGTGGATTGTTTTTACCTTTTGGCTGTTATTAATGCTGCTATGGCCATTCGTGTACAAGTTTTT
>NW_012151618.1:3715560-3723928 GCF_000956105.1 Propithecus coquereli | reverse complement strand
TACATTAGATGTCTAGGCTTATCCTATATAAGTACAACTTTGTAAAAGCAAGCAGTGTTTGTCTTTCTGTGTCTGGCTTATTTCACTTAGTGTAATGTCCTATAGGTTCATCCATGTTGCTGGAAATGGCAGGATCGCTTTCTTTTTTAAGGTTGAACAGTATTCCTTTGTATGTGTACACTATGGTTTCTTCATTCATTCCTCTATCAACAGACAACTTCGATTGTTTCCATATCTTGACTATAGTGAATAATGGCACAATGAACATGCTCATGCAGATATCTTTATGAGACAGTAATTTTATTTCCTTTGGGTATATGTCCAGAAGATGGATTGCTGGATCATACAGTAGTTATATTTTTTATTTCTTTTAGAAACCTCTGTAAAGTTTTCCACAGTGGCTGCACCAAATCTGCATTTCCACTACCAGTGTACAGTGATTTGTTTTCTCCCTATCCTCACCATCGCTTACCTCTTTTCTTTTAGGTAATTGCCATCGTAACAGGCATGAGGTGGTGTATCATTATGGTTTGATTTTTTGTTCCCTGATGGTTAGTGATGTTGAGTACCTTTTCATATACCTGTTGGCCATTTGTATGTCTTCTCTGGAGATATGCCTATTTAGGATTTTTGCCCATTTTTAATGAGGTTTTTATTTTTTGCTATGTTATTTGAGTTCCCTATATATTTTGAATATTAACTTCTAATCAGATATATGCTTTGCAAATATATTCTCCCAATCTTTAGTTTGTCTCTTTCCTCTGTTGATTGTTTCTGTTGCTGTGTAGAATCTCATAAATGGCCTTTATTGTGTTGAAGAAATTTCCTTCTATACCTAATTTGTCGAATGTGTTTATATGAAGAATGTTGAACTTTGTTAAGTGCTTTTTCTGCATCTATTGAGATGATGGTTTTCATTGTTCATTCTGTTAATATGGCGTATCACATTAATTGATTTGCTTTTTTAAAAAAAAAATCTTGCAGCCCAAGGGTAAATCCCATTTGGTAATGATACACAATTATTTTTTATGTGTTGTCGAATTCATTTTGCTATTATTTCACTGATGATTTTTGCATCTGTGTTCATCTGAGACGATGGCCTGTAGTTTTCTTTTCTTGTGGTGTCTTTGTCTGGCTTTGTTATCAGGATGATGCTGGCCTCATAAAATGGGTTTGAATGAAAGCATTTCCTCTAGTTCTATATTTTGAAAGAATTTAAGAATAATTTGTACTAATTCTTCTTTGTATGATAGAATTCAGTTGGGAAGCCATCTGGGCCTGGGCTTTTTTTTGTTGAGAAGTTTTTAATTACTACCACAACTTTGTTGCTGGTTTGTTCAAACTTTCTATTTCATTTTGATTGAATTTTGGTAAGTTGTGTGTTTCTAGGAATTTATGCATTTTCTCTAGGTTATCTAATTTGTTGGCATAGGTTGTTTATAATAGTCCCTTATGATCCTTTTTATTTCTGAAGCATCTGTTGTAATGTTTTCACTGTAATTTTTGATTTAATTTATTTAAATCTTCTCTCTTTCTTAGTCTAGCTAAGAATTTTTCAATTTTTTTTAAAAATCAGCTTTATTGATTTTTTGATAATTTTTCTATTCTCTCTGTGATTTATTTCAGCTCTGATTTTTATTGTTTACTTCTTATTCTGACTTTGGGTTTAGTTCTTCTTTTTTTAGATTGTTTATTTGAGATCTTTCTTCTTCTTTTTTTCTTTTTTGACATAGATGTTTATCACTATAAGCTTTCCTTTTACAACTGCTTTTGCTGTATCCCATAAGCTTTGGTGTATGTCGTTCTTCTATTTTTATTTATCTTAAGATATTCTAAAATTTCCTTTTGCTTTCTTTTTTGACCCATCAGTTGTTGAGGAGCATGTTGCTTGATTTTCACATATTTGAGAATTTTCCAGTTTTGTTCCTGTTATTAATTTCTAGTTTCATACCATTGTGGTCACAAAAGATGATATGATTTCAATCTTAAATTTTTTTAAGACTTGTTTTGTGGCCTAACATAAGATCTATCTTGGAGAATGTCCCATGTGGGCTTGAGAAGAATATGTGTTTTACAAATGTTCTACAGATGTCTGTTAGGTCCATTTGGTTGAAAGTGTAGTTGGAGTCCAATATTTCCTTACTGGTTTTCTTTCTGGATGATCTGTCCATTGCTGAAAATGAGGTATTGAAGTCTCCTGCTATTATGATCGTATTACCATGTATTTTTCCCTTCAGGTCTGTTAATATTTGCTTTACATGTTTAGGTACTCTGATGTTGAGTGCATGCATATTTATAATTGTTCTATATTTGTAATTAGTATATCCTCCTGATGAATTAATTCCCTTAGTATTACATAATGGCTTTCTTTTTCTCTTTATACAATTTTGAACTTAAAGTATATTTTACCTGATAAATATAGCTACTCCTGCTTTTTTGGTTTCTGTTTGCATGGAATATCTTTTTCTATCATTTCACTTTCAGTCTATGTGTTTCCTTGCAGATGAAGTGAGACTCTTGTGGATAGCATGTAGTTGGGTCTCTTTATTTATTTATTCAGCTACTCTGTGTACTTTGACAACTTTAGACCATGTATATTTAAAGTAATTATTGATAGGTAAGGATAAACTATTGACATTTTTTTGTTTTCTGGTTGTTTTGTGCATTTTTTATTCCTTTCTTCCTCTCTTGCTGTCTTCCTTCGTTATTATATAATCTTCTGCAGTGGTTTGATTTGATTTCTTTCTCTTTCTCTTTTATATTAATATATCTACTGTAGGTTTTTGCTTTGTGGTTATCATGAGGCTTATGTAAAACAGCTTATAGTTATACCCACTTTATTTTAAGCTTATAACAACTTAACTTCACTAACATAGAAGAGACGGGTATTTTAAAATGGAGCTTACAACTAGGCCCTTAGGTATTCATGCTTTAGGAATATTTAAAATTTATTGGATCTCCAGAGCTCTGGGTGCCACTGTAGTGAACTCAAAGGATTCATTTCCTTAAAAAAGGTAGCTATGCCATCTCTCACTTAACAGAGCAAACAGTCATTCAGACACTTACTCATTTCTCTAATCATTCATTTACCAAACATACATTAAACTGTGGGGATCCAATACTGTTTTATGTTCCAGTGGTGCAAATGTAGACAAAGCATGTTCTCTTCACTCCAGCTGTAGCAGTGGTATGGTGATATAAAACCTGAAGATGATATCGGAGCTTTCCAGCATCAAAACTGTGTGACCTTGAGCAAGGTCAGACCTCTCTTTTATTAGTGTCCTCAACTATAAAACAGGAATAACAATATCTGTCCTGATTAAATTGTCTTGAGATGATCAGATAGGCTGAAACATGTGGGAGTACTTTTTAATGGGAAATCAAAACGTAAGGGTTTTGTTTTGTTTTGTTCTAACATGGAAAACTGGTGGTCTGTAAGACTTAGAAGCGTTCCTCTTCAAGTGTCCAACTTGGTAGAGAACCAGGGCGAATTCAGAATGTCAAAGGATTGAATGCATCTTGTGTCTTTTAAAAGTAGATTCACTACTAGAACTGTTGCAAAAAAGCACATAGACAATACTAAATTTAGATCTATCAGAAAACAAATGATAGAAAAGTACAACCTTTCAAATTTTTAATGTTCTTATTAGAAACTTTCATTTTCCACAAATGAAACATGGTTTTGTATCTTTACAACTATATAACTCCTAAAATCATCTAACATCCTCCCGCATTTAACATGATTTGAATTTTTAAGCTACTTTCTACTTGTCCATTCATTACAGCTTTGCAGCAAATATGAAATTCATGAGCAAACAGTAATGCTTTCAGCTATTCATTGGTTTACTGAGTAAATTGTTCTCTCATTGGTAACAAATTAATATAGTTAAAACACTTGCACATCTTGGGAAATTAGGGAACATGAATATATCTGACACCAGGGATATCCTTACAAATGTCCATTAGGATAGGAAAAAATACATTGAGAAGAAAGGATGCTAGTATAATGTATCTGGTTATAATTTATTAAAACCATCTTGCCCAGATTAATTATTGAATGAATGAATTTTAAAATGTCACATAAGTAATGTGTCGGAATGAACCCATATAATTAAAATGTGGTTTACCAATTCTTTTCCTCACATTATGAATTATTGACATTGTGATAGCATTAGTGCAACTGTGTTAATTTCTCTCATGTTTAAAGTCTGCCCACTGGGATAGATTTGTTTATAACATTAATGAACCAAAAGATGGATGGTGAGACTTCACTGCCATGGTTGATCTGATTTGTAAAAAGCTAATATGGTTATGTGAGTTCAGTGTTACGTTTATTTTTCTCTTCTATATCATAATCTAGTAGCTAAACAGATCTGAAGTCCCTTTGGAGTCAGTGCCCAGATAGAATAGCAAAGGCAGAAATCAGTCATGGGCTGAGATTAAAATGGAGTAAGTAGAAATACTTAAGTGGATGGAAATGTGGTAGGTGGGAATATGTAAATAGAAACATAGCCTGAAAGAATTGAAACAAAGTCAGTTGCATGAAACAACTTCTGGAGCAGGGTTTCGGGAAGATGCTGCATTTGCATAGGTGAGGTCCTGACACCTGTTAGGGTTAGTTGATTTCATGGTTATACTGTCATGTATGTGTTTATAAGAATTAAAATATAAAGGGCCAGCAGGTATATAAAAAAAGGTTCAACATTGCTCAACATCGCTCATTATCAGGGAAATGCAAATCAAAACCACAGTGAAATATCATTTTACCCCAGTTAGAATGGGTCGTATCAAAATGATGAAAAATAAAATACGCTGGAAAGGAAGTGGAAAAAGGGAACTCTTATATACTGTTGGTGGGAATGTAAATTAGTACAACCTCTATGGAAAACAGTATGGAGGTTTCTCAAACAGACAAAAACAAAAAACAAAACAAAAAACCAAAACTATCATACGATCCAGCAATCCCACTACTGGGTATTTATCCAAAGTGAAGGAAATCGGTGTATCAAACGGATACCTACACCCCAATGTTTATCATAGCACTATTCACAATAGTTAAAATATGGAATCGACCGAAATATCCACTTTTGGATGAATGGATAAAGAAAATGTGATATATATACACAATGGAATACTATTCATCCATAAAAAAGAATGAAACCCTGTCATTAGCAGCCACATGGATTAAAAATGGGTCATTTGGGCCAGGCGCGGTGGCTCACGCCTGTAATCCTAGCACTTTGGGAGGCCAAGGTGGGCGGATTGTTTGAGCTCAGGAGTTCGAAACCAGCCTGAGTAAGAGTGAGACCCCATCTCTACTAAAAATAGAAAGAAATTAATCGGACAACTAAAAATATATAGAAAAAATTAGCCGGGCAGGGTGGCACATGCCTGTAGTCCCAACTACTCAGGAGGCTGAGGCAGAAGGACTGCTTGAGCCCAGTTTGAGGTTGCTGTGAGCTAAGATGACACCACGGCACTCTAGCCCGGGCAACAAAGTGAGACTCTGTCTCAAAAAAAAAAAAAAAAAATGAGTCATTTGTTCTCCATCCCCCAAAATGTCACATAAGTGGAATCTTAGTCTGACTTCTGTCATCATAATGAAGTTAAGAATTGTCCACTTTGTTGTATGTTATCAGTACTTTGTCTCTTTTTATTGCTGAGTAGCATTCCAATGTATGACTGTACCACAGTTTGTTTATCCACTCAACAGTTGAAGGATATTTGAGTTGTTTCTGTTTTTTGGCAATTATGAATAAACCAGGTATGAACATTTAAAAAAATGGGTCATTAAGTAAAATAAGCTAGATACAGAAAGACAAATATTATACTACATGTTCTCATTCATGTATAGGAGCTAAAAAAGCATTTTTTTCGTGGAGGTAGAGCATAGACTGATAGTTACCAGAGGCTGGGAAGGGCGTTTGGGGTGGGGGGATAAAGAGAGCTTAATGGGAACAAATGTACAGTTAGATGGAATAAGTTCCAGTGTTTAATAGCCTAGTAGGATGACTATAGTTAACAATATATTGTATATTTCAAAATAGCTAGAATATTTTTTTTCTTTTTTTTAATTTTATATTATGGGGGTACAGATAGAATATTTTAAATGTTCCAAACACAAATGATAAATATTTGAAGTGATGGATATCCTACATACCCTGATTAATATGCTGATTTCATCATTATACATGCCATGCATATATCAAAATATCACAGGTACTGCAGAAATATGTGCAAATATTAGGTATCAGTAAAAATTTTAAAAAGTAATATAAAATGACCAATACAAATGAATCAACAAAGGAAAAAAGATTAAGGAAAAATGATTCTTTAAATTGTGCAGGTGAGACTGTCAGTGATGTCCTTCAGTGAACAGCCATGGCCTTTCCCTCAGTGGATCTTGAGTCCCTCATGCCTTTTATGGTGTCAGCATCTTGCCAAGCTAAATGGAACTTTAGTATTAAACACAGTATTGTTTTGGACAATTCATTCCCTTAAATCTGTGGTCCCCAGCTCCCAGGCTGCGGACTGGTACCAGTCCATGGGCCTGTTAGGAGCCGGGCCGTACAGCAGGAAGTGAGTGGCAGGGAAGCTTCATCGGTAATTTACAGCCGCTCCCCATCACTGGCATCACTGCATAAGCTCCATCTGCTGTCAGATCAGCGGTGGCATTACATTCTAACAGGAGCATGAACCCTACTGTAAATTACACAGACAAGGTATCTAGATCGCATGCTCCTTATGAGAATCTAATGCCTGATGATCTGAGGTAGAGCTGAGGCGGTGATGCTAGGGCTAGGGAGCACCTGCAAATACAGATTATCATTAGCAGAGAGGTTTGACTGCACTATAAATGTAATGCACTTGACCCCACCAAGTCCATGGAAAAACTATCTTTCACGAAACCCATCCCTGGTGCCAAAACGGTTGGGGACCGCTGCCTTAAATGAAAGCCAAACACCTCATAGTAATTGGTTCAAATGTTGGAGGAAAAATCGGCAGCGAGGGATTTATTGAGATATATATTTTTTTCTGTTCTGATGAAATATTCAATAGTATTATCAGTGATGATGTTATTTTTCACCATGTCGACTTATGTTAGACCCTAACCCAGGAGTGAGCTGTGATTTTTCTGTATCATATTTAAGAAGGAATGAAACAGCTGTCGAGGACAAATAGTTTAACACAGATACTGAACGCTGCTGGGTACTGCAGGATTAGGCTGCAGATGCTTCAAGTCAGCAGGTAGACACTAGAGAGCTGTCTCATCCTGGGTGGTAAACACGTTTCAGAGATGAACAACAACAGGTAGGAGGGGTTACTGGAGTTTCAGGCTTGGAAAGAAATTCCAGAAATGGAGAGAAGAGCGAAGACAGGGAGAAGATAAAAGGGCTAGTAAATGGTATTACAATCTGATTGTAGCATAAAAGTCACTTAATATCTGATATATTTGATCAATTTGAGATTATATGCCAATTAAATACACTAAATATTCCAGCCATTTCTTTGCCACAAATACCCAAATATTATCTTCCATAATCAGATTCCCTTTTTCCTGTTTGTCTCGTTTCCTTAATCCACGTTTAATATGTAACGATACTGGTGAAATCAAAGATGTCTAATATATTCAAAAACCTTGTATAATATAGCTCTTGTTAGAATATAAATATATTTGAGGGAAAATTTTTATTTGCTTTTAGATCTGAGAAAGAAAAAATACTGTTAGAACATAGGAAAACATTGTGGCTTAAGAAAAACAGCAAGATAACAACTTTTTTCTTTTAATCTGGTGAGGGTACCTAAGGATTTCCCTAGGAAGGATTACTGTTGCAGATTGTTTACCCCAGGAATCAGACTCTGAGATGGAAATGAGTGTGCAGGATGTTTCTTAGAAAGTGATCTTGGGATTAACACCTGCGGTGGGGGAAAGGGAAGGAATCAGGGTTGGATTTAGGAAGAATTTGGCCTGAGAAACAGTCACAGAAAGAACTCAGCTAACTCCATAAGGAGCTGTGAAGCTAGGATAGCCCTTCAGAGGTGTTCCTTTTTGGGGAGAGGGGCTGGGCCTTTATCCCCAACGCCTGGGCAGGAGTTAATTGGGGAAGAGGGAATCTCTTTCACTACGGTACACTCAGCTGGGGAAATGAATCCTTCAGTCTTGAAGGGAGAGGGGGAGGGAGTTCTGGGCAGTGCAGCATTCATGACAGCCTACCCATACTCCTTGGAGCCACTTGTCTTACGTGAGTTCTGGGGCAGCTCCTTTAGAACTCTGGTGGGCTCTTTTCTGGAGAAACTTGTAAGAGAAAGGCTAATGGGAGAATCTGCAACCCCTGCTGCTACAGCTGGGCTGTAGGATAAACTCTAT
>NW_012151618.1:3689451-3715510 GCF_000956105.1 Propithecus coquereli | reverse complement strand
ATTGGGGGAAAATTTTTATTTGCTTTTAGATCTGAGAAAGAAAAAATACTGTTAGAACATAGGAAAACATTGTGGCTTAAGAAAAATAGCAAGATAACAACTTTTTTCTTTTAATCTGGTGGGGTTACCTAAGGATTTCCTTGGGAAGGATTACTGTTGCAGATTGTTTACCCCAGGAAGCAGCCTCTGAGATGGAAATGAGTGTGCAGGATGTTTCTTAGAAAGTGATCTTGGGATTAACAGCTGCGGTGGGGGGAAAAGGGAAGGAATCAGGGTTGGATTTAGGAAGAATTTGGCCTGAGAAACAGTCAGCGAAAGAACTCAGCTAACTCCATAAGGAGCTGTGAAGCTGGGATAGCCCTTCAGAGGTGTTCCTTTTTGGGGAGAGGGGCTGGGCCTTTATCTCCAATGCATGGGCAGGGGTTAAAAGGGGAAGAGGGAATCTCTTTCACTACGGTACACTCAGCTGGGGAAATGAATCCTTCAGTCTTGAAGGGAGAGGGGGAGGGAGATCTGGGCAGTGCAGCATTCATGACAGCCTACCCATACTCCTTGGAGCCACTTGTCTTACGTGAGTTCTGGGGCAGCTCCTTTAGGACTTTGGTGGGCTCTTTTCTGGAGAAACTTGTAAGAGAAAGGCTAATGGGAGAATCTGCAACCCCTGCTGCTACAGCTGGGCTGTAGGATAAACTCTATGAGCACTTTACCCTGGTTCCTGTGATGGTTGAAGAGAATTACTATGTGGATGACCCAGACCTTCCTCCCTGAGGGCCTGAGTCCGGGTTTACCCTACCTTTCTTAGGCTGGCGCAGCAGTGGGTTTATCATTACGATTAGATAATAGAGTATGGATATATGTCAGTCACCTGGGTTTCAAACTGATTGCTCCCTACCCTGAGGTAACTGGGTCACCTACCCTTGCCAGGATGGTGCTTACTCCATGCCCTCTTTTTTGCTGGGCCTGGACACAAGGTGCCCAAAGTGCTGAGGTGACAGCTGTGTCTTCTGTGCACTGGGACTTTTGCTATGTCTGCTGGTGGAAGGGTTCTCCTCTAAACCTGTGGGGCCCAGAATTATGGGAAAGGGAAGTACACATTCTGTAAGTGGGTCATTGTTGCTTCTGTGCCTTGATTCTGAGACCCATATATTTTTTTGTTTGGGGGACAATGCGCCATATAATGGTCATTGACAGCATGTATATTGTATACTGGGGGATGGTGCTCCATGTTGGTAGGATATTGTCTCTGGTCTGGGGCCTCAGCAGCACCTGGCACCTTCATCGGGCCATTCTAATGCTCTATTATGTCAGCAGCTTCTGGGTAGTGATAGACTGGTGAATTTCATGGTCACATGCCCACTGCCTTGTTTCTTTTGGTATAAAGTGATGTGAAGATGTCTGGAATACCGTGCCAGTGGGTCAAATGCTTTGCCAGTTCTTGGATAGCAGTGTTTGCTGAAGCTCTACCTGGAATGTTTGGTGATGTCTATCAAACTAAGTGACTGGTTGCTCTCCAGGGGATGGTGCTGTATCAGGGGATCCTTACCGGTCTACGCTGCCTCATTTGGCAGTGACAGTAGCTAGAGACCCTTGCTGAGTGAGATTTTATGCTATTTGGTTCATGCATGCCTCATGCCTGCCATAATACCAGAGGGCTTATCTTGAGTGTATGGGAAATTTAAAAAAAAAAAAAAAAAAAAAGAGTTAAAGGCTTAAACTTCTACTCTCTTACCTGCAGCAAGACATAACCCTGAGAATTTTGTCCTATTTTTCTGCTTTACGAACTCCTTTTAAATCACCATGGATAATGTAAACCATCACTTTTGAACCATTCCAGGGAGACAGTTTGCTCCTACCAGTTAATCTATCATAAGCCATTTCCACCTTTTTAAGCAAAGAATTTGAGCAAGCAATCATTTTATTCCAAGAAGAGACTCAAAATCAGAAATTAACTTAGAACCAAATTTATCCTCAGCCTGATAATGTTTGTCTTGAAATTGATGTCAGCGCCATTCAAGGTTTGAAAACACTGCTTTGTGTATATATAATCTAGTGGAGGAATGCTAGGAAAAGCTCCGAGGAGCATAAACATCTTAAACAGAACTTGCTATTGTGTATCAAAAACTGTTGGTGAATACAATTTCCAAGTGCAAACAATACACTTTATTTGTCCTTAACTTTTCAATCTGAGTTTATTCCACAGTAGAATTAGAATTTAAAACACTGTGTCAGCCAACTCAAGGAAGTTCAACTGTGAGTAGAATTTCTGTTTCTTAATTCTTACAGTTTAAAAAACGATCTGTATGTTATAAGCCTCAGGAACTTCCTTAAAAATGAGTGGGCAAAGAAATGTCACTCTAATAGCCCTGTTCAAAGCATGCAGTCTTATTAAAGGGGATTAGATTAGGGGATGTGGATTTTAATTTGATTCACTTTGATTCAAAGCAAACTATAGTTAAGAGTTTGATTAAATGAACCCATGAATCCAAACTAATCAGAATCTTCAGTTAATTTAAATTTTTTGGGGGGGCCACATTTAAATCTCATGAAAAGCGGGCAAAGAATAAGAAATACTTCATACTCAAGATTTATCTCCCTCCAAAAATCATCTTCCAGGGATGCATGAGTCCTATATAGATTCAGTCCAATGCATAGTACATCCCATATTTATCCCGGGATAAATGTCCAGAGGTATCCCAGGATGTAAAATGATCAAAGGGAGGATTCAAAACTTGCCTAAGTACTTAAAAAAAAATCACTTTGAGTAATGAAGAGTGAGAGACAAGTTTTCCAAATTAACTCAAAGTTTAGTAAAAAATCCATTTCCCAAGCATTCCACTCACTTATGGTCTTACTTTGTTTAAATTAACCCATAACTCACCACATCCTTATCCTCAGAAGTTGAGGAATTTTTTTTCTTAAAGCTTCAATTTCACAGTTTTGGGGCAATCCTGAATTTACTTCCTCAACATTTATTCTTCTCCTATCTGTGGGGGCCTTTTAAATTTTTGTTGCTATCAGATGCCAAATATTGCTCATTTCTAGAATTCATTAAAAAATAAATATATCTAACCATGCCAAGTATGTAAGGGCTTTTGTAGCTTCAGATAGAGAAATCACGTCACACAACAAGCAGTCAGTAGCAATCTTGCTGGCCCAGTCTAATCTCCACCCTTCCTCTCCCGGCCATCCCTCATCCAGAACTTTCATAGGCTGTAGCTCTGGCCAAGTGACCCTCTCCACAGGATGCAGCCTCCTAGTCTAGAAGGGAGTGACTTTCTCAAGCTAATAATAGCTTTTAGCTACCTCTTGGTCTCCTCCCCTTCTGCCCTGTTGGATTCTAATGAATAATATCTATATCAATTGAATCTTTATGTCTTATAAAATTGTTTTAAATGGCCATCTCCTCTTTCGGTCCTTGAAGAATAAACAGCCCTCGATCCTATAGTTCCAACAATCTTAGGTCAGCTGCCTCATTTTATAGATGAGAAAACTAAAGCTCAGAGAGGGGAGATGACTTACCAAAAAATATTGGGATATTTAGAAGCAGAGCTGAAATCATAACCCTGGTCTTCTTTCTCTTAGACCCATGTCTCTTCTTATGTGTGTCATTTTTTGCTTCATTTCAGATTGGGATGATTGTAATGATGAAAGATGACAGGGTTGCTTATGTACCTTGTATACTTGTCTATTAGAACTATTAACCTGAATATATGTTTCCTGAAGTAGTTAATCATGTAATAGAAGGAGATAATATGATTTCTTGTCCTGCAAATCATGAAAAAATACCTCCTATATCTTCTTTTATTAATATTTGACATACTGTTATTTGGAGTATAAAGAATTTGCCTCAGTGTAATTGTGCATGAATCCTGCCTGTTTGTCTCTCCTTGTCGGTAGATGTTAACACAAGGCAATAATTGGTTACATGGCATTACAAGAGTATAAGTGATACTCTTATAACAATTTATAAGAGTATCACTTGCCAATAAGTTTAAGGCTGGTGGTTTTTTTTTTTTTTTTTTTCCTATTCAGAGGAGAAATTGTTTGACTTTGCAGCTACACTGACAGCTTTTTTTTTTTTGTAGCTGGGTTTATTTTATTCACAAGGCAATCAGGTGTTATGAGAGTATTGAACCGCAGGAAACCAAAATCTAGCAAATAAATGTGAAGACCATGGTCATCCTGAATAAACAAGTGCCTTTAAATTTTTCCAACTTTTAATAAAACTTTAAGCACACAGAAAATTTAAAAAAGTAGTATTATTAATAGGCTGGACTCAGTGGTTTGTGTCTATAATCCTAACACTTTGGGAGGCCAAGGAGGAAGGACTGCTTGAGGCCTGGAGTTCAAGACCAGCCTGGGTAACATAGTGAGACCCCGTCTCTACAAAAAAATTTAAAAATAATTTAAAAATTAACTGGGCATGATGGCCTACACCTGTAGTCCCAGCTACAGGAGTCTGAGGTAGGAGGATCACTTGAGCCTAGGAGTTCCAGGCTGCAGTGAGCTGTGATCAGGACACTGTACTCCAGCCTGGGCAACACAGTGAGACCCTTTCTTAAAAAAGAAAAGACACATATACCCTCTAACATTTTCTGGGATTTGCTTTCTCTGTGTCTCTGTCCCTACCCACAAACTCTCTCTTCCCCTCCTCTCCCTCCCACACATGTTTGGAGGGTACACTAGCGTACTTGAAAGTTGCACGCATCAAAACACTTCATCCAAAAATACTTAAAGTATTTTTCCTAAGAATTAGTACATTCTTCTATATAACTACAAAAACAATCGCTGACAAAACATTTGCCATTAATAATTAATATTATGTAATATAAAGCCTAAATTTAAATGTCTTCCGTTGCTCTCAAATGTTCTTTATATCAGGGATCACACAATGGATTTGTTTGCCCCATTTCTTATTTCCTTCAAGCTAGAATATCGCTGACCTCTGCCTTTTTTTTTTTTTTGCTGCTGTCTTTCAAAACATTGACATTTTTGAAGAGTCCAGGCCAGTTGACTTGTGAAACATTCTTCAAACTGTTCATCTAATTATCTCCTCTCTAGATTATGGTTCAAATGTTTTGGCAAATGACACATATTTCCTACTGCATCACGTCAGGAGGTTCATAATGTCAGTTTGTGCCAATACTGGGGAAGCTAAGTTTGATCCTTTCATTTAAAATGTAAGTTTCTACCTTCGTTATTAAAAAAAATCTGATGGGTGACAGAGAGTATATAAATATCCTTTTTCTAACAATTTTTTAGCCTATGGTGTTAGGATTAATTTCTTGCCTGCATTTCTCATTGCATTGGTGGTTGTAAAATTGTGATGTTTTTAATTTCAGTCATTCTTCTAGATCAGGAGTCAGTCAACTTTTCCAGTAAAAAGCCACATACTAAGTATTTTAGACTTTGTGGGCCACAAATGGTCTCTGTTGCATATTTTCTTTTTTTCTTTAAAAATGTAAAAAAAAATTCTTAGCTCACAGACTGGACAAAAACAGGCTGCAGCAGGATTTGGTCCGTGAGCAGTAATTTGCTCACCCCCATTCTAGATTATAAAAAAGAGCTTTCACTTTCCTTGTAGGGCACGTGTGTGTGTATGTGTGTGTGTATGTGAGAGAGAGAGAGAGAGAGAATTGATATTTTTTGATAACTTTATTTCATCTATAGAGTTGGTCTGTTTAAGCTTTTTCAACAAAATTCTCTATTGGAGTTAAATTTAGTAAATTGCATTTTCTTAGGAAAATTTCAGTTTTATCTACTTCTGTGCTTCTTGGTATGATGACCACTAGCTGCATGAGGCTACTCAAATTTAAAGTAATTACAATTAAATGAAATTAAAAATTCAGTTCTTCAGTCACATGAGCCACATATAAGTGTACAAGTGATCAGTAGACACATGTGGCTGCTGGCTATCTATTGGACCGTACCAGATATAAGACAGTCCCATGACTGCAGTTCTATTGGAAAATACTGAACTCAGATTTCAAATTTATTTGCATAGAGTTGTGCTAAATAGTCCCTTATGATCAAAGAAATGTTTAAATTATTATTTTATTGTCATTTCTTATTTGTTGCTTTTGGGCTTTTCTTGTTTCTTACTAATTAGTCTATTTTATTTTTTTCAAGTTACCAATATTTTTATTATATCTACTATTTTCTGTTTATATTTCACATTTTTCTTTCCTTATGCTTTCTTTTGATTTATTATTTCTTTAGCAATTATTTTCAGTTGAAAATTTAGCTTATATTTATTCTTTTGTTTTAATCTATATAAGTAAATAAGGCTACACATTTTTCTTTGATAAGTGTTTGCATTTTGTCCCACAGATACTGATGTGGAGTGTTTCCATTATTCATTTTAGAAATTCTACATTTTATAGTTTCCATATTCAACAACTTGTTTTAATAGAGATTCAAATTTGAGATGGAAGTTTTAAAATTTTTTATTAATTCCCAGTTTTATTGCATTGTGATAAGATAATGTTTCTGTATTTCTATTTTGTGGAACTAATTGACTTTGACTTAGTTTTCATGAATGTTTCATGTGTTCAGAACAAGTGTTGATGGATTGTTAATTTGATTATGATAATTACAAAATATATATGTATATCATAATATTGCATACCTTGAACATATAATATATGTAATTTATATATCTCAATTAAATATTTTAATATGAAAAATATTTTTCATTTTAAGGTTATAAAGTTTGATATATATTGATGAAATATACCTTGTTAATATTATTTCTTCTTTAATTAATGAATTTTATTTCCATAGATTTAAGGGGTACCAGTGTTTTTTGTTGCATGACTGAATCGTATGATGCTGAAGTCAGGGCTGTCAGTGTACCCATCGACAGAATAGTGCACTTTGTACCTGATAGGTAGAGTTTTATCCCTCACCCTTATCCCACTTTGTCCCCTTCTTAGTTTTCGATGTCCATTATACCACTTTATGACCATATATATCCACCATTTAGCTCCAGCTTAAGTGAGAACATGTGGTATTTGTTTTTCCATTCCTGAGATACGTCACTTAGGATAATGTTCTCCAGTTTCATCCAAACTGCTGCAAAAGACATTATTTCATTCCTTTTTATGAATGAGAAGACTCCATGGTATATATTAATATCTATAACATAGTTTCTTTATCTACTCAACAGTTGATGGACACTTAGGTTGATTCCATATCTTTGCAATTGTGACTTGTGCTGAGATAAACATTTGGGTACAGGTGTCTTTTTATAAGATGACCTCTTTTTCCTTTGGGTAGATAACCCAGTAGTGGGATTGCTGGATTGAATGATAGCTCAATTTTTCATTCTTCAAGGAATCTCTATACTGTTTTCCATAGAGGTTGTACTAATTTACATTCTCACCAGAAGTGCACAGGCATTCCCTTTTCACTGCAACTGTGCTAACAACTAGTGTTTTTTGACTTTCTAACAATGGCCATTCTGACAGATTTCATATGTTTGTTGGCTTTTTTGTATCATCTTTTGAAAAAAATCATTCATGTCTTTTGCCTAATTTTTGTTGGGGTTATTTTTTTTTTCAATGATTTGTTTAAGTTCTTTGTAGATTATGGATACTAGCCCTATGTTGGATGTATAGTTTTCAAATATTTTTCCCTATTCTGAGGTTGTCCATTTACTCTGTTGATTTTTTACTTTGCTATGCAGAAACAGTTTAGTCCCATTTATTTATTGTTGTTGCTATATTTGCTTTTGTGGTCTTGGTCATAAATTCTTTGTATAGGCCACTGTCCAGAAGAGTTTTTCCTATGTTTTATTTTAGAATTTTTATGGTATCCAGGTCTTATATTTAAGTCTTTAATCCTTCTTGAGTTAATTTTTATATATGGTAAGTGCTAGGGATCCAGTTTCATTCTTCTCCATGTGACTTTCTAGTTTTCCCAGCACCATTTATTGAATAGTGAGTCCTTTCCCCAGTGTATGTTTCTGTCTGCTTTGTCGAAAATCCATTGACTGTAGCTATATGGCTTTATTTCTGGGTTCTCTATACTATTCCATTGGTCTCGGTGTCTGCCTTTATATTAATACTGTACTGTTTTGGTTACTATAGACTAGCAGTATAATTTGAAGTCAGGTAATGTGATGCCTCCATATTTGTACTTTTTTCTTAGGATTGCTTTGGGTATTTGGACTCTTTTATGCTTCCGTATGAAATTTAGGATTGTTTTTTCTAGATCTGTGTAAAACGACATTGGTATTTTGGTGGGAATTGTGTTGAATATGTAAATCACTTTGGGCAGTATGGACATTTTAACAATGTTGATTCTTCCAATCCATGAGCATAGGGGATATATTTCCATTTGTTTGTGTCATCTAGGATGTCTTTCACCAATATTTTGTGGTTCTCTTCGCAGAGATCTTTCGCCTTCTTGTTTAAATATATTCCTAGGTATTTTATTTGCTTTGCAGTTATTGTAAATGGTATTGAGTTCTTGACTTGACTTTCAGCTTGATGGTTATTAGTGTATAGATATGCTACTGATTTGAGTACATTAATTTTGTAACATGAGACTTTATTGAATTTATTGACCAATTCTAGGAGTCTCTTGGTAAAGCCTTTGTGGTTTTCTAGATACAAGATCATATTGTTGGAAAACAGGGATAATTTGGTCTCCTCTTTCCCAATTTGAATGCCTTTTGTTTATTTCTCTTTCCTGATTGCTCTGGCTAGCACTTCCAGTATTATGTTGAAAGAAGTGGTGACAGTAGACATCTTGTCTCATTCCAGTTCAAAAGGGTAATGATTTCAGTTTTTCCCCATTCAGTATGATGTTGGCTTTGGGTTTGTCATTTGTAGTATTTATAATTTTGATGTATGTTCCTTCCATGCCTAGTTTGTTGAGGGTTTTTATCATGAAGGGGCACTGAACTCATTTGATCGTTGTGAATTACCTTTTTTTTTTTTTCTTCTCACTCTGTTGGCTGGGCTAGAGTGCAGTGGTGTCACTGTAGCTCACTGCAACCTCAAACTCTTGGGCTCAAGAAATCCTTCTGCCTCAGCCTCCCGAGTTGCTGGGATTACAGGTGCATGCCACCACACCCTGTGAATTTTTTTTTTTTTTTACTATTTTTTTTTTTGAATAAATTATGTCTCATCATTCCCTGGGCTGGTCTCAAACTCTTGGTGTCAAGCAATCATCCCACCTTGGCCACCCAGAGTGCTACGATTACAGGCTTGAGCCACTGCACTTAGCTCATGAGTTATCTTTTTCATGTGCAGTAGAATTTAGTTTGCTACTATTTTGTTGAAGATTTGGGCATCTGTGGCCACAAGGGATACTGGTGTGTAGTTTTCATTTTTTGTTGTGTCCTTTCCTGGCTTTGGTATCAAGGTGACACTGGCTTCGGTATCAAGGTGACACTGGCTTCAAAGAATGAGTTAGGAGAATTCCCTCCTTCTCAGTGGTATGAAACAGTTTTAGTAGGATAGCTGCCAGCTCTTCTTCGCAGGTCTGGTAGAATTTGGCTGTGAATCTGGTCTGGGCTTTTTTTGTTGTTGTTCAGAGACTTTTTGTTACTATTTTAATCTTGTTACTGGTTATTGGTCTGTTCAGGATTTCTATTTCTTCCTGATTGAAGCTTGGAAGGTCATGCGTTTCCACGAATTTGTCCATTTCCTCTAAATTTTCCAGTGTTTGTAGTAGTATAGGGAGATCTTTCGTATTTTAGTGGTATTAGTTTAATGTCTTATTTTTCATTTCTTATTGAGCTTATTTGAATCCCTCTCTTAATTTATTGGTCAGCTTAGCCAGTGGTCTGTTGGTTTTGTTTATCTTTTCAGAGATTCCACTTTTCATTTCATTGATCCTTTGTATTGGTTTTTTGGTCTCAATTTCATTTAGTTCTGCTCTAATTTTTGTTATTTCTTGCCTTCTGCTAGCTTTGGGTTTGGTTTGTTTTAGTTTTTCAAGCTACCTGAGGTGTGACATTAGGTTGTTAATTTTCAATCTTTCTGTCTCTTTGGTGTAGGCATTTAGTGCTATGGACTTTCCTCTCAGCATGCTTTCTCTATATTTCAGAGTTTTTTGTAGCTTGTGTCATAATTGTCATTTAATTAAAAATATTTTTTGATTTCCATCTTGGTTTTGTCATTGACTCAAAGATCATTCAGCAACACGTGGTTTAATTTCCATGCATTTGTGCAGTTCTGAGAATTCCTGTTGGAATTGAATTCTAGTTTTATTCCACCATGATCTGAGAAGATACCTGGTATGATTTCAATTTTTCTGAATTTGCTGAGACTTGTTTTGTGTCCTAATATATGTGCCATTTTGGAAAATGTTCCATGTGCTGATGAGAAGAATATATATTCTGCAGTTTTGGGGAAGAATATTATGTAAATGTTTGTTAGGTTCATTTGCTCTAGAATATTGTTTAAGTCTGGTGTTTCTTTGTTAATTTTATGCCTTAATCTGTCCAGTTCTTTTGGAATGTTGAAGTCACCAGTAATTATGATGTTGCTGTTTATTTCCTTGCTTAGGTCTAATAGACCTATTAGATCTATTAGAATTTGTTTCATGAATATTGGAGCTGCTGTGTCATGTGCATATATATTTAGGATTGTTATATCTTGTTTACTTGTTAATTTTATAATTATATAATGATCCATCTTTGTTTTCACCATTTTTGATTTGAAGTCTATTATATCTGATATGAGAATAGATACTTCTGCTTGCTTTTGGTTTCTATTTTCTTGGAATATTTTTATCCACCAATTTACCTTGAATCTGTAAGAATCCTTGCAAGTCATATAGGATTCTCAAAGAGAGCACGTAGTTGAGCTGTGTTTTTTCATTCATTCAGCTAATCTATATCTTTTAAGTGGGGCATTTAGACTGTTTACATTCAACGTTAGTATTGGTCATGTTGAATTTTTCCTAGTTGATTTGTTTTCTCCCTTGTGTTACAATTTAATAAAATCTGTGGGGTTTAACTTTGAGTTGATGGTGGTCTAAGTTCATTTTGGATGGATGCCTTGGTTATGGATATCCTTAGCGTACTGATTTTCTCAGTGTCTAGTTTGTAGGCTGTAGCAGTGACAAGCTATGTGTGTGGGCAGATTCCCTGTCTCTCTTTGATGAGGGAGGATGGAGGTCTTTCAGACACTTTATTTCCCCTGCCTCAGGGTCTTCTTAACAGTGTAAATTGTACTGGCATGCCCAGTTTACTCTCTGAGACAATAGGTTGTGCTTCTGGGTAAAAATCAACCACATCTTATATGATTGAATCAGTAAATGCTGTCAGCAGCTGTGCAAATTGGCCTCCCTGTCAGTAGGTGGCACTTGCTGGAAGGAACAAGCTGCAGTTTTGCTTTTGGGACCTGTGACTGGCTCTAGTCCTTCCGGTCAAGTCATTCTTGACCATTCCGACTTTTAACCTTCATAGTAGAGTTTTGAAAGATTTACCCAGCACCAGTATAGTACTGGATAATTCTGAGTTCAATTATGAATTTCCCTCTACTTATGAGTTTTATTTTCATATGTTTTCATGATAGCAGTCACCATTCTTTTCTGTCCAATTGTATCTCTCCCTAAAGCATTTCTTGTAAGGCCAGTCTCAGGGTAATGAATATCCTCAGCTTTTGCTTTTCCTGAGAGGATTTTATTTCTCCTTCTTTTCTGAAGAATAGCTTTGCTGGGTGTATTCTTGGCTGGTGGGTTTTTTTTTTTTTTCCTTTTGGCATTTTAAATACTTCGAATATATCATCTCATTCTTTGCTTGCCTGCAAGGTTTCTACTGAGAAATCTGCTGATAGTCTAATAGATATTACCTTAAATGTGACTTCACACTCTTCTTTTGCTGATTTTTGAATTCTCTCCTTTTCTTTGTCTTTTGACTGATTATAATGTTCCATAGAGAGGGCCTTTTTGGTTCTAATATTTTAATATATTTGGGGGTTTTTGAACTTCCTGGATCTGGATGGCCATCTTTCTCAAGACCTGAGACATTTTCAGCTATTAATTTGTTAAATAGATTTTCTGTGCCTACCTCCATGTCTTCTGTGCCTGGAACTCCTGTAATATGAACATTTGTTCACATAATGGTGAATATAGCCTCCTTGGCTTTCTCTGTTCTTTTTTATTCTTATTCTATTTCCCACTTAGTTGTTTCTAAGACCTGTCTTCAAATTCAGAAACACTTCCTTTTGCTTCATGTAGTTTGTTGTTGAATCTCTCAGTTATATTTTCTTTTATTCCATTCATTGAATTCTTTGCTCCAAAATTTGTTTGGTTCTTTTTTATGATATCTCTTTGTTGAATTTCTCATTAAGATTATGAATTATTTCTCTGATTTTCTTAAAGTTTTTATCTGTATCTTCTTGTATATTGCTGAGTTTCCTTAAGATCATGATTTTGAATTCCTGTTGAGGCATTTCATAAATTTCTTTTTCTTTGGGATATGTTATTAGAGAATTATTATGTTCCTTTGGAATTGTCATGTTTCCCTGGTTTTTCAGTTTCTTGTGTCTCTACATTAATATCTGTGCATCTGGCATAATAGAATGCTCTTCCAATTTTGTGGGGTAGCTTTTATAAAGACTTTTTTTATATAGATTGGTCCTAGACCATTGTTGGATAAGGTGCATTGGCTTTGGTTCTTGAAGGAATCAATAATGTGGTCTACATGCTGTTTCATCAGCTATAAACCACACCAGCAATTTCTGCATGTACCTCAGACCTAGGCTGTGGGAGTTTGTACTGGTTATAGCAAGGCTTTGCTGGGTTCTGGGTTGATTCTCAGGCTAAGGAGATACACATGCAGTACATCCATTAACTCAGGAGTGGTTTCACCAAGGTGGGGGTGCCAGGCTGGTTCTCAGAATGGGTGTATGCTCATGCAGAGTATTGGCTAGTTATTGGGTGGGCTTTCTGAGAGTTGGGCCATCAGGCCGTTTCTCTGGCTTGGGGTGAGCAAAAGCATCTGGAAGTCTGGCTGGCCCGAGGTTGACTTCTCCACTGTGCAAGACTGCCTGTTTCTTGGGGGAATGGATGGGGCGTGACTTGGGCTCAGGCCCCGGAGTCTGTGCCATTCTGCTGGGCCAAGGCTTTGAATAGCTGGGTTATAATGCTCTAGTATCCAGTAAAAGCATGTTCTCTCAGAGACAGAGAGACACAGTGGTTGCTGGCCCCCAGAGTAGGGGATACTCTAGCATTGGCTCCACTTTGAAGGTGGTGCTGTGCTGTAGCAGCTTAAGTCACTGGGTATGAGGGGTGCACAACACGGACTTCCATTCTGGACTAATTCAGCTGTGTAAACTCCAGGCAGCTCCTCTGACTGTGCTCAGGACCTGTGAGGACTGTTGGATTTCCCTGTAGCAAGGATTATAGGTGTCTGCTGTGGTAATAGGACTACTGGATTCCTTCTGCTTACCTTTTCCCTATAAATGGAGTCCTTTTTGGCTCCCATCAAATCCCAAATGGGGTGGCAGAGGCAGGGTGCTTTGCTTCCCCCTCTGTGCTGTCATTCTGGGATTTTGTACTTTACAGGGATTGCACCACTTCCTTATACTCCAGCCCTCTTTTACAAACACTCTACTAGAATTTTAGTTGTTTATATATTTTTCTGGTCCTTTCTTGTATGAATGGAACGGATGAGTGCTGGTACCTGTAGTCACCCATCTTGCTGACTTGAGCCTATAAACTGTATTGTAACTTTTTCCTCCCAACTTATGCTGTGATATATTTCATGTGTAGTTTTATTTGCTCTCTTTGTCTCTCTGTGTGGTAGCTAAATGATGGGCAAAGAGATTAGATTTAGAAAGCTACCATTATTCCAGAGGAACCCTGGATTCTTTCACATGAATTTGTTCACTGCATTTTCTTAAGGTAATATGTACAAATCTGATCACCCACTTGATGGGGTTGTAGTGATTGTCTTGGTATGTATGGGGTGGGTGGGATAGATTGCAGAGTCAACCTAGGAGGAGGAAAACTTAAGTAAATATCTTAGACTCTGGATCATTTGAATGGCTACCTTACAAATGATACTTTCATACAACTCCAGTGCCTGTATTTATATTTTGGTTTACAAATCTTCTGATGCTGAGAGAAGACCAAATGACTTCACAGTGTTGAGTTTCATAATAGTAATTGAGAACTGTGCCTGGATAATTAATTCATTAAGCTGTACCTACACATGGGTCATCAGGACCATATTTAATCATTGCAAGCATATACCATTTTATCATATAAAATGATACTTTTATAAGTATCATTTTAAAATTGTTTATTATAAGCGTAGTAAATACACAATGAAGCCACTTTTAATTTTTTCAGTGTTGTATTTTGAAGTACACTATTAAAAGGATTCAGTATTAAAAGTGATAACTTGTGGCTGAAAATGAATCCATTGTTAGGGAAAATAATGATAATCATGGTGACTTTAATGATAGTCTGTTTTGTTCAAAATAATATCACAAAACTGAAAAATATTATGCAAAAATACAATACTCTTAAACCTATTATAAACAATTCACTTTTAAGAAAGCATGTCACTTTAAAATAATGTTGATAATTAGAATTTTATTGGTCTTATAGTTTTATTATTGCTACTTTATAAATTTTATATGGCTTTCTAGTTGAAAAAGAGCTAAAAGAATAGAATTTATCCTCATTTTTATGTCTGTACATATTTAAATAAAATAAAAGCTAATTTAAGTTAATGCTAGGAATCCATGAGATTGTTTCACTTTAAAGTGTGCCTGCTTCATTCAAGTTTGAGAAACACTAAGATGGTATAAATATTAACAGCAACAGCTTTTGCACCGTATAGAACTGAATTCAATTCACTGCCCCTTCACTTACTATTAATAGCTTTGTGAATTACGTAAGATTTTTGAGCTTAAATTTCCTTATATATAAAGTGGGGAAAATGATTTCAACATCATAAGTTGGTTGTAAGGTTCAAATAAAAAGGATGATATGTATGAAGTGATAGTAGATGCTCACAAAATTATAGCAATTATTGTTAAATTTGTGATTTGTAGACAATAAAGCACTGATTTATTAAGAATTGCTAACCTATCAAAATTATTCTATAATTTTTCAAATGGGCTTTCTCTCCACATTAACTCTCTCATACTATCTTCTCATTTCTCACACTTGTGGTCTCCATTGCAGCTATTCTTGCCTCATAGTTCAAAGAAATAATGGAAGCCACCAGAAAAGAACTCTCTTCTAGTTATCAAATCTACTAAATACCAGGATTCACACTCCAAATGTACTCCACCGTGTCTTTGTAGGGGCCTCTCTTCTTTGAATACCTCTTCGTTTTCTATGATCATCAAACTTGTGCCCTCCTGGATTTTTTCTGCCACAACTCAAATAGGCTCCTTCCTTGTATCCCAGGTTCCTACCTAGAGAGCGACCTATTTCTCTTCTCCCCTCTATCGCTGAATCTCTCAGATGACTTGTCTTCACATCCTCATCTCTCCTTCCCTCTTTAACTCTAGGCTGATGTCAGTCCCACTACTCCTGGGAACTTGCTCTTGCCTTCTTCACCAGTGACTTCCACGTTGCCCAGTGCAGCCAGGTAGATTTTTATCCTCCTCCTGGAATATTCTTTCCTTCTGGTTTCCAGGACCTTCACCTACTGGTTGTCCTTCTGTGCTCTCAAGCTACCTCTCAGCTTCTCCTGCTAGATCATCACTGGACCTGACTGCTAGGCCCTCTTTTCTTTTCTCTCTACGCTTTCTGCCTTGGTGATTTCATCCATCTCAGCATCTTTTTTTTTTTTTTTTTTTTATTTTGAGACAGAGTCTCACTCTCTTGCCTGGGGCGAATGCCGTGGCATCAGCCTAGCTCACAGAAACCTCAAACTCCTGGGCTCAAGCAATCCTACTGTCTCAGCCTCCCGAGTAGCTGGGACCACAGGCACACGCCACCATGCCTGGCTAATTTTTTCTACATATATTTTTAGCTGTCCAATTAATTTCTTTCCATTTTTTGGTAGAGACGGGGTCTCACTCTTGCTCAGGCTGGTCTCGAACTCCTGAGCTCAGAACGATCCACCTGCCTTGGCCTCCTAGAGAGCTAGGATTACAGGCGTAAGCCACCCCACCCAGCCCCCATCTCAGCATCTTTAAATGTCATTTACATACTGTTCTGATCACTTCCTGTTCATCCCATTGGTGAAGGAGGGATCCCTAGTCCTAAGTAGTATGAGATAGCTAAACTCATGGCACCAGCTGGACAGATGAGACTCACAGCAGTTGATTAGTCATGTACATTCAAAGCCTGGGGAAGGAGGATGCCACACACCAGGCAGGGCCACACGGGTGTTGTGCTTGGGGATAGAATGAACCTTCGGGGGCTGTGGGAGGCAGGTTGTGTGATGCATGGGGCTAGGGTGCCCCATGGTTTCCATGGGAAGATGTGATTGGCTTCTTGTTTGAATAACCCTTCTGGCTGGCTGAGCTGTGAAACCTGCTAGGTTGAGGACTGTGTGGAGTGCAGCTGGTATGGCTGATGGGGCACTAGCTGGGTGTGGAGCACGTATGGAGCAAGCCGGAGAACTCACAGGCCTTTGCGCCTAACCCTTCGTGAGGCTCAAAAAATGTTGAAGGAGCACTTGAAATTTTAGGTCTTTCAGTAAACGTACCTGTAGTTCCCAAATGTCTGTCTTCATTACAGATCTTTCCTCTGTGCTCCATACTTTTTTATCCAACCTCTTCCTTGTCATTTTCCACTGAGATGTCTCACAAGTAAGTTCAACCCAAAGTCTTGATTTCCTCTCTCCCACTTGATATGTTTCCCCCTTTCTCCCTATTTCTTATTTTAGTAAATAGAACCATCATCTACTCAGCTTCGCAAACCAGAAATATGTGAGTAATATCTGATTTCTACCTGTCTTCACCTTTCACAGTCCATCGCATCGAGAACCCCATTCTGTTTTATCTACTCGTCGTCACACAGCCATCCCCTCCTCTCTCTTTCCACCATCACCACTGTATCCAAGCTACCATCATCTTTCCCTTTGACAACCACAATAGCTTTCTAACGCGTCTTTCCAGTTTTGCTTCCTTATCCCCAGACTGTTCTCACATGGCAGTTGGAGTGAACTTTTAAAAGTATAAGTCAGCTTGTTGGCTCAGACTCTCCCCCATCTCTCTCTCAGAGCAGGCCCAATTTTCCTGGGTGAGAGTCAAGGCAAGGAGAGCAATCTAAACAGTAGCATTAAAATTGTCCTGATCCAAGACCAGCTTACAAAGGGCCACAAACACCATGAGCCCATTCCTCAGTCTGAGAGGTTCCTCGCTGGAAATGACGTGCCATGCTTAATGGACACAGTGTACACTGTTCAGATGATGGCTACACTGTAAGCCCAGGCTTCACAACTGTGCACTATATATATGTAACAAAACTGTACTTGTACCCCCCCAAATGTATAAAAAATAAAAACAAATTTGACTCTTTTTTATAAGTGTACATTGCTTCACCCATTCTAAAGACCTCCACTTAGATGGAGCTAATTAGACCATATATTTCTCTGCCTCTGGTTGCTATTTATTTCATTTGGGGGCTTCACTATTATTATATCATTATAGGCATGGAGGGAAGGCCCCTTTGCTATGGTAACCCAGAGTAGTGCCTTTGGAGTGCAAGCTCAAGTGGACTCTGGCCCACTTGGTCAAACTCCCAGTGTGTTCTTAGCTCACCTCACCTTATTGCTCAAAGGAATGTAATTTTTTTTTTTACAGTTTCTTTCTAGTTTGCCTATTCCTCCACTAGGTTTTGATAATGCCTCGATTTTCTCCTAGACTGCTTTTGCCCATTTTGTTTCCATTGGTTAATTTTGATAGATTTCCTTCTTTTCATCAGTACTGCCCACTCAACACAGGTCAAGCTGTTCCACTGCTTGAAATCCTTTAAGGACTTCCTACTGTGCATAGAATAAAATCTAAAGTTTTTATCGTGACATATGATGGTTTATAAGATACAGCCTCTGCCTCAGTTTCCAACCTCTTCCTTTTGAGTTTCTCCTCTGCTCGCTATATGCCAGTGACCTATTGATATTTCATTTCTAGGAGTACCTCAAGCTTTTAATCACCTTGAGATGTTAAAACATGATGTTTCCGCTGTCAGGTTTTTTTCTCTCATTTATTTCTTGTGATTCATGTGATTCCTCCTTATTCTTCTGCACGGCCCTCCCAATTTATTCTAGGGTTCTCTTCCCTCCCTCCATTCTACTTCATACCATCTTGCCTTTTTCCTTTAAAACCTGTATCAGTGTTGATAACATGCGTATGTTATGTATTGACTATTGTTTTCTCCCTCACCAGGAGTAAGGGCTGTTGCTTTGTTCATCACTGTGGATCCAGTATCTTGCACTATTTTGCATATAATAGGGCTTGGGAAATATTTATTAAATGTAGAACAAGAGAATAAATAATGAAAGAACGTAATTGAAGCATAGGAATTTATTTGTAGGTCAGCTTTTTAGTCCAGACTAGCAGTTGTCAAGATTTTTGTTCTCAGGCCCCCTTTAGATGCTTAAAAGTGATTGAGACCCCCAAATAACTTTTTAAAAATATAGATTATAGCTATTAATATTTATCATATTAGAAATTAAGAGTTTTAGAGATGTTTATTAATTCATTTTAAACCAATGATAAAATCATTACATTAACATAGATAATGTAATTTTATGAAAATTTTAAAAACAAAAAATAAGTGAGAAGATTGGCATTTTTAAATGATTTTGCAAATCCTTTTAATGACAGCTTAATAGAAGAATTTTCTTATCTGCTTCTGCAGTGAGTCTGTTTCTGTATTGCATATCATGTAGCTTCTGGAAAACTCCACTGTACTCTCATGAGTGAACGCAAGTGAAAAAGGCTGATAACAGCCTAGTGTTATTATAAAAACATGCCCTGAAAGTGTGACTCTACTATACTTTGAGAACTACTGGTTTAGATCATCACGCATTCATTGTGTGGAAGTGGCACATGCTATTTCTAGACGGGTCACTTACACGTGGGGTGAGAATTGGGGTAGTATCAGATAGAGCGGTAATGGTCAAGAGAACCAGGTTCCAATCAAAGTTCTAAACACAACATACAGCATTACCTATACATATTCGTTAAACTTCTATGGCCTTAGTTTCTTCCTCTGTAAAATGGGGGTGATTGTACCTGCAGATTACTTCATGATGATGATGAATATGCTATGGTAGATGTAAAGCGACTGAATAGAAGTTAGCAGAGACAGACAAATGCAAGTGGTTACTTCTTCCCACCATCCATTTTCACCAGCCCTGTCTCACACAAAAATAATAGATGCAGGATTTTCTCTCTACGTGACCTCTTACCTGGTGGATTTAGTGTTTCATTATGCCCTCAGGACTAGAGGAAGAGTACTGAATTAATTAATGGTTTTATAAAGGTCTCTATTTTGGTTGGAAAGTGTGGAAATAGGTGAGAGAACCCCTGATATGATTTTTGGAAAATCTATTTTCCATGAAAATCAGTTATTCGTGTGATATGAAAAAAAAAAAGTCACAATCTGTTTCGTATTGATTCTCTATTCCCTGAAAAAGGAGAGATTAAATGGCTGTTTCAGCAATTTAGCTGCCCTGGTAACGCTCTGCAGCAGTAAGAATGTCATTTCTAATAAGATGTTCCCTATATGCAGTCAGAGATTAATGTCATGACAGTTTTCTTGTCTCACAGCCCTGTAACATTACTGTCCTGTTTCGCAAAGTCTTACTACTGGTACAATTGAGAGGCTCATAATATGCAACACATGTATAAATCACTGGATTTTGCAGTGCAAATGAGAGCTTCAATGTTTCAAAGAATAAGAGTTTTTGTTTCTTCATGTATTTAATAGACTAGAAAATAAAGACAACAGTTGTGCTGATGACCAGATCCTCACAGTGGAAAGATTGTAAATGGGATGTGTTTCCAAATTGACTCTCATAATAATCTTCAATAATTCCTGACCTCAGTAATATTCCTGAAGGTATTTATAACAGAGGAGGAGGGTTGGCAAGTACTATACTCCTACCCCCCATACAGACACATCCACACTCACCTCCCCACCCACATGAGAGAGAATTTAAAGATCTTAGAATAATGGGTAGTTACTCTGCCATTTATCATGCTTTCAATAATTTGATGTTTCATCTCTACTTATTAAAGAACGGGAGTTCTCAAACTTGAGCATGCCTCGGAATTACCTGGAGGGTTTGTTAAAATACAGATTCCTGGGAACCAACCCCAGAATTTCTGGTTCTATAGGTTTGGGATGGAGCCCTAGAATTTGCCTTTCTTACAAATTCATGAGTTCAGCCACTGCCCTTTGAGAAGTGCTTATTACAGGAGCCTCGTGGAGATCATGGTTTCAGATAGTGCTTTAGGTGCAGATACGCCATATTTCAAATATTTATCCACGTATGACATAGCACAGCTTTATTTCTCTAAACCTTAGTTTTTTCCTCTGAAAAATGGGAATAACATATCACAAAGCTGTTGCAAGTGTTACACGGGATAAAGGGTTTAAACACTGTGCTTTGACTAGAGTGTTCTATAGTTCTTCTGTTTTTTAAAGAATTCTCTGTAATTCAAGCTTGGGCTTAATGTTTGCAGCGTGGATATTTTGGTGATTAAAAATATATCTATAAGACTTAGGTACCTAATCAACAGGTAGAAATTCTGACAGTGCAATGATTTATTTGCAACATTGCAAAATACCATTGCATAAATCAGACTCATTTATTTCCTCAGTGACATGGAGGCCAAATTACTTACTGCATATTTTTTGTTTCCCAACCAAAATTATAACATTAGCTTTTCCACAGATCTTATAATATTCTGGCTCAAACTGAATTGTGTAAATGCCTTAGTAGTTATCAAATAGATGAAATTTTCTCTGTATATGTTTTAGAATATCTCACCAATAGCATCTTGTCTGACTTTCGCGCTGTTGTCAGTAGTAAGAAGAGAGGACCTTGGGGCTCCAGGTACTCTCATCAAGACCTTCTTCCCTTCTCATCAACACTCACCGCTTCCCTGTCGTATCCTGCTGAAGGACTCTAGGACTAATACTGTTGTGCCCGTTATCTTTGTTTCTGTTTATTAGTCTGTGAACTCCAAGTCATCCCCCATTATCCAAATTCATCCTTTGTCCTTATAAGGTCTTTACTTTCTGTAAAATCTTTCTGCCTTCCCAACTCTCTAAATCTTCCAGTGAGTACTCTGGGACTCAGTGTTTGTTACCAGCAAAACTCTCTGCATCGTTAACCTATTCACTAAACATTCTTTTACCTTCTTGCTCTCTGAAATTTGGTTCTCCCTAAAGAAATAGCTTCTCGTGAAGCCCTCTTACAAAGGGAATGTTTTTTCCTTCTGCGCTCTTTTGCCCTGGGCCTGGAGATAGATTTTCTCTTGGCACCTTCCAGACCATTCTCCTATTCTCCTTAAAAATACCCAGGTTTGAAGTTGAAGCTTCGAAGTTGAAGCTATCATATTATGGCTTTCATTATCCCACCTTGTCACAGGCATCTACAGATCCCCAGGTCTTTCTCTCTCCCTTAGATTCCTTTAACCTCTGTGGACCTAGCAAATTCTCTTTTTCAACACATACATACATATATGTAATGTATATGTATATAAAACGTGTGTGTATGTGTGTATAAATAAATAAATTTCACTGGGCACTTACTTGCCACCTCTGTTCCTTGACCTCTTGACCTCCAGTGATCATCTTTTTATCTTTTTTTACTCTGTCTCAGGCACACATTTCTATGTGCCGTGACCTAGACGTTGGCATTACCAGTAATCGCACTTCTCCGTAAGCTTCATTTTAAGCGTTACACTATCCAAACACCACTCCTGTTTTTCCAGCTCACTCCTTCGACTGCCCTGGCCTCAAGAATTCTTAAATCCTTGATCTACAATCCATTGATTTTACTACGTTTACAATATTTCTCACACACTATTTGTCTTTACTTCTACTTTCATGTAGAGTTCTTGCCCAATTGTTATCATGGCCCCCTGGCACATGCCTGTCTCCCTACATTGTGTTTGTCCAGAAAGCAGTCTCAAACTTGGCTAAGTCCAATTCTTTTTCTGTTCTGCAGAGCTAAAAAAAAAAAAAAAAAAAAAAAGTTGACTCCTTTTGTATTTATTTATATGGCTTTTACTCTCGTTGTTGATGAAACGTCCGTGCCTCTATTGAAAGCCAACCCCTTTGTTTTTACACTGGAGCTCCTCCCCTCTCAAGGACATGACTCTGGTAATTTTCCTGCTTCTTCCTCTCTCTTTCATCGTCAATTTCACCAGTTGATTGGATGATTCAAATGAGCTATAATATCTTATATTAAAAATAAAACTTGCTCAGTCTTACATTCCTCTCCGGTTTGTTCCATTTCTCTGGGCTTCTTTTAGCAAAGCTCCTGAAAAGAGTTGCCCGTGCTTGTTGTCTTCCTATATATAGTTCTCTTTTTTCCATTCTTGCTTGAATTCACCTCAGTCAGAAAAGTCTTAAGTTATTAATATGTTAAATCCAGTGGTCAGTTTCTAGTCCTTGTCCTATCTAACTTATCGTTTGATCACTGTTCACTTTATTTTCTCTTAAAGTCTTCTTTTACAACCTCTGGGGTTCCTAGTTGTCTCCATCCTTTTGGACTGCTATAACAAACTACCATATACTGGGTGGCTTACATACAACAGAAATTTGTTTCTCACAGCTCTGGGGGCTCCGACGTACAAGAACCAGGTGCCAGCAGATATGGTGTCTGGTGAGGTGTTGCTTCCTCAGAGACAGCTGTCTTCTCACTGTAACCTCACATGGCAGAAAGGGGCAAACAAGTGTTCTGGAGTCTCTTTTATAAGGGCACTAATCCCATTCATGAGGGCTCTGCCCTCTTGAACCAATCACCTTTCAAAGGCTCCACCTCTAATACCATTGCCTGGTAGGGGGATAGGATTTAAATTTATAAATTTGAGGAACACAAACATTCAGACCACAGCACCACTTCACCTACAATTAAATTTTGGTTTGCTTTTTCCTTCTTTCCATGATCTATGAATATTGCAATATTCCAGGGTTCAGTCATCAGACCCCTACTATTTTGTTTCCACACTCACTAGGTTATCTTATGCAATGTAAAGACTTTAAATACTGTCAATCAGCTTATGACTTCCAAATTTATATCTCTACCTTTACCCAGAATACAGAATCATGTATTTTATGACTTATTCAACCCTCCCTACAAATGTCTCATAGCCATTAAAATTTATTAGCTCTAAAAAGGAACCTGGCCATACCATATCTAGTTTGTTCCACCATGTCTTTCACATCTCACTTGGCGCCTTCATCCTTCCACTTGATTAAGGCAAAAATCGTAAAGTCATCCATCATCCTCATGATCCTGTCAGTGCTATCTTTAAACATCCTCTAGAATATGACTACATTTTACCATTATTATGCCAATACTTATTTGAAACACAATCATCTCATACCTGTGCTATTGCAATACCCTCGTTACTGGTCTCCTGGCTTCCTTGTGCCCTACGCCCTGCTATTTATTTTCAACACGTCAGCCTGAGTAAGACTTCAACAACATAAGTCAGATCATGTCACTTGTCTGTTCAATTTTCCCAGTGGCTTCCTATGCTTCAGGGTAAATGTCCAAATCTTGGTAATAACTCATAAGGCCCCAAATATTGTGGTTCCGCTATTTCCACTCTAACTTCATTTAGAACACATACTTTCTGGCTTCTGTGCTATTTCCTAAACATTCCAGGTATGCTTCTACCTCAGGACTTTTGTACTTGCTTTTTCTCTGCCTTGAATACCTTTCACCCAGATATCTACATAGCTTACATTCTCAATACCTTTAGGTCTTTTTTGAAATGTCACCTTATCTTGCTGACAATAATACACTGTCCATTCTTGCCTACTCCTTCCCATCCTCCTTACCATATCTTGTTTTTTTCTGTTGCCCTTGTCACCATCTGATAAAATGTGTTTATGTGTTTACTTATTGCCTGCCTCTCTTAATAAGAATGTAAATTCCACGAGAGCTAGAACTTTGAGTTTACCACTACATGACCAGTACATTGAACTATACTTGGTACATAGTAGGTATCTAAGTAATAGTTGTTAAATGTTTTGAATTAAATTAATTAACTTCACATTAGCACTAAAAGATAAGTTGGATACTAACCATGTAAGCTGTAATTAGTTTTCATTTTACATATGACTATTTTTAAAATAGATTTTGCTTACAGAATCTTAATTGCCAGATTGTGGTATGCATTTAAAATTCTCTAGGTCAGTGATGATAAATATAATGATGATAATGATTAAAACATTAGTAATAACATTTCTTCACAGTTTTAAAAAATTGAGTTCAACTATGAATGGGAAAAACAACAGCAACAGAAAAGTAAACAAAACTTTTCTGTGTCTCTGGTGATTTTCCCATTTAAGTGAAAAAGATTTAAAATAAACACAGACCCATAGACCAATCAATAGAACAGAATAGAGAATCCAGATTAAATCAACTTATTAATAGGCACCTGATTTTTGACAAAGGCACCAAGAACATACATTGGGGAAAGGATGGTTTCATCAATAACTGGTGCTAAGAAGACTGGATATCTATCTGCCAAAGAATGAAACTAGACCCTTATCTCTAGTTAACAACAAAATATACAAAAATCAACTCAAAGAAATTAAAGACTTATATATAGGGCCCAAAACTATAAAAACACTAGAAGAAAACATAGAAGAAATGCTTTAGGACATTGGTCTAGGCAAAGATTTTATGGGTTAGACTTCAAAAGCATAGGTAACAATAACAAAAATAGACAAATGGGACTATATTAAATGGAATAACTTCTGCACAGCAAAGTAAACAATAAACAGTGAAGAGACAACCTGTAGAATGGGAAAAATATTTGCAAAGTATTCATATGATAAGGGAGTAATATTCAGAATATTCAAGGAACTGAAACAGATCAATAGCAAAAAAAAAAAATACCATTAAAAAGTGGGCAAGAGATGTGAATATATGTTTCTAAAAAATAATACATACAAATGGCCAACAGGTATATGAAAAAATGCTCAACATAACTATTCATCAGAAAAATGTAAAATCAAAACGACAAAGAGATATATCATCTCACCCCAGTTGGAACGGTCATCATCAAAAAAACAAAAAAATAACAAATGCTGGCAAGGATGTAGAGAAAAGGGAACTCTTATAAATGACTGGTGAGAATGTAAATTAGTAAAGTGATCATGAAAAACAATATGGAGGTTTCTTAAAACACTAAACATAGGATTACCATGCAACCCAGCAATCCCACTGCTTATCCAAAGGAAAAAATCAGTATATTGAAGAGATACCTGCACCCCAATGTTTATCACAGGACTATTCACAGCAGCCAAGATATGGAATAAACCTACATGGCCATCAACTGTTGAATGGTATGTATACACAGTGGAATACTATTTAGCCATAAAAAGAACGAAATTCTGTTATTTGTGGCAACGTGAATGAACCTGGAGGACATTATGGAAAGTGACATAAGTCAAGCATAGAAAGATAAATAGCACATGTTCTCCCTCATGTGGGCGATAAAAGAATTTGAGCTCACAGAAGTAAAAAGAATTATAGTTGTTAGAGGATGGGAAAGATAAAGAGAAGTTGACTAATGGATATGCAGCTATAAGGAATATGTTCTGGTGTTCTGCGGCACTGTAGGGTGAATATGGTTAATATTGTGTATTTTCAGAAAGCTAGAAGGGAGGATTTTTAGTGTTTACAACAGAAGAAAAGAATGTTTTCATTAATATATGTGCTAATTATCCTGATTTGATCATTACACATTATATACATATATCAAAATATCACCCTATATCCCATAATTAAGTACAATTATTACATGCCAACTAAAAGTAACAGGAAAAACTAAAATATGAATAAAATGAAAAATCAAGTTTGAATTATGAAATTGTATTTTATCAATTGAATATTTAAAATGAAAATTTGCATATTGGTAACTGG
>NW_012151618.1:3684851-3685886 GCF_000956105.1 Propithecus coquereli | reverse complement strand
ACTTAAGGAAACCAATAATATTATATGTGAATTTATATGTGAACCAATGACTGTATAAATCAAATGAGATAACTGCTGTAAAGATAAAATACAGGATGGTATAGGAGCACCTTTGGGTCACTGTTCATTGATCTAACCTCTTGGCAGTAACTGCTTGGATGGGAAAGGAAGGAATTCAAGCCAGGTAGACCCCATAGACATATGCTGGTTCTTCTTTTTTCCTTTTTTTATTTGGCCCTTTCCTGTTTCCCCTGTCTCTCTACCCCCATTTTCTATCTTCTTCATCCTCTTTTTCATCTCCTCTCCCTCTTCCTTCTCCTTTCTTCTCTGCTCTGTGCCTAGGGGCTGGCCCCTATACTCCTCATTACTTGCTTTCTGGCTTCCAGATATGTTTGGAGTATGGGGATATTTCTTCCCTCACTCTCATTCTGCACTGTGGTTCTTATAATGGTTGTGTTTAACTATAGCTCTTGTTGGAAAACCCCATCCCCTAAAACTCCCTCTCCTAGCTCCCTCAAGCCTGGGTGATAAAGGCCTCGTCTTGTTGCTAAATCTTGGGTTTCTCAATCTCCCCTATTGGTTCCTTTAATTTTTGCCCCAATCTCTGTAAATATTCCCTTAATTAAATTCTACTAAAAAGTGAGAGCTCAGTAAGCCTTCTGTTTTCTGCTGGGATCCTGACTGATACAAAGTGCTTCTCTATTAATTTGGAATTAGAACCAAGATTTGAGCCTCAGCTCCAGATGTTACTTCTTGAGTAGAGGCTATGCAAAAATTTCATTGTTGTTATACAGCCACCTTACACCATATAAATGAACCTGGAAAAGAGAAAGCTGATGTACAAAAGAAAAATAAAACAGATATGCAGAGACAAGAGACAGAAGGCAAAAATCACCTGAGTTCTTGCTGTTTCCAAGTGCTTGCTGACTCTGGTATCTCTGAAGGTCAGCTACATGCCTGCACTTGTCCAATGAGACACGTCAGTAACAGCCCAAACTGGTTTTATTTTTAGGTGCCATGAAATCTTTCTTTTGT
>NW_012151618.1:3682732-3684206 GCF_000956105.1 Propithecus coquereli | reverse complement strand
CATTATGTTATAATATGGCACATATGAAATGTATAGATTCCCTACTCATTTGAAGTTTTCCCATGGCTTCAGTATTTATGGTAATTTTTTATTGGTAATGATGCGTGTTTTAAAGCATTTTCTACCTAAATGGTCACACTACAACTAGTCTCATGAATCATAGCTTAAACGAGCCAAGGGAAGAAGTTTCATCTCTTGTAATTATGGAAGGACAATTAAGCAAATGTATTTTTTAAATTATGCACACTTACAGGCTGTCTTAATGGGTTGTTATAAATCTGCAAATGACTAGCTGTGGAAACTTCATGGTAGTTCATGTGGTGGAGGGAGACACTCGCTGCACTGGGATGAGAGAACTGGCTTCTCTTGTGAGTCTGCCATCAGCTCATGGACTTCAGTTCTCCAACAATACCTTTGGGAATAATGACTCCCCTACCTGTCTTATCCACTGATTTCGATACTCTTTGTTGTTAGTAGACATGTAAGTACATTAACATGCATGAAGTTCCTTGCATGAAGTTCCTTCCTTGTTGTTATTATCATCATGTTTAGATTAGGATGCAAAAACTATCAACCAGGGAAATTTAGTTCTATGTAGTCTTTTAATATCACATATTTATACTGAGCTTTATCATACTCAATGGCTTTCATATGTGTAATTTTATTTGATTCTTGCAAAAGGTCTGGTGAATGGTGCAGCAGGAATCATTCCTTCACCCCAATTTTTTTCAGTATGATGAAACTGAGGTTCAGAGTTTTTATCACAATTGCAAAAATAATACTAATATGTGGTATTTTTGGAGAATTTACCAAGTGCTGGACATTGTAATATGGTTATATGATTTGTTAATAGTCATGCAGTCATCCAATGGTGATGCCCGGACATATGACTGAATCAAGGTGTTTTATACTCTGCCATTGTGATTTTGGAATTTAAATTTTTTGATTGTTAGATCTGTTCACCCAAGAACATTTACATTCATGTTTTCAGTGCAATATGAGTTTTGTTCTTCTTACATTTTATTGTAGAAGCAGCAGTTATTTGTATTATATTGGGAAAGAGTGTGAAGGGAGAACTAAAGAAATCAACATCAGATCAGCAAATACATATTGGGGAGGGTGTTATTCTCTTTCTTGTGCTTATTCGGGCTGTGAGTAACATGAGATTGGGATACTTGACTACTGAGGACTATCAGATCTTCTACCATCTTTACTTACTTCCTGTGCTAACCTTTTTGATTAAGGGAAATAAATAATAGCATAATTCCTGGGAATAAATATTTGTTTTTCAAACTTTCAGTGGGAGAAAAAGAATAGATATGAAATCTTAGGGAGCATCAAAGTATTGGGAGACACAGCAGCCCAATTTAAGAAAAATAGACAAAAGCAATATATTAATATCTCATGTTAGTATCAGACTTCACCATGTACCCTGTACCAATTCATAGTATTATTTGACTCTTGAAGGTACAGT
>NW_012151618.1:3670295-3681707 GCF_000956105.1 Propithecus coquereli | reverse complement strand
GTTCTTTAGATGATTCACTTAGGAGAAATGGATTCGATTTCCATCCAGATTGTTGCAAAAAGCACTAAGTCATCCTTCATGGCTGAGTAATATTCCATGGTATAGACATACCACCTTTTGTTTAATCCACACATAAATTGACGGGTACTGAGTTGATTCCACATCTTTGCAATTGTGAATTGTGCTGCAATAAACATTCAAGTGCAAGTGTCTTTTTGATAAAATGATTTCTATTCCTTTGGGTAAATACCCAGGAGTGGGATTCCTGGATCAAATGGTAGGTCTACTTTTAGTTCTTTGAGGAATCTTCCTACTATTTTCCATAGAGGTTGTACTAATTTGCAGTCCCACAAAGAGTGTATAAGCATTCCTTTCTCTCTGCATCCAAAAGCCATTCTAACGGGTAAGGCGATATCTCATTATGGCTTTAATTTGCATTTCCCTGATGATTAGTGATGTTGAACATTTTTTCGTATGTTTATTGGCCTTTTGTCTGACTTCTTTTGAAAAGCTTCTGTTCATGTCTTTTGCCCACTTTTGAATGGAGTTGTTTGATTTTTTTTCTTGCTGATTTGCTTGACTTCTTTGTAGATTCTGGTTATTAGCCCTTTATCAGATATACAACATCCAAATATTTTCTCCCATTCTAGAGGTTGTCTATGTGCTCTGCTGATTATTTCCTTAGCTGTGTATATGCTTTTTGATTTAATCAAGTCCCATGTATTTATTTTTGTTGTTGCTGTGATTGCCATTGGGGTCTTTTTCATAAATTTCTCTGCCTAGGCTGATATCGAGAGGAGTTTTTCTTATACTTTTTTCCTAAAATTATTATGATATCATGACTTACATTTAAGTCTTATATCCATCTTGAATTTGTTTTTGTGAGTGATGGGAGACATGGATCCTGTTTCATTCTTCTGCATGTGGCTATCCAATTTTCCCAGCACCATTTATTGAATAGGCCTTCTTTTCCCTAGTGTATACTGTTGTCTGCTTTGTCAAGGATCAGTTGGCTATATGTGGATGGTTTTATTTCTGGGTTCTCTGTTCTATAGGTCTGTCTCTATTTTTGTGCCAAGACCATGCTCTTTTGGCTACTATACCCTTGTAGTATAGTTTGAAATCTGGTAATGTGATGCCTCCAGATTAGTTCTTTTTGATTGCTTTGGCTATTCAGCCTCTTTTCTGGTTCCAAATGAAGCATAAAAGTGTTTTTCCTAGATCTGTGAAATATGACATTGGTATTTTGATGGAGATTGCATTGAACTTGTGAATCACTTTGGGTAGCATAGACATTTTAAAAATGTTGATTCTACCGATCCACGGGCATGATGTGTTTTCCCATTTGTGTCATCTGTGATTTCTTTTCTCAGTGTTTTATGGTTTTCCTCGTAAAGATCTTTCACCTCTTCTATTAAGTGTATTCATAGGTATTTTATTTTCTTTGTAGCTGTTGTGAATGTTACTGAGTCTTTGATTCGACTCTCAGCTTGACTGTTACTGGTTATAGGAATGCTATTGATTTGAATACACTGATTTCGTAACATGCGAACTTTGCTGAATTTATTTATCAGTTCTAGGAGTCTCTTGGTGGAGTGTTTGGGGTTATCTAGATACAAGATCATATTGTCAGCAAAAAGTGATAGTTCGACCTTCTTTTTTTCCAAATTTGGACACTTTTTAAATCTTTCGCTTGTCTGATTGCTCTGGCTAGGACTTCCAGCACTGTGTTGAATATAAGTGGTGACAGTGGGCACCTTGTGTTTTCTAGCTCCTAGGGACGATGTTTTCAGCTTTTCCCCATTCAGTATAATGGCTATGCATTTGTCATACAGGGCTTTTATAATTTTGATTTATTTTTTCTATCCCTATTTTGTTGAGGATTTTTATCATGAAAGAGTGCTGACTTTTGTCAAATGCTTTTCCTTCATCTATTGAGATGATCATGTGGTCCTTGTTTTTGCTTCTGTTTATGTGGTGAATCGCATTTATTGATTTCTGTATGCTGAATCATCCTTGCATTCTTGGATAAAGCCAACTTGGTCCAGGTGGATTAGTTTTTTTTTGATTTGCTGTTTTATTCAGCTTGCTAGTATTTCCTTGAGGATTTTTGCATGTATATTTATAAGGGATACTGGTCTATAATTTTTGTGTGTGTGTGTGTGTGTGTGTCCTTCCCGGCTTTGGTATCAAGGTGATACTGGCTTTGGAGAATGAATTGGGGAGGATTCCCTTCTGGATGTTATGGAATGATTTCTGCATTATGGGTACCAGCTCTTTTTAGGTCTGGTAAAATTTGGCTGTGAATCCATCTGGTCCAGGGCTTTTTTTTGTTTGGAAGATTTTTTATTACTGCTTCAATCTGCTGCTTTTTGTTGGTCTATTCAAGAGTTCTATTTCTTCATGATTAAGTCTTGGGAGATTTTGTGTCTTTAGGAATTTGTTCATTTCCTCTTCATTGTTGAGTTTATGTGCATAGAGATTTTCATAGTATTCACAAATGATGTTTGTATTTCTGTGGTATGAGTTGTAATATCTCCTTTTTCATTTCTGATTCAGAAACATTGATTGATGGAATTGATATGTAGGATACTGTTCTGTTCATACTGTTGTGTAGTTCCTTCTTTCTTTGTTTTAGCTCTTGTGCTATTGTTTTGTATGAGCTCTGAGCTCTAGCTTTGGGCTGGTTTTATACTGGTGAGTGTCTATTGTGCTGGTCCATCCCTAATGAAGCTCTGAATATTTCCTGCTGGGCAGGTCTGGTCTTGACAAATTCCCTCAATGTTTACTTGTCTGGAAAAGTCTTTATTTCTCCTTCAAGTAAGAAATTTATTTTTACAAAATTCTAGGCTGGCAGTTTTTCTGTATAAGAAAGACTGAAGATGGGAACCCAATCCCTTTTGGCTTGTAAGGTCACCATTGAGGAGTCTTCGGTTAGCCTCAGGGCTTTTCCTTTGTAAGTTACTTGATGTTTTCACTCATAGCTCACCAGGAGTTCCTCCTTTGTATTGACTTTGGCCAGTTTGATGACTGTGTGCCTTGGTGATTACCTCTTTGTAATGAATCTCTCAGGTGTCCATTGAGCTTCTTGTACCTGGATGTCTGAATCTCTGGCAAGACCAGGGATGTTTTCCTGAATTATTCCCTGAAATAGATTTTCCAGCCCTTGTGCATTTTCTTCTTGACCCTCAGGGATGCCTGTGATTCTTATATTTGGCTGTTTTACATAATCCCATATTTCTTGTAGGTTTTGTTCATTCTTGATTGTTTGTTCTTTCTTTTTGTTTGACTGAGTTAATTTGAAGGGCTTGTCTTCAAGCTCTGAGATTCTTTCTTCTGCTTGGTCTAGTCTGTTCTTAAAATTTTCCGCTGTGTTTTGTATTTCCTTAAATGAATTTTTCATTTCCAGATGTTCTACTTTTTTAAATATGTTTATCTCTTTAGTGAATTTTTCATTCATTTCCTGAATTGTTTTTCTGGTTTCTTTGAGTTGGTTTTCCATTTTCTCTTGGATTTCATTGAGCTTCCTTGCAGTCCATATTTGGAATTCTTTATCTGTCAATTCAGTATTTTCATTTTGGTTGGGATCCATTGCTAGAGAACTGGTGTTATTCTTTGGGGATGCCTTTTCAGTGTGACTTTTTATACTTCTGGAATCTTTCACTGATTCTTTCTCATCTAAAGCAGCTGTTGGTTATTATTTTTGGTTTTTCTTTTGTTTCAGTGGGGCTTTTTCCCCCCTCACTCTTAAGGAGTGTGTCTGTTACATATGTTGGGTAAGGATCTTTGGCTTTGCTTTTGGGTGCTTTTGATGGTGGTTTAGTTTCTGGATGGATGCCTTGGCTATAGATATCCTTAGTGTGGTGGTTTTCTCAGTTGCTAGTTATTTGTAGGCTGTAGCAGTGGTGAGCTATGTGTGTGTGACAGATTCCCTGTCTCTCTTTGATGAGGGAAGATGGAGGTCTTTGAAATCCTTTCTCTTTCCCCAGCCCTGTGGTCTTTTTAATAGTGTGAATTGTTTGGCACACCATGCCCAGTTTCATCTCTGAGACAGTGAGTGTTGCTTGTGGGTAAGAATCTACCACACCCTATATGATTGAGTCAATAAATGTTGTAAAGGGCTGTGAAAATTAAGCTCACTGCCAGTAGGTGGTGTATGCTGGAAGGAACAAGCTGCAGTGTTGTTTTGGGACCTGTGACTAACTCTGGCCCCTCAGGAGAAGCATTTGAATGCCCCAGGTGGTGGGAGGGGCCCTGAAACTTCCAGCGAGTCCTTATTCTCCATCACAGCAGAGGCAGGTTTGGGAGGGAGGCTCAGTGGTGCTGGGTTGAATGAGCCTGCCTTCAGGTTCCACAAAAGCTGGTAAGGTAGCTGTTTCAACAGGGATCAGTAGAACCAAACCCATAAACTTGGGATCTGTATTTAAAGGGGTAAACTTAACTTCAGAGGACAGAAGATGAAGTAAAGAGAATGCCTATGTAGACTAACTCCTGGAAAAATACAGGTAGTCTTTTAGTGAAACATCCACCTAAAGACAGCCCAGTACCAAGCCTTTTGTACTAATACCAATGTTACTGGGAACTGGGTTTCCCCTGTGGGCAACTGGTTGTAGCTGGACTCCAGTATCCAAGATCCAGGCCTTGTGCGGGCACCTAAAAATTCATTCTACGGAGCTCATCAGAAGGATTGAACTATGGCTGTTACCTTTCTGCTAAAATTGCTTTTCTCTGTAGTGAAAGAATGTTATATTAACCTTGGAATAAGTGAATTGATGAATAACTAGATTAATCAAAATTATCTATATCATTTAAAGATTCTAGTTAAAGCATAACTCCACCAGTGGTTATATTGCATGTTTTCTTTTATAGATCTTTGTATTCTTTTAAAATTAAAGAATATATTTACTTTTGAGAATGTATGCATATATGTGTACTCTTTCATTTATTATTTCACGAAAAGGTTATGATGTGCTATTGAAACAGTGTAGCAAGTATATGCTGAGATGTTAGAAACATCTGTTCTTTCATATAACTATATAAGAAGCCTCCCATACTTATGACATTCACTCTAATGCTTGTTTCTTCAAAATTTCATCAACGTATCTATGCATCCTTTGAAAGCACTGTCTGCTAAAGATATGCATTGTTATAACTACATTGTATTTGGTGTATCGTTTCAGCTATTCAGCTATTTTTACTGCTTCAGACAGAACAAGTACTTTTCCCAAAACCTCCCCCTTTTTGGCTTGCATTGTGAAATCATAAATCTGAAAAGAGGTTTCTTATCTTTTGATTGCATTGAGTAAAATTTTGTTGTGTCCTAGATTAAGAATCACATGACTTGCTATAACATTGTAGAGATTTGTGTTTAGATTCTGGATGATTAATTTCTCAGTGTTTGTTAATCATAATGGCTTCGTACAATTGTTAGATAAAATGTCAAGGCAAAATGTATATTTAGGAGAAAATTCACTCTTAACAATAGTGGATATAAATATAGATCCTTATTTCAAATAATCTTCATAAATCACAATTTTTAAAACCACTTTTTGTCAGATGTGATTACATTATCCTTTTTTTTTTAACCTCAAAGCTGACAAAGAGCTTGTACTTAGAGTAGGAAAAGTGTTAACTTTGCTTTTATTTGTTGCTCACTTGTGCTTTCATATTGGTATTATATCTAAACTGATTTTATTTTATTTTTTGCAGAGAATTTTTTTAAAGCTCATTCCTTTTTGCGAGTGTTAGTTTTGTCAAAAATAGACAACATAAACTGAAAATCCATTTAACTAGCCTTACATAGAATGAAATATGTTGCAATATACTGAAAACCAACACAGCGAGGGTGCCACTCTAATCTACTCTGCAGGGGAGCTTGCCCTCCTCCTTGAGGTGGCAGGTGACTGAAATGCGATATCTGGCACAGAGATGTGGTGTTCATCCCTATATTAAGTAAAATAAAGTTCTGTATTCTTGTTATACGAGAATAACTTTAAATGAAATTTCTGATGTTTTCTTATCATGCTATAGTGTGTCATCTTGACTATCTCCCAGGATATGAAATAACTCAGTTTTAGACATGCCTGGTCTAGACAACTTGGTGTGGGGAAGACCAGTAGCAAATGGATTGGTTGTTAATCTTAAGGTTCCTAAGGCTGTTTGGGGTGGCCTGTCTTGTAATGCACCAACATATCCATCAAGGCACAGAGCCTTCAGAAGACATAACTATATCCTTGTTACAAGTTATGAGTATTCTCTGAAAGGGGAATGTGTGATTTGTAGGAAATTCCTTTACCCCTAATTTGTCACCCCTGGTTTCAATTTTATAGTAGATTCACTCCTTCATGTCAGCAGGAGGCATGTGTCCTTCAGTGCATAGAAATCATCCTCTGTACATTACCAACCTTATTTTACTAACTCCATTCTATTATCAGTATTCATGCAAGGATATTTTTCTTTTTTTATTTCAAAATATTGAGGGGATACAAATGTTTTTAGTTGCATGGATCGCTTTTATAATGCTTGAGTCACAACTACAAGAGTGCCCATCACCCAATAGTGTTTTCAGCTGTCCCTTCCTCCCTGCTGCCCACTTCCCCCTGCTTGGTTTCTGCTGGGTTTTACTTCTCTCTGTGCACATGTGTGTTCATCAGTTATTTCCAATTTAATAGTAAATACATGTGGGGTTTGTTTTTCCATTCTTTAGATACTTCACTTAGGATAATGGTCATCCAAATTATTCCAAAATGTGTTAATTCACCTTTTCTATGGCTGAATAGTACTCCATGGTATACATATACCACACCACATAAACAGAAGCAAAAACAAAGATCATATAATGATCTCAATAGATTCAGAAAAAGCATTCAACAAAATCCAGCACCTTTTCATGATAAAAGCCCTCAGCAAACTAGGCATTGAAGGAATACATCTCAAAATTGTAAAGGACATATATGACAAACCTACAGTCAATGTCGTATCAAATGGGGAAAAGTTGAAAGCATTCCCACTAAGAGCTGGAACAAGACAAAGTGCCCACTTTCACCACTTCTATTCAACATAGTGCTGGAAGTCTTAGCCCGAGCAATCAGACAAAAAAAATTAAAGGGTATCAAAATTGGGAAAGAGGAGGTCAAACTATCGCTTTTGCTGATGATATGATCTTATATCTAAAAAACCCTAAGGACTCCACCAAGAGACTCCTGGAATTGATAAACAAATTCAGCAAAGTCTCAGATTACAAAATCAGTGTACACAAATCAGGAGCATTTCTATATACCAATAACAGTCAAGCTGAGAGTCAAATTAAAGACTCGGTAACATTCATAATAGCTACAAAGAAAATATACCTAGAAATGTACTTAAGCAAGGAGGTGAAAGATCTCTACAAGGAGAACCATGAAACACTGAGGAAAAAAATCACAGATAACACAAACAAATGAAAAAACATAATCATGCTCATGGATTAGTAAAGTCAACATTGCTAAAATGTCCATATTACCCAAAGTGATTTACATATTCGATGCAATCTCCATCAAATACCAATGGCGTATTTCACAGATCTAGGAAAAATAATGCTATACTTCATTTGGAATCAGAAAAGAGTCTGAATAGCCAAAGAAATCTTAAGCAAAAAGAACAAATCTGGAGGCATCACATAAGCAAACCTCAAACTATACTACAAGACTATAGGAACCAAATAGCATGGTATTAGCACAAAAATAGAGACATAGACCTATGTAACAGAACAGAGAACCCAGATGTAAAACCATCCTCATACAGCCAACTGATCTTTGATAAAGCAGATGACAATATACACTGGGGAAAAGAAGTCCTATTCAGTAAATGGTGCGGGGAAAATTGGATAGCCACATGCAGAGGAATGAAACAGGATCCATGCCTCACACCACTCACAAAAACTAATTCAAGATGGATAAAAGACTTAAATGAAGACAAGAAACTATAAGAATTCTAGAAGAAAATGAAGGAAAAACTCTTATAAATATCAGCCTAGGCAAAGAATTTATGACTGAGATCTCAATGGTAATTGCAGCAACAACAAAAAAACGATAAATGGGACTTGATTAAATTAAGCTATTTTTATATATATTTTCTATGTCAGATCAGTGTGGGTATAAAAACAAAACCACCTATAATTAACTCAAAACCATATTTTTTCCTGATTAGGTCCCTGCCTACTCAGCATAAGTTTGATTAATTTTTGAAAAACTTCTAGCAGCCTCTAGAATGTGAAACAACATGGCTACTTCTTAACAATAGCTGTTTTCATTATCTGCCAGTTTCTTAGTTTTGATGGCAACTACTCCTCTGTTATACTTACGCCCTTCAAAGATTGAAAACAAACATGGTGAGGAGACTACTGTAATCTTCTCTGTGTGGGGGAGCTTCCCCTCCTCTTTTAGATGGCACAATGCTGGAAATGTGATAGCTGACACACAGATGTGGTGTTGATACATATGCAAAATGAAATATAGTTCTATCAAATTTTGAAGTAGTTGATTTTGCTATCTTCCAGACAAAGTTGTCCATGTCCGGTGTCTAGACAGCTGGTTTCTGAAATGAAGGCACTGAACCTGAATATTCTCATTGCAAAAGGTGCTGATACTGTAGTTGCTTCTACCTACTAGTATCATCACTGGGGCTGCAAAAGATTGATGAAGAAGGGATGGTTATGTCTCCATGTCAAGCATCTTTGTATTTTACTTTGAGGAGTATAGCAATACAGTGTCTGAACCCAAGTTGATGCTCATAAAATATTTATTGACTAAATAAATCTTTTGGCAAGATACTACATTATAGGTCTCAAGGACTCTGTGCTTCTATTTGTAGAACTTACCAAAATTATAATTAATTGGATTTATACGTATTGTCTATTTTATGGTAGCCACCCCTCCTCTAAAACTACTGCCCTCTTAAATAATAATAAGCATCTTTAGTCTAGAGACCAAAGGCTATGCCAGTACCACTGATGCCCTTGACTCTAGGTGTTGTGAAGGTATTTTATATTTTTAGTTTAAACTTGCTCTTTAATTGCAGCCTTTGAAAAAGGAATTAAGGGAGGCTGGTCAAGTGGATGACTGTAGTGTGACAAATTCTGTAGGTGTGCTGGCCATAAACATGTACATGGCAGACTTTTATAGAAGGAGTGTAACTGATGTAGACCCCCACTGCTGTACTCTAAAGTCCAAGGCCATGTTCGCAGTGAGGCCATGCCTCCTTCAGGACATTCCTGCCCAGTGACTGCAGAAGGCAGACCAGTTTCTGGAAGTCACTGAACTCCTTTGTTGGCCAACTTCCTGAAGGCTTTACTGAAGCTTTCTCTAGGATGCATCCACCCAACTTTCTGTTAGTCTCTTCACTCCAGATTATGATGGTCCAATGGCTCTCCAGTCTTATATGTCCACCTCCTTATTTCTTTTCACAAAGGTGTTTCTCCTAATAAAACCCTTGCATGTTTCATTCCATCTTTGTGTTTGCATCTTGGAAGACCCTGATTAAACATCACAGTAATCAGAGTCTGTCTTTACACAGTGGTCTACTGCACTTGATCAGATGTGTGTGCCTCAGTTATTATTTTTTAGTATGTTTCTTTTCCCCCATGAGGCTCCTTTGTCCTTTATGTACATAAACCCCTGAAGTGCTTTTCTTCAAATTTCTCTGTACTTGCCTAGGATGTACATGACCTGGGTATGGACTGACTATAAATGTAAAGCACAGACTTCTATGATTGCTGATGAGACTGTGAAAGAAGACAGAAGACAATTTATCTTGGACCATTTTGAGTATAGAGGAGAAAGGTGTGCATAGAACTGTGCTAAGTGCTGATAACACATTAGAGCTGAGAGATTTGAGAAATCATATATTTAAACTTTGCCATAAATTATTACTAATAAAGATAATGTACTTTTTTGTAATGCTCTGCATTTTCACATTTATTGCTATGCGTAGACATAGGCAATTTTGTGAGAAAAATAGAGTAAAACAAATGTGCTTTGTGAGCAACAAAATGACAAAACATTAGTGGCCAAAATGAGAATATATGGGAGAGCCAAGGGCACAGTTAACATGCTGGAAAAATACAACGTACTCAGAATTTGTGCAGATAATTTTCTCTGAAATTAGAACTGTGTGGAATAGCTTTCTAACTTATATCGATTACAGGCTTGTACTGGCTATTAGAAGTATCTACTAAAGCCACATAAATTGAATTTGACCAATGGGACCTTACTTAGAACTATAGCATAGTAAATTTTAGTTGTTTTGGGAAGGCAAGGAACTTACTAAAGCAGCAGCACAGGAAAACATGATCATGAATTTAAACAAGGTGGACAACCAGCTTGCAAAAATGTCTGTCACTTACTGCCTAAAATTATGCAAGTAGCCTCTTTCAATGAGACTGAATTTGCCAAGTGACTCAAACTTGCCCCAAATAAGACCTATGGCTTCCAATGTATCATCTGTGTGTGTATGTGCTTTGAATGCCTTTTCGACAAGTGATGAAAACCTTTGGACTCTTTTTAAGAGATAGCTAATCCCATAGTAGAGATGGTGGAAGGATATCCCCTTCAGGCCCAGGAGAAAAGGCTCATGTTGTTCTCTAAGCAGGCATTAACCTATTTGAGAGTGATCTGAAGGAGCTGAGCTGTACTTCCATTGCAAGAGCTGTATGTTGCCACCATATTACTAACCACTTCTTAGATCTGGAAGGGAGCTCCTCTAAGTAGTAAATATGTAGTTTGTTTGGGAAACTATGGCATTGTGTCATGACCGATGTATTTTAACAAGCTCTAAATGAAGTGTGGGCATGTATAGGACCTGTAGTATCAAACAACAATGGACAGGACCAGAAGCTAAGAAGCTAAGCTTATAAGAGGATATAGTAGTTGCAGAGAACTGAGCTATTTTTTGTTCTTTTTATTGTTTTTTTCCTATTAGCATATCAGGTTAATCTAGTTCCTTTTGAGTAAATCTTTGCCTACATTCTTGCAAAATCTGAATGAATGGTGTCTAGCTACTAGGCTGTCTAGACGATGGATCAAGTCAGTAGACATAAGACCTTTATGAAATATCCCCTTGTTTCTTACAACCATAAAAGCTCTGACAAATAGATTAATTTGCAAGTGAAAGCAGCATTCTTGGTTTTGGGTCTGGGATGTATCACTGTGGACCATGAGAAATAGAGCAATTAGCTACTGGTACTAGGAGAGTCAAGAGGACAGTTTTCCTTTGGGGTCTGCCAATGATCTGGAATGAATGGTTGATTTTTTAGCTCGTAAAAGCTAGAGAGAAAGAAGAAAGAAAGGCAAGAATAACAAAAAGGAAGAAATAATAGAGGAAAAAAGGAAGGGAAGAAATGGGAAAAGAAGAGAACACAGAAGAACTAAATGAAAG
>NW_012151618.1:3667998-3669495 GCF_000956105.1 Propithecus coquereli | reverse complement strand
GAAAAACATGACTACTTTTAATTTATGTAGTCTAGCATTTTGTGTCTATAAAATTATTCCACATGTTGATCATTAAGGTCCTGTGTAAAATCAGTTTTGAGGTGTAAATTGAATACTATTGTATTGTATCTTAGGTCCCCTAATCTAAAAGAGAAATGTCCCAAAATCATTTTCTTCTGAAAAACCATGAACCCTCTTCTCACTTACAACTTATTTAATTTTGAAATGAATGTTCCTTATCACCTTTCCCATAGCACAAAACAATTTGTTGTATATTAAAAATCATTCATGCTTATAGCTTTTTTTCAATAAGGGAAAGTTTTATTACCTTATTTCAGGTAATGACATTTTTATTATTACCAATACTATCACTAGAAAAGATAAATTCTTTTTTGTTTGTTCTTTTGTTCATTCATTCATTCATTCATTTATTCAATCACAACTTATTCCGAGCCAGCCCTCATCTAGGTCCTCAAATAACTTCATTTTTCTTCAACATCGTTTCATTATAACATTGAGGAAAAAAATCTATTCCAAGCCAGAGCCCTGGTGTATGTGGAGTTTGCATGTTCTGCCATCTGTGTGGGTTTTCTCTGAGGATTCCAGTTTCCTCCCACATCTCAGAGATGTGCACATTAGGTGAACTGACGTTTCCCAACTGTCCCAGGATGAGTGAGTGTGGGTGTGTTTGTGAGTGTGCCCCGCAAAGGAATCGCATCCTTTTTGGGTGGGTTCCTACCTTGCACTCTGAGCTGCTGAGATAGGCTCTGGCCACTAAAGATCCTGAACTGGAATAATTGGGCAAAAAATTATTTTACTTGTTTTTATTAATCTTTCTCATATATGTATCTATATATCTCACATTTATTTCAGTGTTTATCATTAGAAGTGTTTGGTTTTTTATTTATAGGTTTGGTAAAGTTTTTGTCACCAGAAATATGTGTAGCAACTTAACCTTTGTTTATTTCAGTTAGCCTATGGTAAAATTGGTTTCACTATGTGTCCCTTCACTCAAGGTTGCACTTTCCAAGAACTTATCAGTGATGTTAAGTGAGGACATACTGTATTTTCAAATATTTTGATTTTTTTTTGGGGGGAGACACATTTTTTTATTATCAGAAAATGAAAGTCTAAGAGAAGTTATTTCTGCAAGTGGCCAGAAAATAAAAATTGAGATGTAAAATTAGGTAAGGGTAACACTCTAAAGATAGTGATGAACAGCAAAGAGAAAGTCAATACTCTATGATGAAATTTAGAATAAAACAGCCTAAAATTTTTACTTTATGGAAAAAAATGATATCTCAGTTTTGACTTATTTGATCAATACTTAAAATATACAAGTTTCTCTTTTAGATGTGTGAAGAAACTAGATGTAAACAAATTTTACATAGTGCAAAATAATAACAAGAGCTATCAAAAAAGTTTAGTGTATAAATTGTTTTCTGTCTTGAAATAAAACTAGTAGGCAATATAGTTTTATTATAACTTTTAAAAATC
>NW_012151618.1:3662569-3665953 GCF_000956105.1 Propithecus coquereli | reverse complement strand
GCATTTGGAGAAATAAGAGATAAGAGTCTTTCCATAAATATATAAAGTATCACCAAGGTGAGAAGCTATATGATAATGGAAGGCTTGGAGGGGATTGGACTTCTGTTGTGAGATAAACAGCAATATCAGACATAAAGGTATTGGTTTTTAAATATTATTAAAGTCTAAATTTAGCACATGACATCTGTTCAGTTAAAGATATGTAAAAACCAAAGTATACACATATAGCTTGAGAATTTTCTGTTGATGAAAATTAAGTACAGCTATAGAGTTTATTCACATTTTCAGCATTTGACCCTTTATAGGTTTTATTTCTCTGATAAAATTTACCATCTATCATTGAATATTACTTTTTCCACTAGATTATTTAAGATCTTAATCATAGATATTTTAAAGTCCCATCTGATAGTTCCAACATCTGAGTCATCTCTGGATGTAGTTCTTTGAACGACTTTTTTACTCAACAATGTTGTTTTGTTCTAGTCTCTTTGCGTGTCTCATACTTTTCAATTGAATGTCAAACATTTTGTAGAAGAAGAGTAGAGACTGAGATGAATAATATTTATGCCTGGAAATGGACCCACTCCTTCTGTCAGGTCATTAATATGGGGAGTTGAGCCAATCTGGTCAGTAGTTGAGCTCTATTTTTTTATTGTTATTAAAATTCAGTGCACCACAACCTTCAAATACGTCCAGCAGTGGGCAGCTCTGCCTTGTGCTTAGTTTAGAGGTTGAGGTATCACAAAGTTTTTCTCAATGTTTGTGCTCCTTTTGCGTATCTGGGCATAAGGGGGATCTCTCTCCACATTCTTACCCCTCTTCTAGCAGGAGATAACTTGTGCTACTATCCTTCTTTCTGGCTGATGGGGTAATAGGATTTCCTAACCCTCTCTTATAGCTTAAGTCTTTTGTTTCATAGATGTTTCAGAGAATAGGCATATTTTGTGTCTGTGCACCACCACGGGGGCCTTGTTTCAATCTTCTCCTCTGATCCCAGTCTTTTTTGTGAGTACCTGGTGGAGGCTTCTGTAAGAGCACTTGTGGGTGAATATAGACATACCCTTGTGTCTGGACTCCCAGGGATTCCAAACTGTCACACTAATCCACAATCAGCCTTTACGAATTAATTTGTTATTTTGCTGATTTCATCTTACTCTCTTTCATGGCAGTTGCCTGTTTTTCCTGTTTTTTTCCAAAGATGAAACTGTTCAAGTGTCTCATTGTTTCCTTTGGAACTCAGTTTACCTGATTATTCTGAAACTTCAGCTCTATCATAGACTCAAGAAAATTTATGGTAGTCTAGCTTTTTTTGTTAGGATGAGAGTTCTATTTCTTGCAGCTTTCTACCAGTGGCAGTAGAAGCTTGCAACCCATTCATATTAAACAGGACTATAACCATCCAGCTGTTCTTATTTCTGGTTCTAGATATTTATGTTATAATAGCTGCATAAACAGTCCCAGCTTGGATAGTTACTCTTTAGTTATCACCTTGTCATTTGAAAAAATGTGATTCAGGGGTTGTAATGACACTGGGTGTTATGGTGAACTTAGATGCTTATACTTGTAGCCAGACAATCTCTGTAGAAATTATCATTTGCAACTAATTATCAGGTGGCATTGGGAAACTTACTTAACCACTTTGAATAATAGTTCATTACTTTAAGAAAAATGGCATCATTTTCATACTACTGTTGCAAAGATTAAGAATATGCTTGTTCATTCAGAAAACCTTATTTGAGCACCTACCTACAGTGCACCAGCCAGTACCAAAGTTCCTAGGGATACAGGGGTGGGCAAGAGAGAAGAAGTCCCTTACCTTTACAAAGCGTGTGTTCTCCTGGGAAGAGATGGACTGTAAACATGTTTAAAAATAAGGCAAGTTTAAGTAGTAATAAGTGCCTCAAAAATAAAGCAGGATAAGAATGGAGAGTAACAGGGTCAGGTGGGGATTGTTTTACATTGAGTGGTCAGATCTGAGTAGGTGACTTTTAACTAGAAACTGAATGACCTCCACTGCATCGCCCCCCCCCAAAAATATCGGCTTTGTTAAGGTTAGAGAGAAGATGAGAAGCACATTCTATGCACAGCAAACTCAAGTGTGAGGCCCCGAGGTGGGATGAGGTCAACGTATTTGAGCAACAGAAAAGCCAGTTTGGCTGCAGCATAGTTGGCTAGAGAAAGAGTGGGATGGGATAGTTTAGACAGGGAGACAGGAGTCACATTATGTAGTGTTTGTCAGGCAAGGTTAATAAAATTGAATATATGCATGACCCTAACCCCAGGATTGACAAAGAGTGTTCGAGAAGAGTGTTTCTTTATCATTATCATTTACTAATCTCCATGCATGTCAATTTATCCTACCCCAAATAAAGAAGGGCAAAACAGGGATGGGGACACACTGCTCTGGGATTGTGAATTTGGATAAATAAGTCTGAACTGGGAAGACTAAATGAAATTTAGCAATCTAAGAATTTTGTCCTCCAAACTGCTCCTAGTATCACTGCTCATCTGTGTGCTGGCTGCAACTAGAGTTCTAGGCAAAATTGCAGAGAGATCAGAGTTTATGTTTTGATGTCCTAACTCCCTTCATTGCTATTTTCCTTTAAGTGCTCTTCTACTCTACGCTATGGATATCAAATATCTTTCATATAACTCCATGAAAGCTCTCATTCCTACATCTGCTAATTAATAAATGTTAATTCATTAGGAATTGAAGTAAAACAAAGAGATGAGTGACTGATAGGCTTTTGCACTGCTAGGCTCTAATCCATGTAACATATTCCTACAAAGATATCTGCATTTCAGGTAAATTAACCAAGATATAATTAGAACTGTTAAATGTGAGAGAAGATAGTTTTGAGCAAAGGCATCTCGCATACTCAAATTTGCCTTTCCTGTTCTCAGTCCATATTGTGATTCTGGAAACACAATACATTCATCATTGTTTATTGACACACAGTCACCGCATCCTCTCTTCCTTCATTCCTTTAAAAAAAATCTTCATGTTAAAACAACAGACAGACAACTCCTTGTTATTCTAAATACGTATTGGCCCAGCACACCATATGGAGAGGTCTCAATTTAATTTTCTCATGCAATCCCTTTCCTTTCTGTTTTGATAGAAAAGAGTATATTGGTATTTAAGAACAAAAACCTAGAACCAAGGCAGAGAGGTAACACACAGGTCATGTTGTTCTACCATCCTCCAAATCTTTTGGTCCTCTGAAGTCCTGCTACAACACCCCATGAGAACTATTGGCTTAGCACTGGCTGGATAAATTCCTCTGGTAGTAGAGAATCTGGTGTCTCAAGAGGTGGCCCATTTAATATGGGATTATTTGTTTTAAAGTTCTTCACATATCTTTTACTCTTTCTCTTTTTTGG
>NW_012151618.1:3656213-3658619 GCF_000956105.1 Propithecus coquereli | reverse complement strand
AGCTCACTTTTATTTTAAAATTCAATTTCAGTGGTCCTAGAACCAAGAAATTAATTTGCCAAGTAACCTGTTTTTTGCTAGTGGAATTTCTTTTCTTTAACAAAACAGGAAAAAATGGAATTTCTGTGGGGTAAGACTAAGAAGGTCTACCTAACCAAGATCCCTCAGGCTCCATCTCAGAATCCATAAGACCACTCGTAGTCCTGTTTGAAAGTCCTTAGCTTAAGACAATTGTGCAGCAGCACAACATGTATAGCGAATGCATTAGAGGGGCATCTAGACATTTACCCCTATTGCCCTTGGGTCAACTGGACAAGACCTAGATAACAGTGCTTCCTGGCCAATTGCCTCCAGTAGTCTACTCAAGAGCTATACAGACATTATTGTTTCATATGTATGTTATGGAATGAAAAATGTTGGGAAGCACTGGTCTAAGAGACTGTTTTTAAGCCAGTTTTGTCACCATAAACATGGCTACAGGTTTCACAAACATGGCTACAGGTTTCACTGTACAAACTCTTCAACAATTAATAGTCCAATGAACAATTTTCAGCATCTTTAAAAACTTTGCAAGTTTATTCACTCATTGCTTTCTTTTACTTTGCTTTCTTTCCAGTGTTTATATGTAATACTTTAAGAAAAAGTGTGTATTTAAAAATTAATCCACAACTGGTTATAACAGGTGATGCTCAACCAAAGAATCATTTCCCATCACTCTTCCTCAGGATTCCTCAGTGGGCACTAGCCTTGTTTATATGCAGTTGTTCTAATAGAAACCTTTCTACTCAGAGCGAAATAGATTTTTGCATCTGGCTTGCCACCTGCTTTCGGGAGATTCCCAGAAGACAAGCACATACTCTGGGTCATTGATTCTCATCTCATTTTGTACATATAATGGATTGCTGTTGGGTGTAGTTTTAGGGTATGAGTGAATTTCAGCTGTCATCTCTGAGACAGCTTACCTAGAATTAGATACTGCCATTTCAAATGCTGTTTGTCTTCATTAATCTTCCTTCTTGCTCCGTTTGTTCTATTCAGTCAACGTGACTTGAATAGCTTAGTGGTGCCTACGTGCTGTCAGGTAGGCTAAGACTGAAATATAGACGTACTCTCCAGACACTGTTACCTGTAACAGTAAGTAATATTAAATCTATTCTTTTTGTCAGTTTGTTGTTCTTGTTAATTTAGCTCTCCTTTTATTACTTTTTTGGTAATTTTATACCAAGACAGCTGCTGTCTTCATATTTTATTTTTATAGCATAAGAAGGATGGGTGGTAAAGAACCACCTGGACAGGTTCGTAAACCAGGTTGGAAATTTCTGTTTAATCCAAAAACTGCCTTCTGGGTAGTTGTTCTATCAGATTAAACATTCTTTGAGGTCAGGGAATATGTCTTAATCTTTGTCCTTCAACTTTAAATACAGTGCTTGATATAAAGTAGGCCCTTGAGTAGATAAAGTTTCATGATAGACCAATGAACCAGAGAATGGTCTGCAGAATACAAAAGAAGCACATGACTGGTTAAATGTCCTTAAGTATTATAAAAATCTTTGCAGAGAAAATAAGCCCCTGTGCTAGAAGTGTTACATATGTCACGTATTTTAATCCTCTTAGCGTCACTATAAGGTAGGCATTATTGTCTTCATTTATAGATGGCTGACAAGGCTCAGAGAGGTGAAGAAACTCACAGAGGGGCATATAATATATTAGTGGAGAACATAGTTCATACAGAGACACAAAATCAGTGTTTGATTTATTCCTTTAACTTTCAGAGTTAATTTGTTGGCTTTCAGATTCATTTGATGGTGTTTTGCCAGCCCCCAAAGGGAACTAATAGTTTTTTCCCTAAAAGGTATCCCTATGAATTCATGGATTTGAACACAAATATTTGACATTTCGATCCATTGTAGTCATTATTTGTTTTTGATGATTAATTTTTCCACTTTTAGCCACTGTGTTTCTTTAAGATGGCTTTTGGTGTCCTTTTAACACTAGTCCAGTAAGTACTTCTTAATATTTTTATTTCTTTCTTATACAAAAATATGTACTAGGTTCATTTTGTATATTCCCTGCCCACATTCTGAAATGAGCTATTTCTCTAGGATCCCTGGTTCTAATGGGTTCGTTTTTGGACACCATAAATCTGGGCAATCATGACGCTTATTGCTACTGAGTGTTTATTGTTTCCAGGCTATTTCAATGAGCAGAACTAGAAAATACACTTTTAAGAAAGACATGAATTTTGAGTTAATATTGAGATTTTCCATTCAGGTTTAAGAATGCAGGTTAATATTTCAAACTTAATTTAAAATGTTTATCTTCTTTTCCTTTAAATTGAATATCTTTATTCTTTATAACATTAGCATACTTATTTGTCTTATTATATAATATTCACATAATTATAAT
>NW_012151618.1:3647376-3651765 GCF_000956105.1 Propithecus coquereli | reverse complement strand
TTTGAGTGTACGTTAAAATTTCTTTTTAAAGTTTTTAAAAATGTATGCATCTGTCTAACCACTACCAGAATTTAAATATGGAACAAGTTACATTACCTCAAAATATATTCCTGTGTCCCCTCCCTCAATTCTCAGCCTCAGTCCACAATTTGAAACCTGGAGATATGTCTTATCGAAAAATTTGCTTTCATTGAAACATTTAAGCCATTTATGTTTAATATTATAATCGATATATAAAGTTCCCTTTGCTCTTTTGCCTTCTTTTGTATTTATTTTAGGGAATTTATTTTTCCTTTTCTACTCTGTTAGCTTGGTAATTATATTCTTATTTTGTTCTTTCAGTGATTACCATGCATCATTGTTTTATCAAAGCCTAATATAAATTATGTGTTGTTTCCTATACTCAATATTAAGAAATCAAGGACAAATATTTCTTGAAGGCAGCAAGATAGAGAGTTACTCTTGAAGAAAATAATAGGAGTGACTATTTATTTTCAACAGAAACAATGGGAAATATTACTAGAAGACGATTCATTAATATAAAAATGTGGAAAAAATAACTGGAAGCCTAGACTTCTTTACTCAGTAAAAATATTATTCAAGAATGAAGGGAAACCATTTAATGTTTTCAGATAAATTCAACTGAGAGAATATTTCACCTGTAGATCTCAATTAAAAGGCGCTGCAATGAGTATAGGGAAAATCACACTAAATAGAAGTTTAGAGATACATGAAAGAACAATGAAAAGGGTAAATATTAATTATAGGAAACAATAACAATCAAATGATGTTTGCTGAGAATTATATTTAAGGATAATTAAAATGAACTTGATGTATAACTTGAGAATGATAAATGAAGTCAGGTATTCTAAATTCTTTGCATTGTCCACAAAGCATATAAGTGTTGCTCAGTTAATACCAATTTGATGGTGAGTACATGTGGTGTTTGTTTTTGCATTCTTGGAATACTTCACTTAGGAGAATGGGCTCCAGCTCTGTACAGGATAATATAAGCGGTGCTAGATCACCTTTGATTTTTGTGGCTGAGTAGAACTCCATGATAGACACACATATACACCCCACATTTTATTAATCCACTCATGTACTGATAAGCACTTGGGTTGTTCCCATATCTTTGCAACTGTGAATTTTACTGCTATAAACCTTCTAGTGCAGATGTCTTTTTAATAGAATATCTTTTGTTCTTTTGGGTAGATGCCCAGTAATGGGATTGCTGGATCAAAGGGTAGTTCTACTTGTAGCTCTTTGAGCTATTTCCATATTACTTTCCACAGAGGTTGTACTAGTTTGCAGTCCCACCAGCAGTGTACAAGTGTTCCTATCTCTCTGCATCCATGCCAACGTTTATTGTTTGGGGACTTTGTGAAAAAGGCCATTCTCCCTGGAGATAAGTGATATCTCATTGTGGTTTTGACTTGCATTTCCCTGATGATTAGAGATGTTGAGCATTTTTCCATATGTTGGTGATTAGTCTGTCTTCTTTTGAAAAGTTTCTGTTCCTGTCCTTTGGCCACTTTTTGATGGGGTCATTTGATTTTTTTCTTGCTGATTTTCCTGAGTAGATTCTAGTTATCAGGCCTTTATTGTATGTGTAGCATGCAAATATTTTCTCCCATTCTGTAGATTGTCTGTTTGATCTCATGAGAGTTTCCTTGGCTATGCAGAAGCGTTTCAATTTGATGAGGTCCCATTTATATATTTTTATTGTTGCTGTGATTGCCTTTGGGGTCCTCTTCATAAATTGTTTCCCTAGGCCAATGTCTGTAAGAGTTTTCCAACATTTTCTTCTAGAATTCTGATAGTTTCATGCCTTAAGTTTAAGTCTTTTATCCACCATGAGTTGATTTTTGTAAGAGGTGCAGACCCTGCTTCCATCTTCTACATGTGGTTATCCAATTTCCCAGCACCATTTATTGAATAAGGATTCTTTTCCCCAGTGTATGTTTTTGTTTGCTTTGTCAAAGATTGGATGGCTATACGAGGATGGTTTTCTATCTAGGTTCTCAGTTCTGTTCCATTGGTCTATGTCTTTCTGTTCTTGTGATACTATCATGCTGTTTTAGTTACTGTGGCCTTGTAGCATAGCTTGAAGTCTGGTAAATTGATGCCCCCCTCATTTGTTCTTTTTGCTTAAGATTGCTTTTGCTATACCGGGTCTTCTCTGGTTCCCTATTAAGTATAGAATTATTTTTTCTCAATCTGGGAAAAATTATGTTGGTATTTTAATAGGGATAGTGAATCTGTAGATCATTTTGGGTAGTATAGACATTTTACCAATGTTGATTCTGCCAAACCATGAGCATGTTATGGCTTTCCAACTGTTTACTTCCTCTGCTGTTTCCTTCCTCAGTGTTTTGTGGTTCTCTCTATAGAGGTCTTTTACCTCCTTAGTTAAATATATTCCTAGATATTTTATTTTCTTTGTTGCTATTGTGAAGGATATTGACTCTTTGATTTGGTTCTCAGTTTGACTGTTGTTGGTGTATAGTAATGGTACTGATTTGTGTACATTGATTTAGTAACCTGAGAGTTTGCTGAATTGGTTTATCAATTCCAGTAGCCTCATGGCAGAATCTTTGGGGTTTTATAGATGCAATGTATCATCAGCAAAGAACAATAGTTTGGTCTCTTCTGCCCCCATTTGGATGCCCTTGATTTCCTTCTCTTGTCTGATTGCTCTGGCTAGGACTTCCAGCACTATGTTGAATAGAAGTGGTGATAGAGGTAGATCTTATAGGGTTCCAGTTCTAAGCAGGAATGTTTTCAATTTTCCCCGTTCAGTATGATGGTGGCTGTGGGTTTTTCATATATGGCTTATACCATTTTTAGGTAAGTCCCATCTGTGCCTATTTTGTTAAGCATTCTTATCATAAAAGGGTGCTGAATTTTGTCAAATGCTTTTTCTGCTCTATTGAGAAGATCATATGGTCTTTGTTTTTACTTCTATTAGTGTGGTGAATTACATTTATAGATTTCTGTACGTTGGACTATCCCTGCATCTCTGTGATGAAGCCCACTTGGTTGATGGATTATTATTTTTTTCTTTTGGTAAGCACCTGAATTTGATTTGCAGGATTACATTGAGAATTTTTGTATCTGTATTCATAAGGGATATTGGTCTGTAGTTTTCCTTTTTTGTTGCATCCTTTCTGGTTTTAGTATCATGGTGATGTTGGCTTCATAAAACATGTTAGGGAGGATTCCTTTCTTCCCGGTGTGGAATAATTTCTGCAGGATAGGCACTAGTTCTTCTTTGTTGGTCTGGTAAAATTTGGGTGTGAAAACATCTGGTCCAGGACTTTTCTTTTTAGGAAGGTTTTTTTATTGCTGCTTCAATTTCGATCCCCGATATTGGTCTGTTCAGGAATTCTATTTCTTCTTGATGAAGCCTAGGGAGGCTATGTGTTTCTAAGAATTTGTCCATTTCCTCCACATTTTCCAGTTTATGTGCATAAAGGTTTTTATAGTATTCATAGATGATATTTTGTATTTCCATGGCATCAGTTGTTATTTCTTCTTTTTTCTTTCCTGATGGAGCTTATTAGGTGTGCCCAAGCTGGACCAATGTCTCTCTGCCTCGGGGTTTGCCCTGCTCTGCCTGTGTTACCAGGCAGGCAGCACCAGGGAGGGCCAACAGGTAGGGAGCTCATAGTCCAAGTACCCCTCAGTCCACTGCAGGGTCCCAAAAGGAAATGTCCCATTCCTTTTGGATGCCTCCAGGTGGTGGCTAAATTGTCTCTCAGCAGCCAAGAGTAGGGAAGAGGAAGGGGAGGATGAAGCAATATGGCACCTGCCAATTGTTTCAGGTCTGTGCAGGTTCCCTAAGGGAGCTGGGAGCCCAGTGCCTTGTCCACAAGAGGCTCTCCACTCACTGGCAGCATCCGTCTCTGAGCTGGTGTTACCCTGTCTCTCCAGGAGCTCAGGAGCCCACCAGCAGTCCGAGATGCAAGGGAGGGCAAATTTAATTGCAGCACCTACCCTTGTTGGTGGTCTCCAAGCATCTTGGGGCTTAGTCCCTGCTGATGCCTTTCTCCTTCCAGTTCTCCTCTAGAGCCTCTTCCTGTGGAGTCTCCTATTTCTTTGCACCCTTCATTCCGACCCTCATCTGATCTATCTTTGCCTGTTTGTTTTTTTCACTTTCATCTAAAATCTTTCCTTCTTGCAGAGACACTCTGGCTGGAGGTGTTTCTCATCTGCTATCTCGCCCCTCCACCTCTAAGTGCTTTTATTTTTTTAACATACTGTTCATTACTAAGTGTTATCTATTTGCTACTGATATCTAACTTATTTGCATTGTGGTCGAGGATGACTATGATATTCCTAAAATTTGTTAAAATTCATATATATAGGTACATGGTCAGTCTTCTA
>NW_012151618.1:3646381-3647326 GCF_000956105.1 Propithecus coquereli | reverse complement strand
TTGCATATGTTGAACCAGACTTGCATCCCTGGAATAAAGCCCACCTGGTCATGGTGAATTATTTCTTTGTTATGCTGCTGAATTCAATTTGCTAAAATTTTGTTGAGGATTTTTGCATCTATATTTATGAGGGATATTGGTCTGTAGTTTTGAAAATCAACATTAATACAATGCCACCATCCAACTTACAGACCCAATTTAAATCTCACTAACTGTCCCAACAACGTAGCTTTTTTCTGTCTAATCCTAGATTCAACCCACTGTCACACATAGATTTTAGTTGTTACGGTTCTTACATCTCCTCAAATAATTTCTTGATCTTTCTAAGTTCTTTTGAGACTTGAGTTTTATAGAATAGAGGCTTTTCAGTCTATAAGATGGCCCTCAACCTGGGTTAGTCCATTGTTTCTTCATGACCATGTTCAAGTTATGTGCTCTTGATGAGAATATGAGAAAAGGCATGCCATACTCCTCTCAGGTAAATCATATCAGGAAACACACAGGTTAACCTTGATCACTTGGCCATATTAGTGTCTTCTGGGTATCTCCACAATGATATCACTATTTTCCCCTTATAGTTGATAATTATTTTGTGGGTATATACTCTGAAACTGCATCAATATCTGGTTCCTCATCAGAAGTCTGTCCTCTAGGCTTAGAATTTATTGATAATTCTTGACTGTATGAAGTAACACTATATTGGTTATAAATACTGATTTTATGTTTCATTCATTTCTTAACATTTTTACTTGTTTTGTGCTGTAAGGAAGAGATCTTCCTAGCCTGATTTATTTCTTTATATAGTGTGGATTTATGGATTCTCTTTTCAACATGTTATAATTCAATATTATTATTTTTCATTTTAGGGCTTAAATTGTTGTGGATTTGGCCAGTGGCCATTGATTAAAGTGGATTTCACTATCCTTTAAAAAAAAACACTGTTAA
>NW_012151618.1:3631158-3633465 GCF_000956105.1 Propithecus coquereli | reverse complement strand
AGTTCATTTCTGTTGTACCTTTATCAATACTTTGTTTTTAGAGGTGTATAACTTTAAAATTATATTTGTTGAAATTTTTGAATATTATGTAATGAACCATTTTTTATTGCTAATAATGCTTTTTCCTTTAGAGCATGTATGGTCTGATATTACAATAGGTTCCTCAGGTATTTTTTCTTAGTTCATTTCTGTTGTACCTTTATCAATACTTTGATTTTCACCCTTTTGAGTGCTTTTATTTTAGGTATAAGGCTAGATGACTTTGTAAAAGCAAGCATGATAATTACTATTTTTAACTGAAAAATTTTAAACTTTTATTTTTACTATGATTTATAGTATATTTGATTTTTTTTCCTACCAGATTTGAGGAGTACTTATAATTCAGGACCAATTTAAATTAGTTTCCAAAGTCAAATACACAGAGATAGAGAATAAAATGTTGGTTTTCAGGGGTTAGGGGAGAGTAGGAAATGAGATGTAGGTCAAAGGATATAAAGTAGCAGGTATGTAGGATGAACAAGTTCAGAGCTCTAATGTACAACATAAAGACTGTAGTTAATAGTATTGTATTTGGGATGTTTACTGTAAGAGTAGGTTTTAGGTGCTCTTGCCATGAAAGAGGGTAACTCTGTGAGATGATGGATATATTAACTTGCTTGACTTTAGTGACAATTTCACATGTATATACATATATACACACACATCATGTTATACATCATGTTATATATCTTAAATATACATCATGTTATATACCTTAAATATTTGCAATAAAAAGTAAGAGTATAAATGCTAAGAGTTAATTCTCAAAAGAAACAACATTTATAAGATATAAACATAAGAGTGTTTTGGAAAATGTAGGTAATATGTATTCATCTAAACTCACATGAGAATTTGCTTTTGGTAGCAAATCTCCTTGGGAGCCTATTCCTCTCCACTCAGAGTCCAAGCTAAAAGAGTAATTTCTCTGACATCTTCCATTCTTGCAGTTTTTTTTTCCCTGTCCTCCCTACTACTGAGTGCATAACCCCTTTGGAATTCTGCATTTATAAAGATGTAGGTAGTCAAATCTTGAATAGACCTAAAGCTTTTTCTTTGTCCCCTGTATGGTCATTAACATTCAAGATCCTGAGTTACTGGTAGTATAAAAACTCCACATTAGACATCCCAATCACATAATGAATTACCTAGTTTTGGTCTTCACTAGAGTAGCTCACAAATACCTGAAATGGAATATTTCTAAAATTAAGCCTTTGCTTTGCCTTCCTACACTGGATCTTCTCAGTCTTCCCAGTCTCAATCTCAGCCAGTAGCAACATCCATCCATCCAGTTACTGGAGCTGGTGACTGAGAATTAACCTTTCCTTCCTTCATTTCCATTTCTACATCCAACCAAGTATATTTTACATGCAAATATATCTCTAATATAATTGTCTGCATCACTATGACAGAAATCACTACCATGTTTTCCATAGACTATTTCAATAGCCACCTGACTGGTCTTCCTTCTGCTCTAGAGCCCCGCTAGTCTGTCTATTCCACACAGGCTGCACGCACAGATATTTTTTTTAAAAACAATTTCATCACGTTCTCCTCTTTGATGATTTCCCATCATACTTAAAATAAAAGCTAATTTCTCTATTGTTTCCTATATAGGCTTACATTATCAGCCTCCTGTGTTTTTGTATAAACTAGACTCTTACAAACACCTACAAACAAAACTTTCCCAGTAATGTCTTGAGTATTGTATTCCAAGCTGTTTCCATTAGAGAAAAATACTTCAAACAGCTGTTCTAGGAAGGCTATGTATTCTTGGCATTTCTGCTTAAATGTCACATCGATAGAGATTTCTTCTCTGACCACCTTATTTAAATTATCATATTTATGATATTTTTTAGCTTTTTGCTTTTTGGAATTATTTTAGTTAATTGGAAACATTTTTTTAAATTACAGAGTCCATAATTCAAGAATAAATTGAGTAAATCCAAGATAAGGACTAAAAGCAAATACTGGTTAAAATTTTAAAAGATTAAGGACCAAAAACAAATACTGTTTGAAATTTTAAAAGATATCGACACACTGAAATAGAATGGAAAATATATTAAAAAAAACTTGACTAATACAATGAACTAGGAAGAATTGATAGGTCACTCTTGAAATCTGCAAATATTATAAACAGAAAACTTATTTTCTCTGGGCCACATGCTACCTATAGCTTCAATTGCCATTATGGAGGAATGCAGTACTTCACTCAAGCTACTGGCTGGAGGGAAATATCAGAGGTTTGCCCCTGGAGATTTTTCCCAAAGA
>NW_012151618.1:3628502-3628818 GCF_000956105.1 Propithecus coquereli | reverse complement strand
GACTTCGAGCTCTATTTTCAGCCCAGAATGCCCTTGCCTTCATCTCTTTTCTTCACCTGGAGAGCTCCTACTGATATTCCTTTAATTTAAGCCCCAGAAGTCACACTTTTGTAGGAAAACTTAGTATCCACTCCACCCAAACAAATGCCCCCTTCCTATCCCATGTATCTGTTCACTTATGTATTTCCCCTATTAAACCTTTATTTCTGCACCCTGAGGGATCTCAAATCTCTCAAAGCTTCTCGAATGTATGAACAAATAAACATCAAATTAACAAACCAGAAGCCCCATTAGATGCAGGTGCACAGATGACAGG
>NW_012151618.1:3625337-3627277 GCF_000956105.1 Propithecus coquereli | reverse complement strand
ACTCCCTACTCCCTCCCTACCCATAACTCATATGATTTTCAGTCCCACCACTGTACCTTTGTTCAAAGTGCTGTCTCAGCTGGTAACAGCCTCTGTAGGACTGTTCATTTGTTTAAATCCTATCTATTTATCTAGATCAAGTTCCCATCCACTTGGCTCCACTGGTCCAGCCTTGTTCAAACTGAATGTGTAGGTTCCACATGGTGGTAACCACGGTAGGGTTGGAACATTATAAGAAGCTACAGCAGAGTCCAAAGGACATTCTGCCTGGAGGAAGTACGTTGATAGGCTCGCCAGCCATGGGTGTGAGAATGTCCACCCTATGGTAGGCCTCTTGTACCTTTCCTGTCCAGTCAGCCCTGGTGGCTGGAACGTTCAGGAGAAAAGCCACACTCCTTTGGAAATGTGCTTCTAATTCATTGCAGTATAAAAAGGAAGAAACCAACCTTACTTTCTCACATATTAGTTTTAAACTGTATATTGCATTCTCATCTCACAGTTACAGTTCTGGCCAAAGAGCAAAATACTCAATGTCTAAAACAAATGGAGAAGAGTGGTTACAAATCCAGACAGCCTGACAAAAGTGGGTTTCAGAAGAGGCAATGTGGCTACCACAACCACATGTAGCAGCCCTGTTCATGAGAACAGACAATTGCTATCCATGTAGTTGGATCATGTCCAGGTGAGTCCACCTTTACCAATGGAAAGTGTCCAGGAAACCACATGACTAATGTAATATTCTCCACCTAAGAAATGATATAAGATTTTCTATTTGGTAGCCAATTTCATTTATAAATATGATAGGAGTCAAGAATCTCAAAAATGTTCTTTATTATATCAGTGTCTTTTTTTTTTTTTTTTGATACATGTGCTCCCTAGCAGCTATGTACCGTGGGCATGGCATTTATATTTTCTTTGCATCAATTTGACTTTTGTGTCTGACATAGAACATGCAGTAATGGAGTATCATTCCCTTAGGGACAAAATATGCTGCTTTCTCTCTCTTTTCTTAGACTTTTACATTAACCAATATCAGCTCTGTGAATCATATCCAGTCATAAGTCATGACAGATGCTTGCTAACATGTCACCTTCTTGGAAGACTCCCTCGGTTACCTGGAAAGACTGACAAGTTACTAATCTCCCTCTAGGCAAGATGTTCCATAGTATTCCACTTTACCTCGCTGTAAAGACATGATCTTAACAGTATGTTCATAGGCAAAATGACTCAACTTTGTCTAATTTCTGATGAGAAATAGCTGACATTCTGGCAGTAATTTTTTATGAAAAAGCATACTAATTACCTCGAACTTCCCACACAAAACAGCCTTATGAATTTTTCACTCTTTCCATTGTAATACAACCTATTTGGTGTACTGGAATTCTATGTTTGTTTCTTAAGCTCTTAAGGCTAGCTGGGTGCAGTGGCTTGTGCCTATAATCCCAGCGACTCGGGAGGCTGAGGCAGTGGGATCTCTTGAGGCCAGGGGTTTGAGACCAGCCTGGGCAACATAGTGAAACTGTGTCTCTACAAGTGATAATAATAAAAACAAGTTAGTTGGGCATGGTGGCATGCTCCCATAATCCTAGTTACTCAGAGGCTGAGGAAGAAGAATGACTTGAGCCCAGGAGTTTGAAGCTGCAGTGAGGCAGCCTGGGCAACTGAGATTCCATTTCTTAAGAAACTTAATAAATAAATGAGTGAATGAATGTCTTAAGGCTAAATCTTAACTTCTATTTTGGAAACTTACCATTCCAGTAATTTTCCAGCAGAATAATTTAATTCACAACTTCTTCAGTGACTATACTGTTTCACAGAAGCACCCAGAATGTGAAGTTAAATGCCCAATTAAACAGTAAGTTAATATTAATGAGAAGTGGAAATTCTGTGTCATAATTTGTTAAACCTAAAACTTTGAAAAGCTTTGTCTACTTTGTAAA
>NW_012151618.1:3620161-3623592 GCF_000956105.1 Propithecus coquereli | reverse complement strand
GAAAATATGCTCTTGTTGTTTATTATTTAGTTTTCCCAAAAAAAATTACACGAAAACTAAATTTTAGGGTAAACTCAATTAGCAAAATCCATTATGGCTGCAGGAAAGTTTTATGGTTCTTAGAAGGGGAAATAAATTATTTCTCAATTTAAAAGAAAAATTTGTGCTTTTAACCATAGTGTGGCTTATTCTCCAGATGTGATTAATTCATTGCAGTGCTGCTTTTGTTAGTCACTGATGACATAGGAAGCAAGTAGAGGAAATGGTTATTGGAAACCACTGGAAGTTCCTGGAAAGAGCCATCCAACAGGAGCTGTGGCCTTCAGCAGACATATATAGCCTCTGGCCAGCAGAGAGGTAACAAAGGAACACTCCACACTCTCTTTCTTCCCATACTCCGATTTGCTGATGCTTCCTGCTATTGGCTAATTCCGACCAAAAGCTGACAGGCAAGGGAGCCTAGTATACACAGTCCATAGAGGTCAACTTTCTAGAAGTAAATCAGGAGGGGAAAATTGAGAATTTCCGTCAAAGCAACATACCATGGATTTTTATGCATCAAGTTCTAATCTTTATTCTTGAAACTGCCAGCTGTGTAAATGAAATGAATGAGATCACTTCCCTTGACTACTTTTTGACTACAATGGAACCCACAAACAAAAGATACTTTGTTTCCCCTAGTAATAACAGCATCTATTTTTCCCGCCTGACTGTTCTTGGGGTCCTGTTAAGCCTGGCTGATCAACAGAGGGATCTGAAATGTAATCGTATATGACATTTACTTTTCCTTTAAAAGCTGCTTAATTCCAGTCCACGGGGCTATTAGCTCTCCCTGGATTTACTGGAGAAAAATGCCAGACAATGCTGGCCAAACTTCTAAAAACAGATAACTATATCCAAGTGTTTTCCAGAAATCAAGAAACCATGATTAAATGCGGTCATTTGTCCATAACTTTAGCTTTATGTATGTTACAAATGGAGAATTCTCAGAAAGCTACCAGCATACCAGACGGTCTGTGGTCTGTCCTGGCACTTCCTTTAGGGCCATCCAACCAGTGACTGGTTCAGTGTTATGTCTAATGACTATTGACAAATATAGTCCTTTCTGAGAACCACTGAGCAATTGTGCAATTAGAAGGTGTTTATTAATGGCTGCTGTAAGTTAAGTTTTTTCCAGCAATGAGTGGATGAGTGGTAATCAACCCTGGGTTCATTGGTTTGTTTGTTTTTTAAGATGGAAGGGTATTAATTAACCACCAGGAGTCAACTCCAGCTACATTTTGGAGCAATTCCATTTCAAATATTTTACTACCCTCATTGGCTTTAGTCATTTCTGAAAAACATAAATATCTGGGATTTAGAAAGTGTTTTTTCATAGCTATGACCATCATTTGTAAGAGTGTAAGATTGTCACTGATTAGTTTGCAAGATACTATAAACCAGAGCCTGAGAAATCTTTTAGAGGACTAAGTTATTTTTTTTCTTAATAACAGTAGTTCCTATTTGAGGAACACTACCACATGCCAGAAATTGCTCTAAGTTTTTAGATACTTTATATTATTAATTCTAATGACAAATACATGAGATAAACAGCATCGTCATCCCTCGTCTGATAAGACACTGAGGTTTAGACAGGTTATGTAACTTGTCCAAAGTCATGCATACAGCAAGTCATAGAGCTCAGTGAGATCAGAATGTAGGCTTGTCTGATTCTGACACCCATATTCCTGCCTGCCCTGGTATTTGTCTACCTAACAAAACACCTGACAGAACACTAATCTCTTAGCCTCACAGGCCTGGACTAGTTGTGCATAGGGAATGTAACTATGTATGCAGGTGGTAATGCACCGGCCAACCATTAGATATTGTTGTCCTCTCTTTATAACAAAACCTTAATTAACTCTTTTTGATTACTGTACTCTATTAAGAGACGTGAGCTCACAGATGGGAATTGAATTGTTCGTGTATCTTTTGGGGAGATACCTTGGGTTTTCTTTTGCCAATTAAGGAAACTGTATATTCTAACCATGGGTGTCCCAAACAGTTAGTAGCTATTTAGATAGCAAGGGACAGCAAGATTTGCTAGTACAGTGATACAGGGAGATGATGTCAAAGCATGTTTCTTTATTTACTTTTAGGAGGATATAACTCTTATTAAAGTTCAAAAAGAGACAGTTTCTCGGTGGTTGACCAAATCTTTGCAGAACGAGTGCAGGGTGCAGAATGGGATCAAATTGAAATAATTTAAGAGGTAGAGTTATTTGCAATGATAATAAGGTTCAGACACTATTCGTTGACACTGGGATCCTTAAGGATCTCAGAACTTAATGTGTAAGCAAACTAATAAAACAGTCATTGACAACAATGATCATGTAAATTTATAGACCGTATACAGGTGTGATCCTACATATCCCAAAGAAGGCAGTATTAATTTCAGACCAATGTCTTACAAATAATAAAGTCATTTTGTATCCCCACATGACAATTGAATGTTAAAGAATATCCCAGAGGACAGTACCTTTCAGGAAACCTCTCAGTTAAAAGAAGGCTCTAGATAGATGTCAGATGCAGTGCTTACTAGAAGTGGTGGTAGCAGGAAACAAGAATGGCAGAATCATCATTTCAGTTAAAATGTATAAAAAGTACAAAAAGTCAGACTAATTTTCATTGCTTCAGAAACTCCAATAAGAATATCATGCATAGTTTTCCTGCCACTGATAAACTTCTTGAATAGATTAGAATCTCCCAAAAGAATGTTCCATAGCCAGTTCTCAGATGCCACCGGAAGTGCCAGTAATACCAAACATCCTCTTTAAGACATACATTAGAGCAAAATACACCTCACAGGGGTCATGACACCCATGATGATGTCTGTGAGTCTGATGGCCAAGAAACACAGAGATCAGAAAGAGCCTCAGGACCCAGGGCTGACAGTGACAATGCCAGGTCACCAGGACTGGACTATTCTAATGCCTAAAATGCCTTCAGTGAGATTCTAACATTTGACATCACATATAAAACTCTTAGGTATGATAAATGTGTTACTTTTTTTTTAAAGTATGGAACAGGGAGAGCAGACTGCTTACTTCCTCTCCTGGATCGTGAGTGACAACTTGGTGATTTCAGACAAGGACTTAACCTCTCTCAGTCCATTTTCCATATATTGGATCAAGTCTCTCATCCTAAACAAATAAGTAAACCAACAAATGACAGAACTAGAATTCACAGCACGGTCTGTCTGACTCCAAAGTGTGAGCTATTGAGGGCCACGTTCTTGTTGTTTCCACTAAGTAAAAATAAATCATTATTGATTTTATTAAAAATACATATGTTTGGTGTAAATTTGAGTTTGCTACCCCTATTCCCACAACAGTCCCCCAAAAAGGCAATTTAGGGAAATGAATGAAAATCTAATCAAGTCAATATACATT
>NW_012151618.1:3601353-3619123 GCF_000956105.1 Propithecus coquereli | reverse complement strand
CTCTCCAGGGATGGTTCAACACATGCAAATCTATAAATGTAATTCACCACATAAACAGAAGTAAAAACAAAGACCATAAGATCCTCTCCATAGAAACACGGAAAACATTTGACAAAATTCAACCCCATTTTATAATAAGAACACTTAATAAGTATAGATGGCACTTAACTCAAAATGATAAAAGCCATATATGACAAACCCATAGCCAACAGCATACTGAACAGGGAAAAATGGAAAGCATTTCCCTTTAGAACTGGAACCAGACAAGGTTGCCCACTATCTCCACTTCTATTCAACATAGTGCTGGAAGGCCTAGCCAGAGCAATCAGACAAGAGAAGGAAATCAAGGGCATCTAAATGCGGGCAGAAGAGGTCAAGCTATCACTCTTTGCTGACAATATGATCTTACAGCTAGAAAACCCAAAGATTCATCCAAGAACCTACTGGAATTGATAAATAAATTCAGCAAGGTCTCAGGTTATAAAATCAATGTATGCAAATCAGTAGTATTCATATAGGCCAACAATAATCAAACTGAAGACTAAAGACTCAATATCTTTTAAAATAGCAACAAAGAAGATAAAATACCTAGGAATATATTTAACTAAGGACGTAAAAGCCCTCTACAGAAAGAACCATGAAATACTGAGGAAGGAAATGGCAAAAAACAGTTGTTTGTCATTTCAAAACAACATGGTTGCTGTGGATGTGGAGAGATAGGAACACTCATACAATGCTGGTGGGACTGCAAACTAGGATGTAAACAGATGGAAAACCATACCATGCTCATGGATCGGCAAAATCAACATTGTTAAAATGTCTACACTATCCAAAGTGATCTAAGGATTCAATGCAATCTCTGTTAAAACACCAACATCATTTTTTGCAGATATAGAAAAAATAATTCTGTGCTTCATATGGAACCAGAGAAGACTCCATATAGCTAAATCAACCTTAAGCAAAAAGAACAAATTGGGAGGCATCAATTTACCAGACTTCGAGCTGTACTACAAGTCTATAGTAACTGAAACAGCATGGTACTGGCACAAGAACAGAGACATAGACCAAGGGAATAGGAATCAGAACCCAGATATAAAACCATCCTCATATAGCCATCTGATCTTTGACAAAGCAGACAAAAACATACACTGGGGAAAAGAATTCTTATTCAATAAATGGTGCTGGGAAAATTGGATAGCCACATGTAGAAGACTGAAACAGGATCTGCACTTTTCACCTCTCACAAAAATCAACTCACGGTGGATAACAGACTTAAATCTAAGGCATGAAACCGTAAGAATTCTAGAAGAAAATATTGGAAAAACTCTTATAGACATTGGCCTAGGCAAAGAATTTATGAAGAAGATCCCAAAAGCAATCACAGCATCAACAAATATAAATGGGACCTGATCAAATTAAAAAGCTTCTGCACAGCCAAAGAAACTATCACTAGAGTGAATAGACAACTTACAGAATGGGAGAAAACATTCACATGCTACACATCTGATAAAGGCCTGATTGCTAGAATCTATATAGAAGTCAGGAAAATCAAGAAAAAAAACAACCCTATCAAAAAGTGGGCAAAGGACATGAACAGAAATTTTTCAAAAGAAGATAGACTAATGGCCAACAAACATGAAAAAATGCTCAACATCTCTAATCATCAGGGAAACGCAAATCAAAACCACAGTGAGATATCACTTACTTCCAATGAGAATGGCTTTTATCAAAAAGTCCCAAAATAACATAGTTGGCATGGATGCGGAGAGATAGGAACACTCATACACTGCTGGTGAGACTACAAACTAGTGCAACCTCTATGGAAAGTAATAATATGGAGATACCTCAAAGAACTAAAAGTAGGTCTACTATTTGATCTACTATTTGATCCCACTACTAAGTATCTACCCAAAAGAAAAACACATTCTATAAAAAAGACACCTGCATTCAAATGTTTACAGCAGCACAATTTACAGTTGCAAGGCTGTGGAAACAACCAAGTGCCCATCAATACATGACTGTATTAATAAAATATGGTACACGTATATCATGGAGTTCTGCTCAGCCACAAAAAATAATGGTGAATTAACATCTCTTGTATTATTCTGGATGGAGCTGGAGCCCGTTCTCCCAAGTGAAATATCACAAGAACGGAAAAATAAGCACCACATATACTCATCATCAAATTGATACTAACTGATCAATACTTATGTGCACATATGGAAGTAACATTCATAGGTGTCAGGCAGGTGGGAGGCCGGTGGAGGGGATGGGTATATTCACACCTAATGGGTGTGGTACATACTGTCCGGGAGATTTGGAACACTTGTAATTCTGATATTGGCAGTGCAAAGGCAATATATGTAACCTAAAAGTTTGTACCCCTGAAATATTCTGAAATAAAAATAAATTAAAAAAAAATCTTCCTGTGTCTAAAATAGGTTTGCACCAAAACGGTGTGATTCCCACTGCACAGTAGGGGTTGCATAGAACAAAATATTATTTTTCCTTTCTGTTATGGTACCACAAAACTAAAAGGGCAACTGGTTAAGGGGAGAATGACTCTGATGTATAGATCACCCAAGAACCATTTTTAAAGTTGAAGTTAGGAATCAGAGTGATGAGTAACATGCTACTATCTGAGTTTTGGAGTGATAGAAATACAACTCAAACCAAGGAATTTGAACTCTGAGCGGAATTTATAAGCTCTCTTTCCAAAGATAGGTCTAGTAATATTTACAGAAATTAATGTTGCAGCAAAAATTAATAACATTAACTTATTTAAGAAATATTTGTTGAGCATCTATTATGTGCAAGGCAAAATCCTAGAAGCTGGGAATGTAAGAGTCAACCAGATAGACATAGTCCCTGCTTTCAAGGTTCTAAAACTAGCAAAGAGTAAGAAAGTTTTAAAAATGTTCTAAATGTTTGTTTTTTAAACAAACACTCCCAGAACAACACAAAACTGCAAACTAATAACATTTGTTTCTAATGTACTGACTAGGGTAACAATAAGAACTGAAAGAATAGCAATGATCTGACTATATGCGTAGACTTTTGTACATGATAAAGGAGCAGTCCATGGGGAAGAAACAGATGAATTATGTGAGGAAAATGTGAACTTCTGCAATATATTTTTGTGGTATTTGAAAATTTTCCAAGATAATAAAACTGTGGCTAAGAAAGCCATTAACTTTTATGTTGCATTAAAATCAGTTAATGCTTGAGAGCAAAACTATTTTCAGATATTAGAGTAAGTGCATTTTAAATTAAGCCATTTTCTTCAGGAGCATTCATCCTAAAGTTAAAATACTGGTGTAGTTTGCTTTTTCTTTTAATAGAGTTCTCATGTTTAGGGTATATATTGCGATTCAAATACAAAATTAAGGATGGAGAGAAGAATGTTTTGTGGTCTTTCTAAAACATGTTTACTTTCTTAAAGATATTTTAAAATTTCTTAATCTTCAGTCCCCATTCTCAAAAGCAATTCATACTCCTTGTTGGTAGGATAAAGACTTGTCTGTTTATATTTATTTAAGAGCTTAGATTTATTAACTGCACTGACATTAATTATAATAGACAATTGATGTCTAAGATTATTTCGAGGGACTTTATAAATTTCTGAGATAGGTATATTAAATTTGCCAACTGTACTTCTTGACTTCTCTCTTTGTAATTCTCTAGGCTTATAGGTTGTTGCTTGATATATTTTGCTGTATGCCTGTCCTGCAATTGAATGTTTGTTCATGATAGTTTTATCATTGTCCCTCTTTGTTCTTTAAGATTTTTTTGCCTTGAATTTAAAATTGGAATCAGACTGAGTTTAAATCTTAGTTTCTTCAGTAGCTCATGACAATGTGCAATTTACATAACTTTTCTAAACCACACATTTCTTATCGTTACAGTGGTTATCACAATACCAATTTCATAATAGTACTGTGAAGATTAAGTAAGCTGATGCACTGGAAACATGTAGAACGCCTGGCTTATGGCAGCACTCAATGGTAGTGATTAGTTATTAAGCACTGATGCTATTAATAATGCATAAAGGACAACTGAATAAAAAAAAACTGTTAATGGGAGAAAGATGATAAGGTAGATATACATCATTGCTTAAAATGCAATTAAAATAATATAAAATAAAAATATTGTGATCATGAAAATGTGCATACTTTAAAGGACAAGGTTTATTGCTCCAGAAAAAACTTTAATTTGCATTTCCCTAATGATTAGTGATACTGAGCGTTTCTTCATGTATATGGTGGCCATTTATATGACCACTGCCATGGAGAATTTTCCCCTGTATTTTCTTCTAGTAGTTTTATAGTTTCAGGTCTTACATTTAAATCTCTAATCCATGTTGAGTTGATTTTTTTATGGTGTGAGATCAGGGTCTAATTTCATTCTTCCGTATGTAGATATCCAGTTTCCCCAGCACTACTTATTAAAGAGATTGTCCTTTTCCTATTGTGTGTTCTTGGCATCTTTGTGGAAAATCAATTGACCATAAATGCGTAGATTTATTTCTGGACTTTCTATTCTGTGGATAGATGTTCTATATATATCTGTTGGGTCCATTTGGTCTAAAGTGTAGTTCAAGTTCAATGTTTACTTATTGATTTTTTTAATCTTTCCATGTCAAAAGTGGGGCACTTGACTCCTGTACCATTATTGTATTGTAGTCTGTCCTTTTATATCTCTTAATATTTGATTTAAGAGAGGCTCCAATGTTGGGTGCACGTATATATTTATAATTTTATATCCTCCTAATGGAGTGACCCCTTTATGATTATATAATGACCTTCTTTGTCTCACTGTAATGTTTTTGACTTAAAGTCTATTTTATGTGATGTAAATAAAGCTACCCTTAGCTGTGTTTGGGTTTCCACTCGCGTAGAATATCTTGTTTCATCCTTTTACTTCCAATGTATGTGTCTTTAAAGATGAAGTGGGTTCTTTGTAGACAGCATACGTTTGGAACTTTTTTTTTTATCCATGCAGCCACTGCACATGTTTTGATAAGAGAAATTAATTCACTTACATTCAGGGCAACTGTTCATAGGTAAGAACTTACTACTGCCATTTTGTTAATTGTTTCCTGGTTATTCTGTAGATCCTTTTTTTCCTTCTTTTATTGCTGTCTTCTTTTGTGATTAGGTGATTTTCTCTAGTGGTATGCTTTCATTCTTTTTATCTTTTGTGTATCTACTATAGGGTTTTGCTTTGTGGTTACCAAGAGGCTTACATAAATCATCTTATAGTTGTAACAGGCTATTTTAAGTTGATAATGTAACTTTGATCACGTAAAAACTATACTTATACTCCACATCAAAATAAGTTTCCATATTTTCCTTCCTTCACAGTTTTGATGTCACAATTTACATGTTTTTATATTGTTTACTCCTTAAAAAATATTGTAGTTATTAGTATGTTTGATAGTTTTTTCTGTTAACCTTGATACTAAAAATATGTGTGATTTACCCACCACCATTATGCCATTAGCATATTCTGAATTTGTGTACTTACATTACCAGGAAGTTTTATACTGTCATACGACTTTATATTACTAATTATTACAGCATCCTTTTCTTTCAGTTTGAAGAATTCCATTTAGCATTTTAAGTAAGACAAGTCTGGTGACAAGGCACTCTCTCAACTTTTGTTTGGGAAAATCTTTCTTAAGGATAATTTTCTGAGTAAAGTATTTTTGGATGACTAGTGGATGACTAGTTGTTTTATTTTATTTTATTTTTACTTTAGCACTTCGAATGTATTATCCCACTCTCTTCCAGTCTGTAAGGTTTCTGCTGAGAAGTCCACTGCTGGCCTTACTGGTACTCCCTTTTATATGAAATGCTGCTATTCTCCTGCTGTTTTCAGCATTCTCCTTTTGTCTGTGATTTTTGAGAGTTCGATTGTAATTTGTCTTGGTGTAATCTTCTTTGACTAGAATCTGATTGGAGGATTTTGACCTTCCCATTTCTGGATATTTGTATCTTTCCCTAGATTTGGAAAATTTTCCTCTATTATTTCTTTAAATATGCTCTTTGATCCTTTGTCTCTCTCTTCTCCTTCTTAAACGCCTGTAATATGAAGTTTGCTCTTTTGATGTTGTCTCATAAATCCTGTAAGCTTTCTTTATTCTTCATTCTTTCTTCTCCTATGACCGTGTATTTTCAAATAACCTGTCTCTGAGTTCCATATTCTTTCTTGTGGTTCATCAGTTCTGCTGTTGATGCTCTCTTATAATATTTTTCTTTTCATTCAGTGTTATTTTCAACTACAAAAATTCTGTTTAAAAAAAATAATTTCAAGCCAGATGTGGTGGCACACACCTGTAGTCCCAGCTACTTGGGAGGCTGAGGAAGAAGGACCAATTGAGCCCAGGAGTTCGAGTACAGCCTGGAAAACATACCAATATCTCATCTGTAAGTAAGCAGAATTCAATATTTCTATTAAATTTCTCATATTGGTTATGTTGTATTTTCCTGACTTCATTAAATTCTCTGCATTTTGTTAAAGTTCACTGAGCTTCTTTAAAATAGTGATTGTGAATTCTTTGGCAGTTGTATACCCAGCTATGGGTCCAGGCATGCGTAGCAAGAATGGGCTCTGGCCTGCAGTGTGAACTAGCTTGCTATGGTGCTAGCTCTGGTATCTGAGGTGTGAGCAGGTGTGGTTCAGTCACAGAGCCTGAGTCTGGAGTGTGAGCACTCGCAGGGCAGCTGAAGCTCAGGGTTCAGGGCACAGGCAAGGTTGAGGTGGAAGCTCCTTTCCCAAAGCACCTAAATGGTGGGAAGAGGTACATAGCTGAATTTCCCTTCCTGTGGTTCCCTGGTGATAATTGGTTGGTTATGTTAGTGGCAAAAGATGCCAGTGTTCTCTGTGGAAGAGGCCACTGGGGACCATGGTTCCTGCTATGTGGCTAATAGTGATAACCTGTGCCTTTATTTATTTTTTTTAGCCATATTCTGGTGTGTCAGGTATGTCAGTCTTACCAGTGATTCTTTCTAAGTGAATATTCTCCATTTTTTTGGTGCATTGTGTTGCTGAAGATTTTTTTTTTAATGTTTACAGTTATATTGACACTTTTATTTATGTTCTTTTTTTATTTCAAAATATTATGGAGGTACTAATGTTTTTGGTTACATGGATCACTTTCGTAATGCCTGAGTCAGGGCTATAAGTGTGCCCATCACCCAGATAATGTTTATTGTACCTGTTAACTAGGTTTTCACCTACCTCCCTCCTTCCCCCTCCCTCCTGCTTGATTTCTGCTGAGTTTTGCTGTCCTCAGTGCACGTGTGCTCATTGGTTAGTTCCAGATTAATAGTGAGTACATGTGGTGGTGGTTTTTCCATTCTTCAGATGCTTCACTTAGGATAATTGTCTCTAGTTCCATCCAGGTTGTTGCAATAGGCATTAAATCATCCTTTTTATTGCTGAATAGTATTCCATGGTATAGACATACCATATTTTGTTAATCCACTCATGAATTGATGGGATCTTGGGTTGATTCCACATCTTTACAATTGTGAATTGTGCTGCAATAAACATTCTAGTGCAAGTATCTTTTTGATATAATGGCTTATTTTTCTTTGAGTAAATACCCAGTAGTGGGATTGCTGGATCAAATGGTAGGTCTACTTTTATTAATAGTTGAGGAATCTCCCTACTGTTTTCCATAGAGGTTGCACTACTTTGCAGTCTCACCAACAGAGTAGAAGTATTCTTTTCTCTCTGCATCCACACCAGCATCTATTGTTTTTGGATTTTTTAATGAAAGCCACTCTATCTGGGGTGATATCTCATTGTGGCTTTAATTTGCATTTCCCTGATGGTTAGTGACATTGAGCATTTTTTCAAGTGTTTATTGGCCATTTGTCTATCTTCTTTTGAAAAGCTTCTGTTCATGTCTTTTGTCCACTTTTGAATGAGGTATTTTTTTTCTTGCTGATTTGCTTGAGTTCTTTGTAGATTCTGGATATTTGCCCTTTATCAGATGTACAGCTTGTGAATATTTTCTCCCATTGTGTAGGTTGTCTGTTTGCTCTGTTATTTTCTTAGCTGTTTAGACAGCCAACTGATCTTTGACATAGCAGTCAACAATATACACTGGGGAAAATAAGCCTTGTTCAATAAATGGTCCTGGGAAAATTGGATAGCCACATGTGGAAGAATGAAACAGGATTCATATCTCTTACCACACAGAAAAATTAATTCAAGTTGGATAAAAGACTTAAATGTAAAGCATGAAACCATAAGAATTCTACAAGAAAATGTAAGAAATACTCTTCTACATATTGGCCTAGGTAAGGAATTTATGACTAAGACCCTAACGGCAATTACAGAAACAAGAAAAATAAATGGAACTTAATTGAATTAAAAAGCTTCTGCTACAGGTATTTAATGGGCCCTTGAGCCCTCTTAGAGCTATTTGGTTCATGGATAGCTGTCTATATTTCACTTGTGAGGAGGATGAAAGCTTATGTCTTCTATGCCACTGTCTTGGTGATGTCACCTTCTCAATCTAGCCATTTTTTTAATTTGTGTATCCCCCCATCTTGATTTTTATTTCGGAATATTATGGGGATATATTTTGGTTACATAAAATGCCTTTGCCTTGCCCAAGCCAGGGCTACAAGCTTGTCCTTCCCCTATACAGTATGCGCTGTATCTATTAGTTGTGAGTTTACCCACCCCCACCACACCCCTCCCACCTGATCGGCACCCACTGAATATTACTTCCATGTGAGCACCTTAGTGTTGATCAGTTAGTACCAATTCAATGCCGAGTACATGTGGTTCTTGTTTTTCCATTCTTGTGATACCTCACTTCGAAGGATGGGCTCAACCTCTATCCAGGATAATGTGAGGGGTAGTAGTTCACCACTGTTTTTTGTAGTTGAGTAGTATTCCATGGTATACATATACCATATTTTTTTAATCCACTCATGTATTGATGGGCACTTGGGTTGTTTCCACATCTTTGCAATTGTGAATTGTCCTGCCATAAACATTCGAATGCAGATGTCTTTATTACAGAATGTCTTTTGTTCCTTTGGGTAGATGCCTTGTAGTGGGATTGCTGGATCAAATGGTATTTTTATTTTTAACTCTTTGAGATATCTCCAAACTACTTTCCACAGGGGTTGTACTATTTGCAGTCCCACCAGCAGTGTAAGAGTGTTCCTACCTCTCCACATCCATGCCACCATTTGTTGTTTTGGGACTTTTTTTCTAAAGGCATTCTTACTGAAGTTAGGTGATATCTCATTGTGGTTTTGATTTGTATTTCCCTAATGATTACAGATTTTTTAGTTTGTAGGTATATGATTCTTTTACAAAGAAATACTTTACCTTTAATCCTATGTGAGTCTGTGTAGGGGTATTTACCATCTATACATTTATTGTCATAATTGTCATACTTGGAGAGTGTTTTTATTTTATGCTTTCTGATTTTTGTCTACCATATTTTTATCCAATTTTGTTGTTTGAACTGTTTTGTTGACTTTTATTCTACATTGATTTAGAAGAAATATATTCTATTTTTAATGTTACCAGTGATGCATTAAAGTTTTTCACAAATATTCACATATATTTTTGAATACTCATGACTTTTATTTCAAATCATGAATCGAGAAATGTAGCTCATTTTTTCTTTTAAAAATTTTGTTGCTTTGCTCTCCCTAGACTTTATCAATTTATTCTAGAGCAATAAATTCTGTCATTTAGAAATAAAAATTTTCAAGATTAAGCTTTTTTATGTTTTAATTACTACTTATGTTTACCTTGTTAGCCTTTTTCTCATGAGGAGTTAGTTCTTCTATTTAGTTGTCCTTTGTGCTTTATGGGCCTCCGTGCTTATCAGTCACTATTCTAAATATTTTTATATGCATTAACTTATTTCATATTCATAATATAGTCATAATAATGGTATAACAACCATTGTACAGATGAGAAAATTGTTGCTTAGTAAGGTTAAGTAACTTATGTAATGTCTTGAAGCTGTTGATGAAATAAAGATTTAAACTCAGGTCAGTCCTAACCTAAAGGCTGGAGTCTTAACAATAGCAATGGCTCTGAATTGGGGTTTTTATGGTTGTCATAATTGAGGGACTGTGGGTTGGTGTGCTTCTGCCCTAAGGTAAGGTTCAGTGATGCTACTAAACATCCTACAATGTACAGGGAAGCCCTTCACAATAAAGGATCCCCCTTGCCTTCCTGTAATATTTTCTCTCATTATTTCTTTCTCTTTGCTGTCTTCATCCTTACAATGTGTGCTGTTTATTGCATCCAAAGTATATTTTGGCTTTGAATCTTGGTAATGAAATTGAGAAAGGATGGGCCAAAATATTATGCTGCTTCTTGAAGGAACTTTTTAACATTTTTGCCAATTCGATATGTTGTGCATTTTTACTATTTGTTAGGAGCGAGCATCTCTAAATATTTACTGTCATTGGTGTTTCCCAATTTCTCCTAGTCTTCCATTGAATTTTTAAATGATTTATATAAGTTTATGCCACATAACAGTCTAATCAATTATTATGAATATTAAATATATTTTTCTCAGTTGGGCTGTGCATATATTGTCCTTTTGCCATAGAAAGGTTTTAAATTTTAATATGGTCAAATTTATTGTTGCTTTTCCCTTTTGTGTGCTTAATTCTTGTTTAAGAAATACTGTTCTGGCCGGGCGCGGTGGCTCACGCCTGTAATCCTAGCTCTCTGGGAGGCCGAGGCGGGCGGATTGTTTGAGCTCAGGAGTTCGAAACCAGCCTGAGCGAGAGTGAGACCCCGTCTCTACTAAAAATAGAAAGAAATTAATCGGACAACTAAAAATATATAGAAAAAATTAGCCGGGCATGGTGACGCATGCCTGTAGTCCCAGCTACTCGGGAGGCTGAGGCAGGAGGATCGCTTGAGCCCAGGAGTTTGAGGTTGCTGTGAGGTAGGCTGATGCCATGGCACTCTAGCCCAGGCAACACAGTGAGACTCTGTCTCAAAAAGAAAAAAAAAAAAAAAAATACTGTTCCTTTTTCCTATGTTGTAAAGATAGTCTGTGTTTTCTCAAAAATATTACATTTTGACGCTTAAAATCCAGATGAATTTTTATATCTAATAATTATTTTTGTTGTTCATTGAGTTCTAATTTTACCTATTTCACCATGGATATAGAATATATACATTTATTAGATACTGTACCCCACTCCAGAAGATACCAAATTTCCACATATTCATAGGTCTGTTTCTAGAGGATCTATTCTATTTAATGGGTTATATTAATATATATCACCCACGGGTCAAAGAACTCACAAGAGAAATTAGAAACTATTTTTTAAATATATTTTTAACTAAATGAAAACAAAATACAGTATCAAAATTTGCGAAATGAAGTGAAAACCATGTTAGGAAAAAGTTGTGGCATGTGTTTATATTTAAAAAGACAAAAAATATCAAATCAATCTAAGGTCTTTAATGAACTGGAAAAAAAGAAAAAATTAAGTCTAAGTCAAGCAGATGAAAGAAATAAAAGACACTTGAGAAAACAGTAAAATCAAAGCTGATGCTTTTAAAAGATTAATAAAATAGATAAATCCTTAGGCAGATTGACTAAAATATGAAAGAGACAGAAAATAAAATACAAATGTAAGTATTTAAAAGAGGTAAAATCACTACAGATCCAGTAAATGTTAATGGCTAATAAAGAAATATTGTAGCAACTTTATGCCTGTAACTTTGACAAATTAAATGGAGCAATTCCTTAAAAGGCACAAATAAATGAACCTCAAACAAAAATAAATAACTTGAATCATTTTATATCTATTAGAGTAGTTGAATTCATTGTTTAAAACTTCCCAATAAAGAAGAAATATAGGCCCACATGTTTTCACAGTTAAATTCTACCAGATACTTAAGGAAAAGTTAATGCTACTTCTACAGTCTCTTCCAGAATGTAAAAATGGAAGGAATAATTCCCAGTGCATTTTAGGAGGCCATAAATATCCCGACACAAACATTACAAGAAACAACCACCATTGATAATATAGCTTATAAACATAGATGCAAACATCTCCAGCACAATATTACCAAATTAAATTTGGAGACATGCCTAATGATTTAGTGGGATTTATTACAGAAGTGAAAAGTTATTTCAAACATTAACCAGAGTAGTTTACCATATTAGCAGACTATACAAGGAAATTTTTTTTTTTTTTTTTTTTTTTTTTTTTTTTTTTTGAGACTGACAGTGTCACTCTGTTGCCCGGGCTAGAGTGCCATGGCTTCAGCAACAACGAAAATTTTATAATCATTTCACTTGATGCAGGAAAAGTATTAGACAAAATTCAGAAGTCATTCATGACAAAAACTCTCAGCAAGGTAGGAGTAGAAGGGAACTTCTTTAAGCTGATGAAAGGCATGAGTAAAACCGGTGGCTACCGTATTTCATGGTGAAGATGAAATGTATCCTTCCTAAGATTGAGAACAAGGCAAGCCTATCTGTGCTTACCACTTCTATACAACATCATACTGGCAGCCTTAGCAAGTGCATTGAGGAAAGAAAAATAACATGTACAGACTGGAAAGGAAAAAGAATAATTGCTTTTTTGTATGATTTTCAATGTAATGGAAAATCCCAAGGAACCTACAAAAGTTGATCCTAATAATAAGTGAGGTATCCATATCAATATATAAAAATCAATTTTTTATATAAGAAATGAACAATTAGAATTTGAATTTTATTCTCACATACCCCCACATAAGATACTTGATAGGATTTATATATAGGAAACCATCAAACACTAATAAAAGCAATTAATAAAGACCTAAATAAACAGAGACAAATAGTGTGTCCCTGAATTAAAGATTCAATATTGTTAAGATGTCAGTTGTCTATAAATTGATCTATAGAGTCCATAATATCTCAGTCGAAATCCCAGTAGGATTTTAAAATTGTGATAGGAAGGCAGAAATACTAGAATAGTGAAAAATAATTTTGAAAAAAGAATGTGGAGAACTCACATTGAGTTCAAGAAAATATAAAGCTGTAGTAATTAAGACAGTGTTGCATTGGTGAAAGGGTACAGATTTAGCTTAATGGAATATACTGGAGATGTCCCAAACTGGACCCACACACATTTGGTCAGTTGATTTACTTTGAAGGTGCAAAGGTAATTCAAAAGAGAAAGTTGTAGTGTTTTCAACAAATGGTGTGCTGCTGGTAACAACTGTACATTTCTATGCAAATTAATTTCTGATTATGTAATTTAATAATCCTAGATGAACCTCAACCCAAACCGGATACGGAAACAGACAACCTCAAAACTGTTCATAGGCAAAATTGTAAAGCTTTAAAGTATAAAACTTCTATGAGAAAATATAGGAGAAAGTCTTTGTGGCCCTGAGTGAGGCAAAGAATTCTAAGAATGATAATAAAAGTATGATCTGTAAAAGAAAAAAAAACAATAAATTGGACCTTATCAAAATTAAAATCTTTTGCTGTCTGAAAGACACTGTTATTTGCAAATCTGATATCTGACAAAGAACTTGTATACAGAATATACACAAAGATGTCCAGACTTAATAAAACAGTCCATTAAATGTCTCTAGACTCAATAATAAACCAATCCAATAAATAGGCAAACGATTTGCAGCCACTTCATCAAAAATGATAGATAGATGGCAGATAAGCATGTAAATATTCAACATCATCAGGTGAATATAAATTAAAACCGTATTGAGATGCCACTGCAGAAATATTAGAACAAAAATAAATAGAGAAAAACTGACAATCCCAAGTGCTTACAAAAATGTGAAGCAACTGGAATTGTCATACATTCTTGCTGGGAATGTAAAATGATACAAGTACTTTGGAAAAAGTTTGATGGTTTCTCATAAAGGAAAAAGTTTGATGGTTTCTCATAAAGTTAAACATTCACTTATCATAAGACCCAGACCTACTACTATTCATCTAAGAGAAATAAAAACTATATACACACAAAATCCTGTACATGAATGTTTATAACAGCTTTGTTCTTAATATCCCCAAACTGAAAGGAATCCACCTATCTTAACTGGTAAATGAATACATCTTTTGAGTACTCATACAATGGACTAATCAGCAATAAGAAATAGTTGACAACTGATATATGCTATATGAAATGGATGAATCTCAAGTGTACTATGCTAAGTGACAGAATACAGGTTGAAAGGGTACCTACGGTATGATTCCATATGATATTCTGGAACACACAAAATTAGATGGACTGAAATAGATTGTGTTGCCAGGGGTTGATGGTAGGAAGGGTGTTTGTCTACAAGGTGGTAGGCATGTTAGAATTTTTGGGGATGATGAAACTGTCCTATTATCTTGATTGTGATCAATACATGACTATGCATTTGCCAAACCACAAATGAAATAATTTTAGCATATGCAAATTAAAATGATTTTAAATAGATGATCATTACTTTCTTTTCATGCCTTTGTAAATATTTTGCCATAAATATACTTATTGATTGGAAGAAGTCACTCACTGTAAGATGAACCATTGTTTTATTTATGTACTATTAAGGAGGAAAAATACCAATTAAACTAGAACATGCCAAATGATTATATATACTTAAAGATGCCCATTTTTTTTTTCATACATGACAACTTTAAAGTCAGGTACATTTTATAATGTGCTATTCACAAATAGGAATTCATCTTCATTAAAGCTGCCATATTAGCATAGTCTAATTTAGAGAAAAGGAGAAAAGTAAACCTGGTTTTAAACATTTTTGTAAAAGACCAAATGAAAGACATTAGGCTAGAATTGTCATTTATAAATGACATTCATTTAAAGTAAATTCAATGTATAAAGTATCCTAGAAGTAGATGAGTTAGAGCAGGTTGTGATGGAGACATCTGATTAAGTGTTTTAATAATAACTCATCAGAATTACTTTGAATTGTAAATGTACCACTCTGGTTTTAAATACTTTGTTTTGGCCAAATTTGATTTACACATGTATCTTTCAGAACTGGTAACATGAAGTTCACCTGAAGATAAATAACAGAACTTTGCCTTTGTGTATTTTATGTAGAATAACAAGAATAAATTGTCATACACATTAGTGGAGTACTCAAGTGGACAGATCACTGGGAGCCTCAGAGTGAGTACCAACCTGAGTGAGTAAATGCAAAAGGCTTTGTTCTAAAGACATCAGAAATACTTGGGTCTTTGGAGAAAAACAGTCTATAACTGTTTCAAAATTAGTACTAGACAATTCAGACTGCCACTATTAGTCTTTGATGCATATTGTATATATTTTTAAAAGAATCCAATGAAACAAATACTGGGAAAAATACTTAGCTCATAATTTTTTAGAGTGATCAATATAAACCTGAACTACCATTTATTCAAAAACATCATGCTTTATTACTTTAATGTGCTCCTAAAAAGCTCAAGTCAATGTTCTGTAAAATATTTATAAGATTGAATTTAGAATGACTCAATTGAGAGCTTGTAGTTTTTATTCCTAAATAATAAAATCATGTTACATAAATGGAATGAAAAGGCAGAAGATACAATAAAGTGTTGCATGTGCTTAATATATATCCATTTATTAGTGCATATGCCAGAGGATCACATCATACTATGCATTTGGAGAAGTCATTAACAAAGCAATTGCCTAACAATTTAACATGAAATAGCCAATCTCACTGGTCTGTGTTTTCACACCCAGAAACAGAATGGTTCTGACAGTCAAGATACTAATCACTTCTGTTCTTAACATATCTAGCCAGCCTTGTTCACAAAACACAATTGTTGTAACAGGTTTTTGTTTCTACACGTGTAAGTAGTCTGCTAGCAGTTATAATTACAAAGTATTAATACTATTCTACAGCCAAGTATTTAGGTATAGACTCTAAAAAGTCAAACTGTAAAAAGACAGAAAACGCACATATTCAAAAACCCAACTTTGTTGTATTTTTACTCACCGAGCGAGCTGTTGTTCTCCTACTGCAGCTGATGCATTTCGGGCTTATAAATACAAATTACAAAATTGTAAGCAATTTCTTTAGACTTGAAAACATGACTTTTGGCTCCAGTGCAATATATAGTGATGCTGCATTCAGTACAAATCATTGAATATTTTTGAGAAGAAAACATTGACCTGATTACAGAGTTCAGTAAATAAGGAGATAATCATAACTATCAGAGGGAAAATACTAAGAGTATAGTTAATTATCATAGGAATTTTAATAAACTTTCCATCCCATTTCTAAACCATTAATTCTATGACTTTTTAAAGAATGAACTATGATAAAACAGACATAATGCTATATGACAAAATGCATCAACTTACCTTTATTACAAATGTAATGTGACCTTGGCAGTTTTAAAGAACAAAGTTTTGTCAATATATCAAACATTGTTAACAAACTCTATTTAGCATTGCTATGTATAAGTTTGCTTTAGTAGCATTTCTTCACAGTGATATTTCAGAAAGGTTGGAAACTGGTCAGCATAAAATATTTCCCACCTTTTCTATTTTAATTTGTATGCAAAAATCATCACAATATATCTGCAACTATAAAATTACAAATGCTTTCTAGAAGTGATTGCAATTCTAGTTTTGTTAGAAAAAGGTATTTGTAAAACAGCTACAATGACGTAAGTCTAAATAAAACAGAATTTGAGTAATAAATGCTTTCTGATCTATGGCCAATATAAACTCATTTAATAAGGACAACCAATGGGCCAACTCAAACACTAATTGTTTTTTAGTATGTTTAATGAATGAGAAATTGGTAATGAAATGAACATTTTAAAAGATATTCTTGATATTTCACTTTACATCATAATTTTGGCACTTCATGGAACATTTATTTATTTCCCAAAGACCAGAATTGGTATAAAAATTCAGCAGGTTTTTCACAGACCTTGCATACATTGTACTGGGAAACATTGAAATGTAGGTAAATAAACATTCCCATGTATTTGCATGTGCATGCAGTAATCAGATTAATTAGAGTTCTTGTAGTGTTCATTTTAAGCACTCTCTTCAGTAGATCTTGTTTCAGATTTAAGTCTTACAAACTCTTTAGCCACATCATCACCAGTCCTCTGGGAGAGTATTCTAAGAATAGTCAAACCAGTCTCATCCATGGAGATATTTTTCAGAAGAGGATACCATGCACCATAGCTTCCTTTTTCTGCTATGTTCTGTAGCTGAATGACTGTCATTCCGATAATTCGATCTTCTCGGGCAAAGCAGTAATCCTTCACTGAGAGATGAATTTCATAGGCCCCTGGACGGTTTTCCTTACTCAGAATGCTGTGTGGATTAAAGATACAAATTTTGAGCAAAAATTTTACAAGACTGTGGGTAGAATGAGGTGCTAGGGCTTATGGGAGCTGGGTGAGGGCGACCTCCTGGAAGAATGTCTATGCTGTTTCAATTGAACATCAGTACTATAGTCTATCTTGGATAAGCTGTTATATCTAGGAGTCTGTTCTCAGGGGAATACACTGCATAGACTATCAAGTACTATTCACAAGGTGCTAAACTGGATACAAATTTCCAGAGTAAATCAGTTCCAGTGGAGCCTGGTGCTTCATATACCTATTCTTTCTTACAGAAAAAGACCTGTCAAAAATGTGTGCCTGAGGATGGCTTCTACTAATATACAACCCTAGACAACTTGTCAGTGTAGAACTGAACATAATGAAGAAGGCTAAGAGGTAATATGCTGGGAATAGTCTTAACATCCTTTCCTTATT